>NC_143577.1:79926872-80290808 GCF_048544385.1 Mastigoproctus giganteus | reverse complement strand
ACTCTTCCCAGTCTTCTTTTAAAAGTCCTTCATAGTACTCCATCCAGTCTTTCAAAGGTATTAATTACAAACCAGCATTGTGTTTATTCTGTTTTCTCAAGTCTTTAAGGACCTTCCACGATTCCGCTGATTGCTTGAAGCCCAATTTACTATTAATAGTTGCGCATTTCCTTTCCCATTCTTCATTTTTCGCTTCTACTACCAACCGATTGGCTATTTTCTTTTTTTCAACATAAATGTTCCTGTATGCATCATTCCTATCACCCAGCCATTTCTGATATGCAAGTTTCTTTTCCTCTACAGCAGCTCTTACTTTCTCTGTAATCCAGGTCTTTTTTGGTCCTTGGCTCTTCTTTTTGCCTAGGATTTCATGAGCTATTTTTTTAACAGTATTTTTTAAATATTCTTTAAAATATTTAAAGTATTATACTATATTTTAAAGTATTTTAAAAGTATTTTAAAGTATTTTTAAAGTAAAATATTCTAAAGTATTAAAAAATATTTAAAATATTTTAAATATTTTTTAAATATCTCTGTTAATTGCAGCATCCAGTCTTTGGGTGTTGTTTCTAATGCTGTCATCCTGGAGTAGGTCAATGTTAAATTGATCCACTTGTAGCATTTCTCCTTCCCTGCATTGTTGGTTGTCCACACATTTTCTTAATCCAGTTACACCTCAGTGTTGTTTTAACAAGAAAATGGTCAGATCCACATTCAGTTCCTCTATAAACTCTGACATCTTTCAATACACATGTCCCTGAATGTTTTGAAATAATGTAATCTATAACTGATCTAATTTGTCTTGTCTCCTGTGACCAAGTATATTTATGGATATCCTTGTGTTGGAAAAATGTGTTGTTTATTCTCAAGTCGAACTGCGCCTCCGTAGCCAGGTGGGAAGGAGCAGCAGTGCATAGCACACGCTTCTTGATTAGACCGGGGTTCGAGTCCGTCACCACCAAATACGGAGGATGTGGAAAGGTCGGGGAATGACCACCGCATATCCCTTAGCAATATGGCCTTAGTTGCTAATGCTCCTAAAAACCAAAACAACAACAACAACAAGTCGAACTGTTCACAAAGATTGCATAGTCTATCTCCATTGTCATTCCTCTCTTTCTCTCCAAATCTTCCAATAACTTTGCTATTTTGTTCAGTTCCTACTCTTGCATTGAAATCTCCCATTAGAAATATCTCTTTGTTCTCAGGAATTTTTTCTATTAGTTCTCTCAGATCCTCCCAAAATTCATCCTTCAAGGTATCGGCGGTGTGGCGCCTCCGTAGCCAGGTGGGAAGGAGCAGCAGTGCGTAGCACACGCTTCTTGATTAAACCGGGGTTCGAGCCCGTCACCACCAAATACGGAGGATGCGGAAAGGTCGGAATGACCACCGCATGACCCGGAGCAATATGGCCTTAGTTGCTAATGCTCCTTAAAAAAAAAAAAAAAAAAAAAAACCAACCAGTATCGGCGGTGTCATTAGTCGGGGCATATATTCCCAAAATACATATCTCTCCCATATATTTTCAGTTCCAATGAGATCATTCTTTCATTAATAAATTGCCAGTTTTTGATGTTGTGTCTCAATTTCTTTTTAACAGCAATAGAAACTCCTGCTCTTGCTCTTTCACTCTTATCAACTCCACTCCAAAAATGGTAGTATTCTCCCATTATTTCTTCTCCACATCCCTTTCTTTGTCTCTGATAACACGACGATGTCTAACTTGAATTTGTGCAGTTCATCCGAAAGAAAGTTTCTTTTAGTTGAAAGGCTTTGAATATTCCAGCATCCCAAAATCATAGTCCTTTTCCATTTGCCGAGTCGTTCCGAAAGTGCAGTCCATTTTCATTTTCACTTGTAGGTCTTTTAGCATTTGTGTATTTTTTACACTGAACGAGGAGCTAGCCCATTGCAGCAACTCCCAACCTGGAGGGCCAGGGTATCTCTCTTAGTCTGGCCCCTACCCTTTGACCTGTCCGGCTTGGGAGGCCCTACCAGTAGCTAAGCTACCGCCAACTTAGCTCTCCGGGTCATCGTGACACGTAAGTCTCCCAACCTGGAGGGCCAGGGTATCTCTCTTAGTCTGGCCCCTACCCTTTGACCTGTCCGGCTTGGGAGGCCCTACCAGTAGCTAAGCTACCGCCAACTTAGCTCTCCGGGTCATCGTGACACGTAAGTCCCCCCCACCGCGACAAGGTGGAGAATACCATCGGGGTGTTTAATAATAGTAGTAGTAATAGCAGCAGTAGTAGTAATAGAGGCATTTGATGCAAGAAAGCAAGTGTATGAGCTTATATAGCATCAACCAAAAAAAAAAAAATTTCACACAACCATTCGCTCTAAAAGTTTGTCCATTTCTTCCCTGAATTTATTTAAGCTATCAACTTCCACAATGACAGATGGAAGTTTGTTCCAGCAATTAACCACCTGCACTGATGTGCAGAAATTTGCCTTTGGGGCAAATTTCTGCACATCTATTCAACAAATGTCTTTCCTCAATTTGAATTTATGCCCCTTGAGGTGTATTCTGAGCAAGCGGAAGAATCCCATCAGAATTCACCCTGCTCAACCCATTCAAGGCCTTATGCACCTCAGTTACAGTTTGATAAACTTCTGGCATTTTCTTCCCTTAATAACTCCCTCATGTGAATGTAGATGTAAAATACTCATTCAGCTATCTGAGCAGGATCATCAACAGTCAAACCACCAATATCAAGTGGACCAATCTGATTCATCTCCTTCCTTTTAGAATTTATATAAGTAAAGAAGTCCTTGCTGTTTTTTTTAGCATCCTTTGCCAAAGATTTCTCGTAATCTGCCTTCTCTTGCCTTATCTCCTTTGTGACTTGATTACAGACTAGTTTATATCTGCCATAGTGCTTATGCTTTGAGTGGATTGAGTAAACACAGTGCTGATGGCATTCTTCCTCTTGCCCAGGCTACACAGTGGGAGAATAAATTCAAATTGAGGAAGGAAGGTTTTAGGATAGATGTGCATAGCTGGACTTAATCCACTGGGGTGGTTGATCGCTGGAACAAACTTCTCTCTGTTGTTGTGGAAGTGAACAGTTTGAATAAATTCAAGGAAGAACTAGACAAAATATTGCAGAGGGATGCTTAGGTGGCTTTGTCTCTTGCATCAAAGAGGAAACTAATTAGCAGAAACTAATACTAATAATAGAAATCAACTTAAATAAACATCTAAGAAAATGTAAATGAGTTACAAAAAAAAAAAAAAAAAAACCATAGAAAAGACATCTTGTCCTTTGATGACCCTGTGTCCTAACAACAAGCAACAACAACTTCTTGAATTAGCACACCACACTCCAATTTTTTGAGAATATAATGGCATTTTTCGAAAAACATGGAGCGTAATTACTCTGTATCCTGCTCTTTTGACTGTTGAAATAACCACTTAAGTGGACCCAAGTTTTATCATTGGAGAAAACCCTGTCCGAAATACCAGTTTCATTTGAAACAGTAAAGGTGCTAGCAACAATAATGCAAGCTTTTTTCTTTATCGTTTTCTCTAAGGTTGTGCCATTATTAAATATGAAGGGACGTGATGTAAGTTAACTTTTTGACAACCTTTTGTGTACTTGAACATGACATACCCATTTGTGATGAGTCTTCTTGGTGATTTGATGATTTTTTTTGGGTGATGGCATATTAAGTTTTTGTTTGCTGAGCAATGAAGGACATCCAGTTTTGTGTGTACTACTTGTTTTGTGTAAACATGTTACCAAATATATATTTTTACTGAAATTCAACTTTGATGTCCACATTAAAATATGTTTAACAACAATTTTGAGCAAAAGTATTTTGCAACTCTAAACATATATTCAGACAGGAAATATGTCATGATACAATAGTACAACCTAACAACCACTGCTCTGCAGTTGGAGGTATGAAATGTTGCCAAAATGAGAGATAGAGGAATTAGATCTTTTATTTTGAGTGGTGCAAATTGTGAATTATTTGTTGAATTTGCTTTGACAGAATATTTCCTTTTCATCTGATCAACCATCTCCATTCCATATTTTGTTCAATTACTTTTATGGAACTTAACTACATTAGGCTGCTTTTTCACTATCTTGATACTGACATGGCAATACGTAAGGTGCATATAACATTCTAGTTTCTACTTTTCTGTGTTAAATTATCAGTAAACAACCATTATGATTCATAATTCTAGTACAATAAAGATAAAATTTTCACTTTTATGGAGGTGGCTACTACTTCGACAAAATTCATGTCAAATTATATTTTTCTTGACTTTTTTTTTCTGTGACTCATTTGGCTTTAGCTGCCAGTGTGCCATTAAATATCAAATAGCTAACCAACTTTGACTTGATTATGAAAGGAACTGAAGTAAAGAAAAACAAAAAAACTAGCACTTTCGTTCTCAAAGGAAAAAGCTTAAACCTGATCAGTTGGTTAATAACAATGGTCTGCACACATTTTTAAGGTACAGCTTTTTTACAAACAGTAAGAATTGTTTTCTTAGATACATACATATTCCATGTATATATATGCATACTACTTCCTTTTTGCTTGATAAGTATAATCATGTCAAGACCAGCAAATCAAGTGGCTGTATAAACCTGCAAAATGGTTCTTCCACATTCATTTGTTTTTCCTGGTACAGTCTTGCCTACCAGTGTCTGCTTCTGATGTGATTTGCACATTCTGTGTCTTTGACAACCCTGTAATTTTTATTTTATTTATTTTTAGTATTTTATATTTTATTAAAATAATTATTATTATAAAAATTTATAATAAATATTTATTATAATACAGCACACTCTCGATTTACCGGGATCAGATTAACCGGGACACTTCAAGACTCCAAAATTTAAAAAAAAAAAAAAAAAAAAAAAAAGAGGGAAAGAGAGAAAACAAATGTTTAGTTTGTTTTAGGTTTTTTTTTTTGTTTGTTTGTTTGTTTGTTTGTTGGCACATCAGCTTCTGTGGCCATAATGCACCTCCCAAGGTTTTTGCACTACTCTGATCCAAGCCCGAGCCGGGATTCGAACTCGTGACCTTTGGGTTGCTGGGCAGGCACTTTACCCACCCGTCTAGCCCGGTCTGTGTTTGTTTTAGTGCATCACGTCGATTATTGTGTTCCATCACACCACAAAAAGACAAATTTTGTTTCTTTATTTATGTTAGGGATGTTGAAATGTTTTTTATAGTAAATATATATTTTTTCTTGTTTAGAAATTGCAAAAATAATGGGTAAATGCAAAAAAGTTGTGCTTTCAATTAAACAAAATCTTGACATTATTCAAAAGTTTGAAAACGGTGCATCCTTTTAATTCTTTAATGAACCATTATAATGTTGATGACCAAACAATATGCGACATTTTAAAAAATAAAGCGAAGCTATTGGATTTAAAATCAACTTCAGATCGTATTGGATGCACAAGTATTGTGAGGTAAATTTTTATCTATTGCCTTATTTTTTATGTAGGTTGCTGAACATTTTTTTTGATACAGTAAGTCCCCAACTTACGTAAATTTTTTTTTTTCACTCAATTTTTTTTTTTTTTTAGGATTGTAAAATTTAAAATAGTAAAAAAAAAAAAAAATTAATAATAATAATGACAATCAGCATGCACAAGTTAGATACAGAATAACAAGTTTAAAAATAGGAATGAAGAGAAGATTCTTAATTTTTTTTTCTTTGTTTTTTTTTTTTTTGTTTTTTTTTTTTTTTTGTTTTTTTATGACTGAAGATTTCAGTGAAGGGGACACACATTTCACCGTAATAATGTAAAGACTCGCAGAATTCCAGTTATCTGTATTATCGCAAATGCAATAAGATTAAGTTGACTACCCATTTATAATAAATTGCACTAATTGAAAAGGCCAATAACCCAGAAAGTGTAAATTGTTTTTGTTGTTTTATGGTAGTGACCTCCAGAAATGTGCTTTAGTAAAATGTGAGCTGTGTGGGGTGATAATAGTGAGTTTTCACCTTAACCCTGTGAAGTTCTTTACAAAAAATTTCATTTTGAAAGTTATCATGGTGCCAACTAAGAAGGTAAGTAACAGTGGTACCAAGAAAAGGAAAGCGATCGATTTGGATCAGAAAATTAAAATAATAAGGATGTATGAAAATGGTTAAACATCAACAAGTATCACAGAGAATTTAGATTTGTCAGTGTCAACAGTGAGCACACTAATAAAGAACAAAGACAGAATGCGAGAAGTGGTGATGGGATCAGCACCAATGAAGTGAGCTTTAATAACCAAGACTACGAAATACATATCAGTTTTTACAGTACAATAACATGCATTCTTTCTTCCTTTTATGTTTTTTTTTCTTATGTGCCACTCTGGCTACTTCACCACTCTCTCAGATAGTTTTTAATTCAACTAATTAAAAATATATAACAAATATATAAAATATATAAGTAATTAATTGAAAAATATATAACTATTTTTCTTCATTCTTCTGAGGATTTATGTGGTTTTTGTAATTTTGGCACATCAGGGATACTCGGTAGTAGCAATATTTTATTAGTCATTCCAGCATTACGTAAGAAGTCCTGGAACATATCTCTTACATATGTCAGGGACTTGCTGTATTTTTGGATTAACTGGGAAATCGATTATCAGAGATTATTTTATTTATTTATTTTTTTTTAATCATCTAGCCTAGAAAATCAAGTCTACTGTATTTTATTTTTTGTAGACTGATTGCAAAATCAGAATTATCAAAATAAAAAAAAAAAATAAACTTCTCAGCCATCCAAAAAACCCTAATATGGATAACGAAAATGAGCAATTTATTATCATTCCCTATGTCTCCTTCCCTCAAATAAGTGAATAAATTGCGACAATAAAAAAAAAAAAGAAGAAGATAAGCACCAATTTCACCATCACAAGGTCTTCCCTGTCTTGCTTCCCGCCCCCAAGCCTAAGACACTAACCACAAAATACCTTGTATACAGACTTTACGAAGAAGTTTTTATAACAGGAATAACATATAATATGAACCAAAATAAGGGTGTGCTTGTGGACCCATTTTTAAGTGCATTGTAATGGCACAGATTAAAATCAACCAGCCAATAGTTCTCTAATAATTTCTCTCCCAAATAAAAAATCCTCTAAATGAAATAAATATTGATATTAACAGCACCAAAGTGTCCATCCATAACCATGTGTTATGTTTGTAGAAGTGTGAAGTCATAGAGCCAAATTGCATATTGCAAACTCACAGGAAAAACCCAACCCCATCCTCATGTGAGGTTGGGCTAATTACATCCTCGAATGAAGATGACTTTTAGAAATAATTCCAGTCATCTACAGGAATTGAGCCCAGACCTCTACAAACAAGTGGCAGATAGTAATCATGCTGGCTAGGCTGCTGCAGAGGGCAACAGAATCGTATAACAACAATAAAAATAACTTAATCCTCAACCTCACACAGAATAATAAGAATAGCTAAAGATACCAAAACAATTAATCTAATCTCTAAATACTCTGCAAACCATCAATGTTAGCCCTAATGGTATAACCACTTAATACTAACACTTGATTGGAACATGGAGATCTAGCCTCTTAGAGTGTTAATACATGTACAAAAGCTGAATTTTGTCATTCATCAAAAAAGAAGTGTAAGTTTGTAATGGTGAAAGCAGAGATGGCAAAAAGGTAATTTCTTTTGAAATTTAAATTCTTTTCAAACTTGTTTTTTGAACCTAAACTTAAATTTTATTACTTAAAACTTGATAAATAAATAAATTTTCTGTTTATACTCTGGGACTACCAAACAGTCAGAGGAGTTCACAAGATATACAGAATACAAGAAACAGTACCATATTCAGCAGTCATGGGCTTGAACCCCAGTCACTCAAGGCACGTGTACTTATGCACCATTGTACTTGACCACTCAGCTACAGCTGCCTTTTTTAATATTATTTGTATCTCTGTATTGCTAATTTGTATTAATAATTATGACATTAAAATATTTTATAAAACGTTTTTAAAAGTATAATGTAATCAGTTTCAGTTCAAAAGATTATCTAATCTTTAAATTCAAGTGTTAAAAAAAAGTAGCATCTTAGATAATTAATGTGCTCATTATTCTGCCCAAACTCCTGTTCTGTTTTAAAATTTCATATTTTAAAAAAAATTGCTTTTGTTTTTCTCTTTAAGGAATCTTTTGATAATATATTTTGAAATGCTTTCATATTCAGAATGGTATTTTTAACACAGTATTGCAGATTTTGGCACCATGCTTGAAATTAGAGGTGTTCGATATTTCCCAGATGGTCGGGCCATTGTTGATACTATAGGAAGCAAAAGGTTTCACATTTTGAGAAAAGATATGCGGGATGGCTACCACACTGGTGCTGTGGAATTTCTTGAAGATATTCCGCTTGAGGGATCAGAAACCATTGGTAAGAATTTTCATTAGTGTATTTGGAAGGAGTGTTATTTTACTTTAAACCATGGAGTCTCATATTTAGTATATGTGTTATCTGGAGCATTCTCATTATCTAGCACAATTTCCATTTTAAGTTTTTGATATGTCTCTTCATCAGGAACCCAAAACTTAACTTTTCTATTGTAAAAAAGGGACTGTTTTATTACCCCACCAATTTGAATGTAGGAAAAATAGGTTGACTCTTGACTTGCATGTCAAAGATAAAATATATATATATATATATACAGGGTGTCTCAAAAATATTGGTACAAACGCTTAGGGGAGGTAGGTAACATCTAAAGGAATGTGAATTGCACAGGAACCAATAACCGGAAACGTCATGGGGAAAGTAGTAGCAGAGGCACAAGAAGCAGAAATGACACAAGACAGTAATTAGTGGCAAACATTTATTTGACATAATATTAACAATGGAGTACGAGATGAATGCATTTCATGATGTTACAACAAATGCTCGAAGGTTCCACCACGAGACGCGATGCATGCGTAACACCAACGCAGTATGGATTGGCAGACATGGTCGAACACACCTAGAGTTTCTTTGACAGTAGCAGCAATGCAGACAAGTCTCGCCACGAGATCCATTTCTGTCTCCACAGGCAATTCATACACAATAGATTTGAGGGCCCCCCACAGAAATAAATCAAGGCTCAATAAATCAGGTGAGCACGGGAGCCAGGCAACGGGTCCACCACAGCCAATCTATCAACACCAAACACGCATGTTCGAATGGTCACGAACCCACCTTCCATAATGGGCAGGTGCCCCGTCATGTTGAAACCAAATGTTGTGTCTCACATTTGCTGGAACATCATCAAGTAACTCTGGTAGAACTTGTTCAAGAAAGATCCGATATTTAGCGGAGTTCATGCGGGATGGTAACAGATATGGGCCGACTAAGCAGTCACCACCATACCTACCCACATATTATTGTGAAGCGATGTTGTGCCACATGGGGGCACACACCGTGTGGGTTGTCGTGAGCTCACACATGAGCATTGTGCTGATTGAATAAGCCTTCCCAAGTGAAATCAAGCCTCATCCGTGAACAAAACATAGCCTGGAAAATTCAAGTCTTGAACACTCTCTTGGAGAAACCGCTGCGCAAAAGCCACACGTGCAGGATGATCTTGGGGGAGCAGTAACTGAACCCTTTGAAGATGAAAGGGGTGTAAGGAATCATCGTGCCAGACACACTGTACTCGGTATAAGGTATGTTCATGTCGGACGGCACCTGGGATTTCTCCCATCTTCACGTGTGTTTCGCTGTATCGAGGACAGTACACTGTCAAGCCAGAGACTTGAAAGTGTGTGGGCTGTGTCTGTGCAGTGTGATATGTTGTGCCCATTGTTTATCCGGCTTGTTGGCCGCCAGGCCCCTAGTGGGCCCCAACGTTGCCCATACCCTGCCACGTGGAGGCTAGCTGGGCGTATCCAGTATCAAAACAAATTGCTGTGGCACCTAGTTTCCTGGGATTTCAGTGGCTAGGACCTATTCAAAAAAAAAAAAAAAAAAAAAAATTGCATTTGACATTAATGCTTAATGGGATTGCTGTTAGGAAATCACTGGTTGGGGTTGAACGCTAAAGAGATGTGTTAAAGGCCAAATAAGTCGGGCAAAATTTTGATGTTATTAAATGTGAGGCTATACGCTAGCTAATAGTGTTAGTTGTCTTAGAGATTTACAGGAAACCGGTAGAATTTAGACGTTGATTAGAATTTGGCGACATTGTTAAGGGTGTACTTCGGTTGATTTAGTTAGAGAGGGAGGGAGACTGAAGACTGGGGAGAAAACAGATAGAAGAATAGGGACGATAGAGTAGGCATCCCCAAAGAGGTCAGTGGAGACGAGCCCCACCAGGCAAAGTATGGGGGGGTAGGCAGGGAGGAGAGGAGACAGAGATCCGTCTCCTCCCTCCCCTGCCTGGGGATGGGGCTTTAAAGGGAACCAGGTTAGAGTACCCAGTTCAGATCGCCGTTGGCAGCAAAGCCGCAGAATGTCTTCGTCGGTGTCATGTCCAAGGAGTGTCGAATCCGGTATGAGGGTTAATCTGCCCATCCCGCTCCGGGGGTGGGATATGTTAGCTGGCAGTGGGGAACCCACCAGGCAAGGGGGTGGGAAAGAGACACATTTACTTCATTCATAATCTGCATTCTCACTCTACTTGCATTCTTTTTTTTTTTTTTTATTTATTTATTTATTTTTTTAATTTAATTTTATTTTTTTTAATTTAATTTAATTTTTTTAAAAATTTTATTTATTTTTTTTAAATACTTTTTTCTTATTTTATAATTTTTTTCCAAGTTTTTTTTTTTTATATATATATATATATATATTTTTTATTTATTTTTTTTTTTCACTCATTCATCTTTTTCTCACACTAGGAGGGGATGCAATGATGTGTAGTGTAAATTTAAATGCTAATTAAAACTAAGGTTAGTGTGTACTTAACTATAGCATTTATGGTTTGTGTTCTTTTTCTCATATGCTTACACTTTTATTCATTCTTCTAATTCTCATCTCATTTATTCGACTCTTACTTTCTGCACTGCACTCTCTGGGCACCTCAACTTACTGTTATTCTTCAGTTGTGATGCAGGCCTAGCCACAAGTTGGTTTTTTTTTTTTTTGTAGGCCAGGGGAGAATGCAGTGATAGTGTTTATGTGGTTAGTAAATGTTTGTTAGTACAGTATATATAAAGTGATGTAAGTTATTTTTAACTTTGTATTCTTTCGGCCAATTACATTTGCTCTTCCACTCATTCCCATTTACTCTCTCTTTCCCTCATGCTAGGTCACTCTTTCTTTCACCAAAACTGCCATTTATTCCCTTTTACCATAATTCTTAGTTCACTCAGTTCCCAGCCTATTCATTGTCTTTCATTCTCATTCATTCATACTACATTGCATCCCTTTGCTACTAGCCGACTGATATTTTTCAGCTAATCTGCTCCCTGTACATCTCCCTCCCCTACATGGTTACTTATTTGGCATGGGGCCCCAGGTTCCTACACATGGCAGGGTAATCCTGGGGAGGTTTGTCATGTCAGGTTTCTGTCAGGGTGCAGAATACTGCTATCCTGACAGTTTTTAAGTCATCGTCTGGGCGTGATGGGAAGCTTGGGCAATTTTACTATTGATTATTGTTTAATTGCTGGGGGCCTGAATTGCCATTCTTTGCATTGCTCTGCGCATTTCAAATACTTTCTGTGTTAAAGATGTAAAAGCTTTATAATTTTGCTCTTCTATGATGAACAGCTGTTCTTCTCCCCTGGGAAGGGGACCAATCTGTGCTATTAGCTCTGTTCTAGGGATGTCATATATTATACATTCATATAGAATGTGTGCCCGGTCTTCACTTTCGCCACAGGTGCAGTTTGGGTCATCGGTCAGGCCTAAGGAGGTTAGTTTCGCCTTTTGGGAGCCGTGACCTGTCAGTATAAATGTTGTAAAAAGTCCAGGGGCATACCACTTAGGTGGCTTTGGGCTAACTATTGACACCCGTGGCAGAAACCGTTTGGTAACCAGACCTCTGGTTTCCTGCTCCCACTTTGTTTGCCATAGCTCGCGGAGCTTTGTGGCCATTCTTTTTCTTTCATCATTGAAGGTGTTGGCTGTGTCAAGGGCTATCCCCAGAAATTCTGTGGGTATGCCCTTTTTAAATCTATAATATAAGCCTCTTTTGGCTACTTCCAGATAAAGTGGGAGAGTTCCAGCCAGCAACTGTAGTGCAGGTTTGCTTACTGTGCGACATGCTCTGGTAATAGTGAGTAGTATTGTCCTTTGTATCGATTCTAATTTATTCCTATTTCTTACTATGGCCGAGCGGATGAACCACGCACTGGCTCCATAGGTGATAACAGGTAGGAACATTGCATGGTATATGATTGCCAGGGTCTTTCTTTTGAGTCCCCAGTCTGCTCGACTGATCCTGGCAATCATACCTGCATAATTTCTCACTTTCTTCGCCAAGTAGATCAAATGGGGGTAAAAGGTTAATTTTGAATCAAAGACCACTCCAAGATATTTTAGTTCTGTTACCATTTTTATAGTGTGTGTGTTAATTTTGATTTGTGGACGTCTTCTTATGTCCAAATTGCCTTTTAGAAGTATTTGTTTGGTTTTTTCAGGCGATATTTTGAGCATGTGCATTTGTGCCCACTCCTGCAGCTGCAAGAGGGCGGCATTTGATCTTTGCTCTACAACCACTCTTGAGTTACCTTTTACAAGGAAAATCATGTCATCTGCAAAGGCCAGGCTTTCCACGGGGCCCAGATCCAAGGCCAGAAATTCATCCAGAACAATGTTCCAAAAGAAAGGGCCAAGGATTGAAACCTGCGGGCAGCCTTTATTCACAGGGCATGTCAATTCCTGGAACCTTCTGCGTACTGAGACACTTCTGTCTGTAAGGTAGCTGTTTATTACCTTATAGAGGTTTTGTGGGGCATTTGCCTGGCGAAGTCTTCTAAGGACACTAGGCCACCAGAGTGAGTCAAATGCCCCAGCAAAGTCAATGGAGATTGCCAGCATATATTTCTCCTCTGTGTTTTTAACTGTTGTCAGTAGGTGGTGCATGGCATCCTCCGTAGAATTGCCCTGCTTAAAACCGTACTGATTGTTGGAATGCAAACCTGCTTCTGTATAATATTGAGCTAATCTGCTATATATTAGTCTTTCATATATTTTCCCTAGTACAGGGAGTAGGGCTATTGGTCTATATGATTTGGGATCAGTAGGGAGTTTTCCAGGGTTTTTGAGGATTAATCTTAACACAGCTTGTTTCCATATTTTTGGGAATATACCTTCTGTCATACAGTTATTATATAGTGCTATTAATTTATGTGGTCTATTTCCGCTAATTTTTTGATAATCTTAACCTCTAAGAGGTCAAAACCTGGGGCATTTATTGTTTTTGGTTTTAGATAGTGCTATTTCTAAGTCTTGTATAGTGAACAGAGGTTCAATATTAGCATTGTCATATTCAGTGTTTTCTTTTATAATGTCTAGCTGGGTGGGGGAATGATTTCCAGTTTCAGTCTGAATGATGCTGTCTAGGATGTTATTTACAGAATCCATCCAACACAGGGTTGGGGTTCCATCTGGTGTGACAGTAGTTTCTAAGACATCTCCTCTTGGCAGCTTGTTGGTCACTATTCTGTAGACAACTCCCCAGGGGTTATTGTTTCCTGTACTCTGCAACGAGACACTCCTAAGGCAGAGGCAACGGCACGTGTGCTGGTAGGATTATTCTGGACAGCATTCAACACACTTTCTTCCATGGCGGGAGTTTGTGTCGATCGTGGTCTGCCCGCACTACTCCTGTTACCTCTAAATGACCCATAATCGCACAAATTTTGATGCACATGCGCAAACAAATGGTGGTCTGGTACATGTCTGTCTGGGAAGTGTTCTCCAGGCTTGTCCATTGCCCTCTGCTAATTCATACACCAGGTGCATGTCTGCCAGCTCACAGTTCATATATTGATGCATGCTCTTCGTGTGGCGACTACTGCTTGAATGAGTAAACAGAAATTTTCCCTCTCGTGAACTGATGAACAGCGCCGTGTGCCGACTTATGGTGCCGTTTCTGGTTATGGGTTCCTATGCAATTCACATTCCTTTAGATGTTACCTACCTCGCCTAAATGTTTGTACCAATATTTTTGAGACACCCTGTATATATAGATTCATTATCAAAAAACAGCTTATGATGAAGGTAAATCTAGACCTTGAGAAAGTGTTTAATACAACATGGACATCCAGAATCCTGAAAGATTTATTTGAATTGCAGAGGAGCGTCCTCAGTTCATTGAGAACTGTCTTTCTCACAGGCACTATGAGGGCTCTCTATCTACAATACATGTACAGAAATGAGTTCAGGCTTATTATTAAATACAACCCTGATTTACCCTTAAAGAGAACAATATTGCAAAAGTTATATTGCCTTTCCAAAAGTTTGCCAAACTACTTTGCAAAAGTTATACTGGAGTGCAAATTGGCAGCAAAAGCATCAATAATTTAAGATATGCAGATGATACAACTCTGTTTGCAGAAAATGAGGATGATCTAATATAATTGATTTTGATGGTTAAAGATGAGAGCGTAAAAGAGGGACTGCAGCTTAACATCAAGAAAACAAAAATTATAACAACAGCTGGGACTGGAGAAGTTAAAAATAACAATGAAGAGATTAAAAGAAGAATTTCACTTGGACACAGCACAGCACAGTAATGAGCATGGAAAAGATCTGGAAAGACAAAGACATCAGCCTTACAATGAACACCAGAATGGTTAATGGTATAGTGTTTCTCATAACTTACAGGTGTGAAAGCTGGACAATGAAAAAAGCAGACAGAAGAAAAATTGACGTTTTTGAACTCTGGTACTGGAGAAAGCTGCTTCTCATACCATGGACAGCGAAAGTTACAAACAGAGACATTTTGGATTGCATCAAGCCAGAAACATCACTGGAAGCCAAGATCACCAAGCTACGATTGACTTATTTCGGTCATGTAATGCGATCCAATTCATTGGAAAAATCAATAATGCTAGAAAAGATCAGTGGAACAAGGAGAAGAGGTCGGCAAAGAACATGCTGGCTCAACACCACCAAGAGCGAAACTGGCATGAGCATGAAGGACTTGAAAGAAGCTGTTGAAGACCGGACAGCATGGAGGCATCTCGCCCAAAAAGTTTCCAAAAGTCAGTTGCGACTGAATGAATGAAAACAGCAACAAACTGCCTTCACTGGAAATTTGTGTGTAGGCAATTGGTCTTTCCAACCCAAATTAAATTGCAAAGCATCGATACCATTGTGGCAGCCCAGTTACCCATAAACAAAATAGAAAGGTGGATAAGAAATAATGGATATAGAATCGCCAAGAAAAAAATCAGTGGTGTACACTTCTGTGAAATTTGTGGCTTTCATCCTGAGCTAGCTTAAACAGTTTTCCTTTAAAACACGTAGGTACTTCCATTTCTCCACGGTGCTCTTTGCGTAGCCCTAGCAGTCTTTAAAACTTCTCTTGTCTGTAGCTTTTAATTGGATGCATCTGAGCCTCTATTACATCTTTGAAATTATCTGCTCGTCGTGTTTGCAGGGTAGACCTAGTGTCTTCACCCTGCCTATTCCTGCATCCATCTGTCCATACACTTACAACTTTACCTCAAGTGGATGGATTTTGATGAAATTTTATATTTGATTTGGGTCTTTTAAAAAATTTATCAAGCTGTCCCAAATTTTATTAAAGACCAATAGAAATTTGGCTTTTTTTTTTTTTTTTTTTTTTTTTGTAATCATAACATTTTGAGTTCTCTGCTGTGATTAATGGAAGTGTTTCGGATATTTGACTCTTGCTTGATAAGAAAATGTGACATTTATACTAGATTGTGAGAATATGTTCTATTAGTCCCTGGGAAGGTTTCAGGAATGCATTTTGTCCACTCCTTTGCTTGTTATGCATCACCAAACCATCTGGCCTGATAGAAACTCTAAGGTTGATTGAATACAGTCAGGGTGTGATAGGCTTAATGAGATCTATGCTGAACGTAGCGTTCACCAGGGTAAATGCTACATTTTTATCGTGATCCGTGGAGGTTAAATTTGGATTTATCAGAGAATATTACCGATTCCCACTGCTAGTTGTCATGTTAGCACATTCTTTTGTCCAAATTAGTTGTTTTTTCCTCATGGATTTTGTCAGTAAGAGCTCCTTACAAAATTTATATGCTTTCAGACTACACATCACAAGCCTTCTGACAGTTCTATCACTTGCATTTACCACAGTATATTCCTTCCATGTGGATTTTAGGTCTGTGAAACTTGCACAACAATCACAGAGATGTAGATGCTTCAGACCTCTGAAGTTACTGAATAAATACTGCAGCACAGTAACCCTGTGCTGCAGTACTTGTTCAGTCCAGTTCCAGATTAGATTTTCTTTTGACATCTCCAGTGTCACATTTCTTTTTAAGTAATCTTGACAGTTGACTGGTTAAAACCAACTTTTGACTATGTGTCAACCAGAGAAGTCCTCCTTAACAAAAGCAATAATTATGCTTTTCTTTGGAGTTAAATTAGTGTATGCCATACCATTTCTAAATAGGAAGTGATGTCAGACAGCAGTAGGAGTTAAATTAGTGTATGCCATACCATTTCTAAATAGGAAGTGATGTCAGACAGCAGTAGGTGGATGCTTTTATTGTGGTGCAGTATCCCACTAGTTCTGCAGGATGATGTAATAATGTCTTGAGATGACGTAATTTTACCTATAGAGGTTATTTGGGAAATAAACTTTAAGAGGACGATGTAATTTATATAGTACACACACACACACACAAGCACGCTCATGTGCGCACGCACACACATACACACAGTAGAGGGTCAGTTATCTGGAATAATTGATGTCAGACCTCTTCTGGGTAGCCAAATTTTCCGGATAATTTTTCCTGTAAGATTAATCTGTTTTTTTCAACTTAACTTAAATAAGATTAATTAAATTAAAAAAAAAATTATAAACCAATCTTAGAAAACAGAAACATCCATCCAGGAATTTCTATGATTTTTATACAAAACAGGAAAATTAGAAAGATTTTTAAATGCTCTCGGTTTTTTCAACTTACCGATGGACAATCTGTGCATCAGAGTGGCATTTGCACATATAGCAATTGTAACTCGCTCTTTTCTCATCAGCCGACCGGGCTAGCCGAGTGGGTAAAGTACCTGCTTGGCAACCCAAAGGTCGCGGGTTCGATTCCCGCCTCGGGCTTGGATCAAAGTACTGCAAAAACCTTGGGAGGTGCAATATGGCCACAGAAGCCGATGCGCCAACAACTACCAAATCAAAATCTTTTCTCATCTTGAAAATTGGTGCAGGCATTTCTCTTTTAGTGGCTAGGGTTTTTCTCGGTAATGCTTTCCACAATAAGCCCATCTCATCAACATTATAAACGTTTTCTTTCTCTTAATTTGCTATAACTGAAGGAAACTTACTTTTCAAAGGACACCACTGCCGATTCGTCTGCAGAAAGTTTCTCACCTTGAGTGTCTAGTTCACGTATACCATGTTTCAGTTTAAAGTTTTTCAGCCAACCTGTGCTTGCCTTAAAATATTTATTACCTTTAAATTTTCGATTAAAATCCAATGCTTTTTCACACAACATTGGGCCAGACACTGGTTCACCTAAACTTTGCTCTGAAGAAAACAAAAAAATTAAGTGAGTGCACTCTCTAAAGCAAAATTTTCAGGTTTTGACATAGTCTTTTTCCTGCTAGATCTTCCTTCACTGTCCATAATCGAGACAAATTCTGTTATAGCATTGGAATTTTTCTTGATGTCATAAATTGCTGAAGTGCCTACATTAAACTCTTTGGAGAGATTTCCTAAATATTCACCTTTTCTAATTCTATTAATAATTTACAATTTTTGTTGCTATGTTAAAACTATGCATTTTCTTTTTGTTCACATTTTGCCATAAAATAGTTGAGAAAAATAATAAATCGCACAGTTTTGGGCCAATATTATTCTTACTGAATCAGGTGCTAAATTAATCTGAAATTCACTCATGGTTTCCAAGAAAACCAAGTAGTCTCTGTGATGTTTTTCTAAAGCACATTTCTGAAGGCCACATAGAATTCTAGAGGTCACAACCATAAAGCAATAAAAAGAATTTTCAGTTTTCAATTTAATGGGCTTTTTGTTTGTACAATCTGTTATAAACAGGTAGTAAACTCGATCCTTTGCTTATTATAATCAAAATTCAATTTGCAAACGTGATCACTATAACCAGAGCTTACTGTACTACCGTTAATAAAAGAAAAGAAGAACGATTAGCCTTTCAAATTATTCCGGATAACCGACGTTCTCTCTCTCTCTCTCTCTCTCTCTCTCTCTCTCTCTCTCTCTCTCTCTCAAAGAATAAGAGAAGTTTACCTCACTATGATACATAGAAATTAAAACGGACAATTTAAAAAATAAATAAAAATCGAAAATATTACATTACAATAAGAAATAATTAATAATAATTAAAAATCAATTTAATGCAATTAAAAATTAAGTAAAAAATTAATTTAACAAAAAATGCAAAACTGTTTTTTTCCTTCCTGAAGCTGACAATGCTTTTCGACAGTATGTCATGATCTCAGGAATGAAAATTCATTCCTGAGATTTGCTTTGCTGCTGTAGTCTGTGGCATGATTTCTGTTTAAATAAATTTAATTTATTAATTGACAATACTACACTGAGCTAATATATTCCTAAATGCAGTGATATATATTAGACTATCAAGTTTTATGTTATACCTTATATACACAGTGTTAAATTAGTTATATCCTTACCAAAAAGTAAAACCCCTAAGCTAAACATAAAAAGATATATGTCCAAAAAGTGATTAGAATCTTTGAGCTACTTGTTTATCACAATTAAAACCCTACTATTCCACTGGCCTACTTGTTACCTGCTACGATATTCTTGCCAAAAACACTGATACAATAGTGGTACAAATATTAAGTCATAACTTACAAAATTTAAAATTTAGCTAAATTTAAAAATAAGCTAATGGACATGACTAGGACTTTTTAAACTATATGTAAAACACAATTTAAAATGTTAATTAATCAAAAAGACTGTAAAATTTTTCAAAAAACTTATTATTCCCATAAGTTTTAAATTCTGTGTCTTGGCATTTATAATCTCATAGTGTTTTTTCATGTATCAGAAAATATTAGATAACTTCATTAATAAGCAGGCTCCAAAATTGTCACATTCATTCATCTTGTGAAGGTGAAGAATCAGTGGGTGTCTGATACTTTAATTTTTTTTTCTATTATATGTATGTAATTTTGTATCATGACAAATTACAAAGTATGTTTACTTTTTTTAAACGAATCTTTTATAAAAAATGTGTTTTTCCTGAGTTTGTTTCTATTGATGTTGGATAAAATAATCTCTTGAATTATGCGAATTTAAAACGTGGAACACATCAGTTTGCCTTTTTGAGGGCTATTTTGGTAGATAGCGCTGATTTTTTTTTTTTTTTTAAATTGCATTGTCTATGAAGCAGTTATCAAGGTTAATATACAAGTGTTTTAAATAGGAGCACTATAGATCTTAAAAAAATGCATATTCATCAGAATGACTGTGGATCGGACAGAAAAGAGTGTTAAAAGTGGGAGAGCATTATAAGCTGGTGCATTACCATGTGTGTATGCGTTTTATTCATGCAGAATTGAGATTTAAATTAAACAAAAACTTGTTGCAGTTTTGAACTTTTATCAGAATGGTTTCACAATTAATTTGTAAAAGAGGTAAAATAATTTCAAAAGTCAAAACCAAATGCAAATGAAAACATGAAAGGCATTGCTATATCAAGCAGCAAAAGCAATGTTGGTACCTTTTCCTATTTTCCATTGCTGCAGCTCATACAGTTTATGGATCAGGGAGTTATATTCATCTGGAAATGTTTGTATTGCAGAAAACAGTTGGAAGCATGGCTAGTTTTTTTGGCAGTTCTGACAATGAGACATGACAGTGACATGTCTCAGTGACAAAACAAGATGTAAAGAAAATGAAGGAAAATATGAAAGAAAGGTTAAATTACACAAAAGTTGCCCTAGTATTTAAATTTGCTAATTCTGATGAGGAATTTGAAAAATATTTTTACACTAAGAGAAATGAAGACTTGTTATGAAACAGCAATGCAGTAGGACCTTTACTTAATAGGAAATTTTAGATTTCTTCAGAAAAGACAATACAATTCAGATGGAACCATCTAAAGCTGCTTAAGAGTATAGCTATTGATGTTTAGCAAATTAAAGTTCATTGTTTAAAAACATTGTATTCTTTCTGTTCTATTTGATTTGAACTGTGTGCACTGAACAGTTATCACAGATTGTAAAACAGATTTGTCTTAACAGATCAGCCTAGTTACATATTTAAAAACAGAGGAAGAATATATGACAAAATGGTTTTAAGATAGTCTTGGGGGGGGGGGGGGATCACAGATCAGAGCTAGATCACCCTTCATATGCCAAAGAGCATGCAAAATAGAGATATGTATAAAGGTCATTAAAATAAAAATTCCAAAAAGTAGTATTTCACAAACAACAAGGAAACTATGCATGCCATCTTCAATGTAATACACATTAGGTTTGACACAGGTCTTCCAAAGCTGCACTAATGTCTGGATTCCTCAAGGGTAGAAGTTTTGACATTGGTATTGATGCCATTTGTGACTGCCATATTGACCCCTTCACCTGATGAGAAATGATATCCTTTTAGTGGCACAAAAAAAGTGAGGATCACGTGGAGCTAAGTATAGTGAATATATGGAGGATGGGATAATACTTCAGATTTTATCTCCTGTATCTGATTCACTGCAGAACAAGGGGGTGTCTGAACTGGTGTTACCATGTTTCAGACACACAAAGAACAGGCATAAAATTATAATAGTTCTTTTGAATTGCTGGTATTAATTTGTTCATAAGCATATATTGCAGTATTTGTTACTCATCACTGTTTTTCATCACTCCACACAATGTTCCAGAAACACTCCTTTATTATCCCAGAATACAAGGCATGGTTATTAAATAATAAGATAGCATGTGTAGCCACTGCACACTATGCACCACCTGTGAAACCAAGGTACAGCAGTTGACCTTGAACCTTTCTCTTGTTGTCTGCCAAGTCAAATTCCAACATGCTCATTTGCTTTGCAGTGAAACAGGTTTACATTACTTTGTGTTTTTGTAGTTTGCCAAAAAAATGACAGACAAAAGAATTGAACAATGAATGATCCTCAAATTTTTTAACAATTCTAAAGAAAACACCAACTGAAAGTTATGCGAAGTTTATTGGGAAGATACTATGTTAAGAGTGCATTTGATTGAATGACATTAGCATTAGTAAAAGAATTTTAGGAGAAAGAGAGAGAGATGTAAAACGATAAAGACCAGGTCACCCAGTATCCATACTAATGAAAATGTGGACCGGGTAAGAACAT
Source organism: Mastigoproctus giganteus (assembly GCF_048544385.1). Lineage (NCBI taxonomy): Eukaryota > Metazoa > Arthropoda > Arachnida > Uropygi > Thelyphonidae > Mastigoproctus > Mastigoproctus giganteus. The sequence goes on along the minus strand of NC_143577.1, from coordinate 80,269,354 downwards.
TGATGAGAAGTGATCATTGTTTAAGCATTGGAATGGTTTCATCAGAACTGAATATGGACAGAGAAATGGTTAGACAAATTTTAACTTAAAAATTTAGACATGAGAAAAGTGTGCCAAGATGGTGCCAAAATTTTTGAATGAAGATAAAAAACTGAGACGACTCCAAGTTTGCGAAGATGTTTTTAAAAAAATTGAAGAAGATCCAGACTTTGAGTACTGTAATTACTTGCAATGAAAGTTGGGGCTGTTATGGTGTGATCCAGAAATTAAAAGACAGTCAGTGCAATAGAAGACAAAAAAATCCCCAGACCGAAAAAAAGCAAGAATATCAAAATTGAAAAACATGCTTCTTGCTTTCTTCAATATTAATGGAATTATAATGGCTGAATGTGTCCCACCAAATAAGACTGTCCCTCATATATACTGCACTGCAGTTCTGACAAGGCTGAATGAAAAAATTTGATGAAAGACACCTGAATTATCGAAAGATGGTTGGATGCTCTATCAAGGCAGTGCTCTAGCACACAACATGCTCTCTGTTTAAGGAAACCCATTTTCAGTCCATTTGCATTAGTAGTAACAAACAGTGCAAGAATGCTGGCTTATACAGCATCAGCCAACAAAAAAGACACTAGCCACAATTGTTTGCCTAGTTCTCCCTTGAATTTATTTAAAAGTAAATAAATTCAAGGGATTTAAACTTCCACAACAGCAGATGGAAGCTTGTTCCAACAATCAATCACCCATTGGCTAAAAGCAAACTTCCACACATCTATTCTGGAACTGTTTATTTACATAGTGACCTAAGCAATTATGTCACTACAGTTTTTACTGTTATCTGTTTTTACTGTTATCTATGTGATGTGGTTTTGGTACATTAACCCCAAGGGCTCATATCTGGTGAGTATAGGCCTGGCACACCCAGGGTCCTGAGCTGAGTATCATCATTCTTCCCTTTCTTAGTGATTCCCGTCTCTCTCTCTCTCTCTCTCTCTCTCATGGTAATTCAGAAATTTTTTTTTTTTTTGACTGGTGCAGCATAAGCCTCAGGCTTCCTTGCACCATATGTCTAATAATAATTATTATTATAGCTCTAGTTGCTGATATGCCATTAAAACCCAAACAACCAACCAATCTGGAACAGTCTTTCCTCAATTTAAATTTGTGCCATCTTGTGTGTTGTCTGAGAAAAAGGAAGAATTCCATCTAGCATTGAGCTTGCTTAATTATTTCAAAGCCTTAAACACCTCGATCATTTCACCTTATAGGTGGCTAGTCTTTGGGTGCTGCAATTTGCAGAACTGAAGCCTTTCCTGGTAAGAGCACCCCTTTGTTCTGCTCGCCAATCTCGTTGCCCTTCTGTACTCATTTCAGCAGCTCCACACCCTTCCTAAAATGAGGCCTCCAGACCTGTATGCAGTACTCAAGACATGGCCTCACCATTGCCTTATACAATGGGATAATCACCTCCTTATCCCTGCCAGCTAAATTCCTGTATATCGTTGACAAAACCCCATGAGCAGTTCTGGCAGCCTATCTGCATTGCTCAGAGTAATGGGAGTAATTGTGCATTTATATCTGACTGCACAATTACTCCCAGGTCGTTCTCGTTTTCCTCTAACCTGAGGGTAGTACCACACAGTTCGTGCTACAGAGTGTAGTACCATACATTACTGTGGGGTTACTGCTACCCATATGCAGTACTTTGCATTTATTAATGTTAAACTTCAATTACCATTTCTTAGCCCACCTGCCCAATTATCAAATTATGTTGATAATAATTTGAGAAAAAATTATCAACCAGTTTAAAAAAAAAAAATTTTTTTTTTTGGAAAAAGTGTATGTGGTATTTCAGTTTAATTTGTTACTCATTATTTAAAAGATTAAGCAATAAATTAAATTGAAATCCATATTAGTTGAGTTCTAAAGTGTATAGATACAGAAGGTTTGTAAATATACAGGTGGTACAAATGCATCATACTATATATGCACATCACATAATGCATGACTGCAAATTGAATTTGCATGTAAATGCATTGTACATCTCATATATTCAAGCAAATCACAGATTATCTTTTTCTTATGAAGAGACATGTAGTTTTATTTATTATTTTTTTTCTGTTTCAGGGATTACTGACCCCTTTATCAGTGGTTAACTAGGTGCCATTGAGGGTGTATACTTTCCTGCCAGTGATGGGGCAATAATCGTGAAAGAGTTCATCTGGACAATGGCACACACTAAGAATAAATAGAACTATACTTTTCTTAATGAGACAGTGCTAGTTTATTTGAAGATTAAGAGTAGAAAACTTTTGCATCATAGTATGTGATGTGAGATGCTTTTTTTTTTTTTTTTTTTCTGTGCAACCTTCAGTTTGTCATTTTAGTTATAAATATAGATTGATGCACTTGCATTGCTTAGATGATAAATTTAAATATTGTTTATTAAAAAGAAAGACTAAAAATAACTCTGGAAACTTTTTTTTTCTTTCTCTCTCTCTCTCTCTCTCTCTCTCTCTCTCTCTCTCTCTCTCCCTCCCCCCCCCCTCTGCTTAGAAGTGAAACTTCTTCATGATGAAGTATATCGTGAGGCTGAAGCTTGGTTTACAAATTTGGAAACAGATACAAAGACTAGGATTCTCCAGTATTTTGGATCTATGCCTCCTGTAGAAGAAAATTATATATCTTCTCCTGATGGACCCACTTGGTTCTGGTGGTTGTTAGCTATTCTTCCGCTAGATGTAAAGACACAATTAGCAGTACTGGCCATGACATCCCTTCGTCGTCGACTAGAATCTTTGCGTCGGGTACTTTGCTATCTTCAGCATCATGGACCTGTCTGAGTGGATTAAAAATTAAGGAGTTACATATCTAAGGTGCTACAGTTGTGTTCGCATTTTGTCATTTCACAGAACTTATTGATGCTTGGTGTTCTATTTATCCTTCCTCTTTCTGGTGCAGCAACATACTTGGGCCCAAATGATTTATACAGAAAAAGAATTGGTGTATGAATTTACTGTTCAATACATTGTTTAGATACCTTATTTTTGAATTTTTATTGTATATTTGTATAAGTTCCTAATTAGATTTATTTTTAGTCCCCTTTTTAATTAAGTTGGTTTGAAGTTCATGATAGTACAAGTATACATTTAAAATTGAATCACCGTTAATCAAAATAAAAGTTTGGTTAAGATTCTTTTTATGACATCTGCAAGTATGTATTTACTGAGTAATTCCTGTTTTCCCACCAGCTTGAAATATTCTCCTTCAAAAGGTGGTTTTTTTTTTTTTAAGATATGCAATAAGTGATTGATTTACCATTTATTATTAGTAAATCGTAAATCAATCACTTATTGCACAGAATAAAATGATTATCCAATGTATTATGCACAGAATAAAATGATTATCCAATGTATAATCATTTTATTCTGTGCATTATTTTAAAACATATATTTGATATTTCTCCTATAATTTTATTAAGAGAAATCTTTGCTGCTAGTAGTGATGGTAGATTTTTACTAAACACTTCCTTCTTTTTGAATATACTCATAAGGACTAAAAGACTCAAATAAGATTATCTACTACATGCCTACTACCTCTAGCAAAATCTTTCACCATGACAGCTCTGAATATTTTGATCTGACATAAACATAACTGCCTTACCTTACACATAAAGTGATATGATAGTATTGCATAGCTACTTTGAAAATTACCAACTTCCTAAAACTGAAACTCATTGTTGATTAATTCAGCAGTGAATTTCAGTAGTAGTGGGCTCTGTGAAGCAAATTTTTTGTGTAACTTTTTAATTTGGTAACCTTTGTGCTAGATGCACTAAAATATTAATGTGTTCTTATCTTTACTTTATTACCCAACACTATAGTAAAATTGACAAAAATCAAATTCAAGTTTTTAAAAATTTCATAAAATTTAGTAAATAAAATCCATTGTTACTCTTTTGGAAGCAGTATCCTCTACATAAGTAGATGCATCCTCTACATCTATTTATGTACTGCTTGTGATTCAGTTTTATGGAATTTTGGATCCGAATTCTGCAGAAATTCCTCATTTTCAACTCTTCAGCCCAATCAGACAACTGGGATCAGCAGTTAGGAAAAACAGATTAGCATTAGTAGTGGCATATGATGCAAGAAAGCAAGTTTATACAGCATCAGCCAAAAAAAAAAAAAAAAAAAAATCCAATTTCAGCTGTCCATTTGCTCCAAAAGTTTTCCCAGATTAAATTGAATCTATTTAATCTGGCAACTTCCACAACAACAGATGGCAATTACAGCAATCAATCACTCGCTGGCTAAAGGCAAATTTCTGCACATCTATTCTGCAACTGTCTTTCCTCGGTTTGAATTTATGACCCCTCAAGTGCTTAATCTGAGGAAGAGGAAGGATCCTATCAGCACTGAATTTGCTCAAACCATTCAAAGCCTCAATCAGATCACCTCGCAGGTGCCTAGTCTCCAGATGCTGCAATTTGCAGCGTCTGCCTTTCTTGGTATGAGCACCCATTTGTTCCCCTCACCAATCTCATTGTAATTGCAGCAGTTCCACATCCTTCCTAAAATGAAGCCTCCAGGCATGTATGCAGTACTCAAGATGTGGACTTGCCATTGCCTTATACAATGGGATAATCACTTCCTTATAACCTGTCCTTTCTGTATACACATTGTACTCCCCAAATTCCAGTTCTGCATTCCTTATTCTGTGTGACACTATGTCTCTGATATCCCAACAGTATCCACCTTGGATGTCTTGACCATCACTTCAGATCATCAAACTTATTTACTGTACTCCTAGCATTGGTGTACATGCAAGTATACATGCACCTGTTCTTATTCTAAGTTACCCGAACACAGCCCGTGTATTTACTTATTCCTCGATGACTCCCAGCAGTTCTTGAAATCCCCAGCACCTTTCCAAGTTGCTGCTCATTCCAGTAGAAGCAGTACAAGAATCACTTTCAACCCTGCCCATGGCCATTGTTAATCTATTAGTCTGTGTATCCCTCCCCAAGCTAGCAGTTTTCCGAGCCACCTAACACTGCCACGATAGCATCAGCAAATATTCTTGCACCCTTTATATTCATATGTATCCCATCCCCATAGAAGTGCTCTCTCCTGTTAACAAGCACTGACCATTCTGAGAAAAATTCTAACCCAAGAACCTTGCACAATCTCTCCAGGGCTAAATTGATTAACAAGGCTCTCATCACATACTCCCTCCTATCATGTTCTGGCAGAATTGCGGACATTTTCAAATTTAACCCCAACTCATGACTTTTTTTCAACATTGACCTGTACTTGTGAAGTAAGTCCACAGATTTGCTACTCTTAATGTCATTAGTGCCAATGTGTATAACACTATCACTTTTGTGCCCTTAAAAGATAATATCTGCTCTAAGTCAAACTTTTGCCACTGACACACATACACTGGTTCTGTTTCACCTATCCATTTTGCACAATATATTTCCCATTTTCCTGACAGTACAGTCACCAACAACAACTAGCTCCTGCCTTGCGGATTGCCACAGTGTTGACTGATGATGAAGTTCAAGCTCTGGCATTGATGTGGGCAGCTGACAGCTTGATGGGCCCCCCCCCAATTTAAATCCTTTGAGGGCATTCGCCCTGTTTTTCAAGCTGTCATAAAGGCCCATAAAAGTGCTGAGTTGGTGCCTAACATCCTAACGCTTTTTACATCGAGCACACACAAAGACATCTCCCCCCCCCCCATTGGCAATATCATGTCCCATTCTTGATAGCTCCAGTAACATCAAACAAACAGAACATTTCTTAAGGCCGTGATTCAGAGGACCCCCCCCCCCCACAAGTTCTTCCTGAAGTCATGACACTCCCAATGCCTTGAGCTTTTTGCTTTCCTGCTCTGAGGCATGATTTCAGTTCAAATTCGATATAATTAAAAATACTACACTAAACTTATAAAGTAATGCCGTAATAATACTATGCACCGGTTATGCAATTAAGCTTATGTTATTGAATATATATATTTCAATATCGAGCTCATGGTATATGTATTTCGTATCTCTTACTTGTTTATGTATATGAATTCCATATCTCCTATCAATTTTATATATATTGCGCTGTAATGTTACTTTTATAAATTCCAAGTAGTTATAATAGACAAAAAAAAAATTTAACTATCTATTGCTAGCCTACATGATTCAAACTCTCGAGCGACCTATTTACGGTACTATATCTACACCAAATCACTGATACTGAAAGCTGTACAAATATTAATGTCATATGTTATGGACTACATGATAAAACTTATAAACTTATAGTTTATAAGTCTCTTCTGATACTGATTACACTGCAGCAAAGTTACATAGAAACTTCCAGTATCTGCTATATCAGTACTAAGACAATAGCAGCAAAATTCGAACGTTCTTATAGATACAATACAGTGCCAGCAGAAATTGGCTGCGATTTTTTTTTTTTTTTTTTTTTTTTTTTTAAGCAGTTACGTAGGGGCAATTAAGGGCTAAGTAAAGAACAAATATACGCTACTAAATTTAAATCAAAAGTTAGAGAAAAACATAATTTCAAATCAATAAATAAAGTTCCACTTAGTGGCTCCCAAAAAAAACGTAGTTTTCTTAGCGACTTCAGCAGAATATGATAAGTGGTAGTAGCACATACTAAATTTTCAAGATAATAAACAGACACAGTTTAAAGCAACCTTTAGAATGTAGATCTACGCATGTTCTCCCTGGAGCCCACAAGTGGAAAACATAGATTTCTGTACGTAGATGATTTATAGAGCTTCTTAATGTACCGTTATGTAATTGACTTAATAATGAGAATAGCAATGAGCTTAATTGACTGTACTCACCTCAGTTGATCTGCTTAGTTACATGGTATGGAAGTGGAAATGAAGAAACGACAGACAACACTTTAACTAACCGCACTTCCCTTAACATCAGCATTTTAGAACTCATCTCGATATTACTTGAGGCTAGGCACTTCCAAGACCAAATATTTGTTCTTCCCATGGGATTAGGAATTTCAGCTCCCTTATCAGAAATCTACTTAGCCACGATCGAAAACCAAGTACTCCAACCTTTTCCTTCTGGTATTAAGCTCTATATGCAGCATGCGGACGACGCATTATTAATAGGAAACAGAGCCACCATTGATAATCTTTTTATTAAATTCAGTACAATACAAGAAAGATTAAAATATACCCTTGAAATAGAAACTGACAATAAAATCAACTTCCTTAACCTCACAATATATAAAATGGCACCAGGCTAGGAACCAAAATCTATAGAAAAGACACACACAGGAAAATATTTGCATTTTCAATCGCATTTATAGAAAGTCCGTTCTTTACAATCAAATCTGCAATGCCATTAAATTTAGTTCTTCCCAGAACAATTTATCCACCGAACTACAATATCTTACAAAGAAATTCATAGCTAAGAAATACCCTTCACATCTAATCCAACACACAATTTCTGTTGCAAGAAATAATGTCGATAACCCACATAATCATAGCACTAAACAGAACACATGCATTGTCCTCCCCTACCACAGCAGACTCGCCAGACAGCTTTGCCAGTATGGACATAAAGTTAATATTTTCTTCATACAATAAATTAGGGACCATGTTTAATACATATAAAGAGACACACGAATATCCAATAAGTTACATCAACAACGTTATATATTTAATTAAATGTCAATCCGGTTGTAACACATGCTACATTGGGAGTACTACCACAAAATACGGCACCACAAAAATTTCCAGTACATGTGCTTATTACCATCATAATAGCTTCAGACCTAACCAAGCCAGCACCGAACTTACCCAACACGTACACTCTCACAATCACAATCCCTTAATCAATTCAGCCATTGCAATTATTAAATTAGGATCTAGTTACAAAATCTTCCAACACGAGGTGCTTGTCATAGAATGGTGTCACCATAACACTAAATTTAATGTTCTAAACATGAAACTGCCAAACAACCTTTCACCAGTCTGGAACCTTACTCACATAAGGTTCCCACATGTCTCAAAATGCATTATGGGAACATAGGAATTCTTTAAATACATAATTCCTTTTCTCCTATCATTGCCAACCGAAGACATTTTACACGAAAGTTGCTTGTTGTGACTTTTGGCTTCACCTTGTTCTCATATTAATATTTTATAAATGACAACCAGGGACGAGGTAGTGCACTTCATCCTTGAGAAAATTTAATTACAGGTTTTAACAATTCCGTATTTATTTATTTTAACTTATTGTAAAGTTCATTTCCACTTCCATACCACGTAACTAAGCAGATCAATTGATCTGATTACCGTCAATTAAACTCTTATTGCTATTCTCATTATTAAGATTTGTGCACATATTGCTGAAAGGGTATTCAATTACTTTCTGAATTGACAGTACATTAAATTACAGAGATAAGGTTTAAAGCACAGTATTCTGTAAACTCTTCATTAAATTGAAATTTAATATCACAATCTGAAATAGGATATGCCTTTGCCCAAAATAAGTAATTTTAATTTAAAATTAAATTAAATTACCTTGGGTAAAAGAATCAATGTGGACAGTAGACGACCTCTTTTAACCAAATAGCATAATATGGCAAACACTGGAGAGGAGGGGTAATTATTGGAGATGAGCTAGAATTTATTTTCAGTTCTCAACAATAAAAAAAAAATGAATAGTCAAGTTACACCAAGTTGTATAAATTAGATAAATTAAACAGTTATAGGAATAGCATATTAATTGATATTCTTGAATAAAAAATCTTTATGGGTTCATCCAAAAGTGTTCTGGTTAACTTAAACATTTATATTTGAATATCTAACTGTGATGAAATATATATATATATACAGCAAGTTAATAACTACTGTTAACAAAGGATTAACTCTGCCTTTAAGACTATTTTCCTGTAACAGGGGAACTTACTTATGCCAAACTTTTCTTCCTAAGGACTTGTTATTCCATATACAGTAGACTCCCAATTAACTGGGGATTGGGGATTGGTAGATGCTGAATAACTGTAGTTTCTTGGTTGCTTGAGAGTTAGTATTAAAACAATACTTAGAAAATTAAGACAAACATAGACAAATTTTACTAAAGAAACTGAGTTTTATTATAGAAACCGCTTTTTGAATACAGTAACTTACAAAAAAAAAAACGCACTCAAAACCGTTGCAGTAGGTAGAGAGTTTGCTGGGTAGACATCGCATGAGGATAGTCAGGCTCTGCTGATGTAGCTGGGACAGGATCAGGAGGGTCTGTAGATGGTTTTGGATCTGCATCAGTAAATGATGTTGTGCTGCCAAACTTGCTTTCAGCATTCTTCACAAATGAACAAATATCACCTTGCTTTGAGGTCTTACGTCTCTCAGACAAAGTCAAGTTATGCGTGATGTGGAGCTACATAAGATGCTGAGAAATGAAGAAGGGTTGCTGTTCTGCAAAAGCTATTAAAGTTTCAAATGCTGCAGTAGCTCTCTGCTAGGATACTTTTCCCATGTGACACACACATTGTCATTGCTTTCTTCCTCCTCTGCAACTTTCATTTTTCCATGATTCACAACAGCTTCTATAACATCTTCCATATTCAGTGTATGAGTTACTGGTATATCTTCATCCACAACAAGCCAGTCGTCGACTTCATCTTAGGGCAAATTCATTTTGTCAAATAACTCACAGATTTCATCATAAACAGTGCTATTGACAGCTGCACTATTGCCTGGAAACTCCTCAAATTCGACGGAGGAGGAGGACTTCTCAAATATCACAGCTGGCCACAACTTTCTCCAACATTTCCGTAATGTTTCATTTCTCACAGAGTCCCAAGCCAACTGATAGTGTAGATAGCATCTTTGAGGTTATATTTCTTCTGAAAATGCAGAATTGTCCCGTCAAAATTAGTCATTTTCCGCATGAAGTCGTGCCTGTAAAACATTTATGTTTTGCATCACCCCCTGATCCATTGGTTGAATCAGACTTGTGACGTTAGCTGGAAGATAACACACGAAAATGTTGCCATTAACTAGCTCTTCAGCAGGAGGATGTGCACGACAGTTATCCAAGAGCAACAAAACTTTACTATTCTATGGTAATCCTTTCTTTCATAAATTTTCTTTAACACTAGGGACAAACGAATAATGAAACCACTTGGTAAAGATTCCTGCATCCATCCAACTGTTACTCTGTGCATGATAATGTACAGGAAGGTTACTTACGCCTTTAAAGGACCTTGGTTTAGCAAATTTGCCGACCACAGCTTTAGCTTATGATTTCCTGATGCATTTGCATCAGGAAATCATATGCCTTTGCCCAAAATAAGTAATTTTAATTTAAAATTAAATTAAATTACCTTGGGTAAAAGAATCAATGTGGATAGTAGACAACCTCTTTTAACCAAATAGCGTAATATTTGGTTAAAAGAGGTCGAGCACAGTTACATGCTCTTTATTTTGCTTAAACCCATGAGCTACCATCTCATTACCACCATACAAAGTAGAATTAGGCAGACACTTCCACATTAGTCCTGTCTCATCTGTTCTGGGGTCAAGTCATTTTTTTCCACTATTTCACTAAACACCTCACGAAATGAAGTGAAATTTAGTTCTTTCTAATCAAGGCTACATTGATCCAGTCTTTTTTTTTTTTTTTTAATTATTATCAATTAAAATGATTATTTTTATATTTATTACAGAGGTTTTTTAATCCTTATATTCTAGAATTATAAATAGGTACTTTTTAATTGTTTACTTGAACATTTTATTTTTGGGCATTGCGGGCTACAAAAATTTTGTCATGGGCCACCAGTTTGACACCCTTGCTTTACAGTACTTCAAAGAAGCACACAAATTAGAGAGGTTATCCTCTTTTTTTTTTTTTTTTTTTTTTTATGGTAACAAAAAAAATAATACTGAAATTTATGGGACTCTTCTACTGTGTGCAGGTTGATGGTTAACAGAGGAAGGTTGTTCAAAGGAATAAGGAAATCATAAGCAGTCTGGTGAGTTTGTTGCACCGTGAATAGATATTTATTAGCTGATGCACATTCAGGCTGGTTTTGAAGAAAACAGTAGCCACAGAAATATCTGTAGAAAAGGATGAAACAAAAACATATGTGTGATAGAGTGGAGTGAATTTGTAATCAAGCAATCATTAATTATTCTGACTGCACGCCTTGGCCTTTTGATAGAGTCAAAGGGTTCAGAGGCAATTTTTGGGGGGACAATATTATTCCCTCAGATTTGGAAACAGTATCTATGGTTATTCCATGGCAGGGAAGATTTGTATAGAGTCTTCGGTTGTTTAGAAGAAAAGTAACAACAAGAGAATGAGAAAACCTAATTTTTTTTTCAATGAAAGCCTAAGTTTTTTTCAATGAAGAAGTAGTAATTGTGATGTGCTTATCCCATTTTGCATTCTTGTAATGCAAAGCGACATGAGGCTGAAATTGGCCATGGAAGATGATGGTCTCTTCTCCATTGGAAAAAAAAAAACCCATCAAATTGTGAAATGGGGTACTTCTGGGGAATGATGGCACTAACATTAACCCTATACTTTGCAACGTGAGGAAATTATCAAGAGTGTTGGGTATGTGATTAACATTGTTTTGTATTCTTATAAGTGAATAAGAAAAGCTGTCATTAATAACAGCAAACATCTCAGCATCTCAACCAGCTGGAGCTAGTTGAGATTCTGGTTTCATATTTATGAAAATCACCATGGAAAATTAATTTACTCTTAGGAATGTTAGATTAAAGAAAGTCAAAGTTCCCAGTGGTCTGTTGAGCTGAGAATTGATGAATGTGTAAGCTTTATCCTACCAAATAAGAATTTTTACTTCTCCATCTTAGAAGAATTCAAAAAATATTTAGCATCTCAAAGTGTCTTCTGTTATTATGTCTACGTAATAACAGAAGACACTTCTGATTTTAGCATGCAGTCATGCATAGTGCCTAAATGTTGATTACACTGCATTAGTACATATTCCCACATGGTTTGACCAAAACAATTAGTTCTCTCTTATGAAGGAGCCATTAATATAAAAAATAATCTTTAGCTTTGCTTTACTGTCTCCTATGATAGGTTTGCAAAATATTAAATCTACTATCAACATAATGTGCAGGCCAGAGATTCCCAAACTTTCTTGGTTCACGCACTCTTATTGTCCCAGTAATTTTTTCACAGTGCACTTAGGCCAAAAGAAATACCTAACATTTCCGTTTATTAAGTAGTTAGGTTCAAACAACTTAATAAGTAATGTTGAAACTGTGAACTACCTCAAGCTAGTAGTTCGCATGGTGTCCGACAGATGTCAGGTATCGTTGTTTCCCCTCGAAAATTTAAAATATCCCGCTGCACCCCTGTGAATTCGCTATGGTGCCGCAGCGCACAGTTCAGGAACTGCCGGTGTAGGCCCTTAACCAATTAACAGTTTACTTTTATTCAAGAAAAGCTGTCATCTTTTTTAAGTCTCCTCAGCAAAAAATAGTTTTTGCCTTATCAAATTATCATGTGTATATCATGTCCCCACACTACTAACATTTCTGTTTGCTGTCAGATCGAAATCAAATTTATCATGCACATAGCTCTCCAATTAGAAAGTTGAGTATCCGAGTGGAAGGAGGTGATTTTTATCTACCATTTTGAAATGTGCCCACTTGAAGTAAAAGTGCAATCTGTTTGAAATGCTTCTGGCTACAGTATACAATCTAAACAAAATTTACAATACAAAATTGTCTAGGTATACTAAAGTTATTTTTATCACTATCTTCTAAACAGTGTTATCTGATAAATTGAAAATACTTGTTGACTCTGAACCTGATTCACTAGTCCAGTGAATCAGGTTACAAAATCCAGTGTAATATAAGAGTAATTATAATTACTCTCAGAAGAAAAGCTAAAACATTTGGCATGAAATGACAACAATTGAACATCCAAATAAACAAGGGCTAATAAATAATGATCGTAATTTTTTTTTTTTTTACAACATACTTTTTTTAATCATCCATATTTTGATGGTTCTTTTCAAAGTAGTCCCCCATTTGATGAAATGCACTTGCTCCAATGTTTCTACCGTTCTTCAAAAACCTGGTGGATGCCATTTTTTGACATGCATTTGAAAATTGCCTCCAGTGTCTTTTAACTTCCTCTAACAACTGGAAACATTTTCCTCACAGCTCCTTTAACTCTGGAAATTTTAAAAAAAAATTGCATGGTGCAATGTCACAGCTGTATGAGGAACTTATTTGACATTAATGCTGGCTAAATACTTGATGACAGTATGAACAATGTGAGACCTTGCATTGTTGTAATGCAGCGTCCAGCCACCTACATGCAGTTATGGTTGTTTGCGAAGAATGAGATCCTTGCAAAGTGCACAGTACAGTGTTGTATTTAGGGTCCCATAACAGTCATATGACATGCCACAACATGCTGATAAACCATTCCTTGAATGGCAAAAAAAAGAGATGACCTGCTGATAAATCATTCCTTGAATGGCATAAAAAGAGATGACCATAACCTTTCCTGCAGAAGCCACAACTTAATGTTTTTTTTTTTTTTTTTTTTGTGTTGGCAGTGATAGACTTTCAAACAGAGCTTTGTTGCTTACTCTCTCATTCGAAATGATGAAACCATGTCTCATTCACCGCTATCTCTGTGAGTAGTTTTGGAACCCAGCATGCACAGATGTGTCATATGCAAATTATCATGGAGAATATCGTGTGTGTGCTTCCTACCGATATTCTCAACATCCCTGCCACTTGCCTTACTGTTATATGATGAGATTCTCTCACAATTGTAGAAGCAGGTTTTGTGGTTAGGGCAGTGGTTGGAGCTCCAGGACTTCTGATTTTTGTCATTGAATTATATTCATTTTTAAACATTGTATACCAACAGAGCTGTTCTATATGGAAGCATAGATTCACCATAAGCCTCTTTTAGCATTTCACATGCTTCAGCTGATGTTTTCTTGAGGCAGAAACAAAATCTGAGAGCAGTAGCATTGTGTTTCACATCTATTGTTATGCAGGTAAAACTGAGCAGACATGAACTTGACTGACTGCCAAGGTCACACCATGCGCATGAGCCAAGTGTGCTGTTGCTATGTGATGCAGCTTGGTTTGGTCTTAAATTGCACAACTCAGCTAGAAATAGCGAGCAGTACAATTGTTCATGAAAAAAATTACAATCATTTTTTATTGAACAGTCTTCATAATAAAAGAAATCTTCACCTAATGCATTTATGGAAAAAAAGCAATCCACATTTTTATATAATTGGATTCATGAAAGTAGAATCCTTAGAGTGCAGTGGTCAGATTGAGATTATAAAAAAATGACATTGTTTTGCTTAGTTGTATGATAGTTCAGCAAATATTGTGTCCAGAACAAAAATATCAAAACACATAAGTGCATATATTACATGTAGGTATATTAATTTTCAGACATATGTCTGCTTGCATTATATGTGCAAGTCAGGCAAATTGTTAAATGTGCATTGTTATGTACATCAGTGGCTTTGTCAAGTTGAATACTGAAAGAGACTGTCTTGTAGTGGTAAATGATGCAAGAAAGGAAGCTTACAGCATCAACCAAATAAAAAAAAAAAAAAACACTTCCCATATCACCTCCCCATCCCATCTAATAGTTTTAATACTTTGTCTAGTTCTTTCAATTTATTCAAACTATCTACTTCTGCAACAACAGACAGCAGTTGGTTCCAATGATCAACCACCTGCTAGCTGAAGGAAAATTTGTGCACAGCTATCCTGTCCTGCAACCATCCTCAGTTTGAATTCATGTCCCATCACATAGTGCAGTCTGAGCAAGAGGAAGACTTCCATCAGAATTGAGCTTGCTAATCCATTAAAGCATTAAACACTTCAGTCAGCTCACTTTGCAGGTGCCTAGTCTCCAAATGCTGCAATTTACAGAACTGAAACCTTGATAAGCCCACTCTTTTGTTCCCTCTCACCAATCTTGTTGTTCTTCTCTGCACCCATTCCAGCAGATCGCCATCCATCCAAAAGTGAGGCCTCCAGACTTGTATGAACCACTCAAGATGTGGCCTAACCATTGCCTTACACAATGGGATAATCACCTCCTTATCTCTGTTAGCAAAGTTCTTGTATATCATTGACAAAACAGCATGAGCTACCCTAGTAGCCTGTTTGCACTGATAAGAGAACTTCATATCTGACTGCCAATGACCCCCAAGTCTTTTTCGTTCTCCGCTGCACTGAGTGTGGTACCACACAGCTGGTACATTAATCTTGGGTTACTGCTTCCCATATGAAGTATCTTGCATTTGTCAATTTTATAAACTTCAATTGCCACTTCTCAGTTGTCTAGCTCTTGTTGCAGTGGCATATCATGATTACTGTGATTAACTACCCTGCTAACCTTTGTATCATCTGCAAACTTAGACATTAAGCTTGATCTTGACCAATATCATTAATAAATATAGAAAACAACAGCGAGCCCAGCACTGAACCCTGGAGAACCCTGCTAATAACATTAGTCCAAGAAGAGCAGTGCCCATTGATAACCACTGTCTTCTCCCACCCAACTATCCCTTTATCCATAGCAGCAACATGTCCTTAATGCTACACTGCTCCAATTTGTTTAGCAGTCTTTTATAGGCAACAGTATCAAAATCTTTTCTGAAATCTAAGTACAGTCAGTCCTCTTATAACACAGTTCCTAGAAACCTTCGTGCAATGCAAAATTGTGCAATATAAACAACAGACCCTATGGAAAAAATAGGGTTAGGTGCCGACCACCCAAGATTAGACACACATTTGTAACCAGAACATTACCAAACACAATAAATAATCGTAATAAAACACTACACAGTTGAAAAATGTAAAATTAATCATTTAAATTTAGATTCTTACCTTAAAAGTAAATGAAGACAGCTTGAGGGACAGGGCTTGAGAAAGGGTTGAAGCAGCGGAATTATGGGGAAAGTGGCGGCAGGTTGTCATCATTATCCGAACTGGGAGGTGGAGGAGATGCGATGAGGACTTTGGACAAAATGTGGTCATGCCAGAACTAGAGGGCTGTGGCTCATTTTCTGTCTCTTGGGTGTTTTCATAAAAAAGACATCTAATTTCTGTTGTTTCGCAATCTTCCTTCTTTCACAAAGCAGCTGCTTATATGGCTCCAAAGCAGACCGAATTGTATGAAGTGCTGCTCTTCTGCTTCTTTCTGCATTATAATCATTATCTTTAAATCATTATAATCATTAAAATGAATTTAAAACTGAAGATAACTCTGAAGTAGAAAGTGGTTTTATGGTGGCGTTCAGGCATTCAACTTTGTCATCTTTCTCATCTTCCACCTACCCTCCAGCAACAAGTTGTTGCAGTTCTTCAGTTGAAAGTTCATCTTCATGAGACTGAAGAAACTCTTCTAAAATCATCTTCCTCCAATTCCTCAAAGCCAACCTGCTTTGCGAGGGCAACACAATGTCCTTTTAATTTAGGAAGCTCGTTTACAGGATCAAAGCCTTTAAAATAACGAATAAAATCTGGTAAAAGAGGCCGCCAAACACCACGTAAGCATTCTTTTGTCACTTCGTTCCAAGCCGCCACAATTATGCAAATTGCATCCTTAATGTTGAATCGCTTCTAGAAGTCTAATTGTTGGTGCATCTTGTGTAATAGTACTTAAAAGCAGCAATTTCTTCTTGGTCAAGTGGCTGGATAAGAGATGTTGTGTTAGGTGGTAAAAACAGGATTTTGATGTTTGGTGACAGTTCAGCAAGGGTTGGAGGGTGATTTGGTGCAATGTCCAAAATAATTAAAATTTTAAAATCCAAATTTTTCTTTTTGCAGTAGCTTTGAAACACATGTAGCAGAAGGTCAGTGAAGATCTGCCCTGTCATCCACCCTCTTCTGCTGTTCCTAAAGTAAACACTCAGGGTAGTCCTTGCGATCCCTTTAAACACTCGTGGATTGGCTGCATGATAAACAACAACAGGCTTCAGTTTCAAGTCGCCACTTGCATTTGCTCCTAACATAATGGTCAACCTATCCTTATCAGCCTTGAAGCCTGGAGCTCGTGCTTCCTCTCTTGAGATATATGTTCATGATGGCATTTTTTTCTAATACAGTCCAGTTTCATCAAAGTTGAAAATTTGGTCCAGGGTATAGCCCTCTTCCTCAATTAGTTTTTTCAGTATCGGTGGAAATGCCTTTGCTGCTGCTTCATCAGCACTTGCAGCTTCACCTGATAATTTCACATTATGGAAAGCGTGATGTTTCCTGAAATTATTGAACCAGCCACTACTGGCAGTAAAGGGAGGCACTTCTTTGAGGGTTTTCAGCTTTATTTCTGAGGTCTTCAAATATTGCCAGCCTTTGCTTTTATCGTAAGCAAACTTGTTCCTGATCTCTTCTTTGTTTGAACTTCTATCCAAACAGATAAAAGACGTTCCATCTCTTCCAGTTCTTTGTGCCTTGATCTAACTGATTTTGTTACACTTTGTGTTGAAATGCTATGAAAGTTGTTTTATTTTTTCTACGTTCTAATTGTTCTCAGCGTTCCCTCATTTAGGCCTGTAGCACGCATAATATCGCATGTTCTTTCACTCCAGTCAAAGCATTTCACAATTTCATATTTTTCTTCTATCGATATTGCTTTTCTTTTTCTCTCTGAAGTATTTTCACCAGAACGCTTCCTTTTCACACTTTTTTCAAGTATTTTACTCATTTTTTGAGAATAGAGCACAATTATAAAATGAACAGAAATGAAGAGGCAAGCTTGATATACATAAACGCACAGCGAACAAGTAGCAACTGAATAAACGATGCAGCGCCTGTGTACAAACTGAATAAACAATGCAGTAAAGGTGGAAACACACTATTCTTACGTATTACATGCTTATGTTTTACTAAAGCACATTTCTGGAGGTCACTACCATAAAACAATAAAAACAATTTGCAGTTTCCGGTTTATTGGGTGGTTCCTGCTACTGGAGTCTTATAAACTGGTAGTAAAAGTCGATCTAATTACATTTGCAATAATACCGATAGCTGGAATTCTGTGGATTTTTACGTAATGTTAAATGTGTTTCCCCTTCCAAGAAATCATAAAAACAAATAAATTTTAAGAATCTTCTCTTCATTCCTACTGTGTTGTGTTCAGTTGGGGTGATTCCGCCCCATTCGACTACCATTTCTTGTAAACACAAAGGCAAATCGTGCATAAGTGAATTACGCTCGTGTTATATGTGACGTTCCCCTATTTATAAATCGTGTATGATCAAATTCTTTAGTGCAAACACGTGTTATACGAGGACAGACTGTACATGATGTCAAAACAATTTTTTTCTTCAGTTAATCATTTATTAAACTTCTCTTCTCTTAATAGTCGAAATTATTGTATGGTGATTAATACCGGTTATATTACCAAAAAAAAAAAAAAAAAAAACTGGTTTACTGATGAGTTCAGCAAGTTTCTTAAGTAAGAACACTTTGCACTCAGGACATTACTCGCTATTTACAGTTGAACTCATAAAGCCAGAAGACAAGTAACTATTGTATATTCTTTTTTCCCCATATTTGTCTTAATAATGCTGCTTGTTGAAGGTTCATATTCATGTTTCCTTATTTTCAATACTTGAAAAATTTCTCCATCCTCACAATCATTCAGAAACATGTTTTTTCTTGATAGCATTGGAAACGCTGTAAACATCTGAACTTATAACTACAATTAGTGATATCAGAGGAAAACATATAAAGTAATGAATTAATCAAATAAACATAAATTAAAATTATTAATATTAATAGTGGTATTAGTAGTATTACCGCTAACCGGGTGGGTCAAGTGCCTGCCTGGCAACCCAAAAGTCGCGGGTTTGAATCCCGCCTCGGGCTTGGATCAAAGTACTGCAAAAACCTTGGGAGGTGCATTATGGCCACAGAAGCCAATGCGCCAACAACTAACAAAAAAAAAAAAAAAAAGAGTAGTAGTACCGGCATGTGATGCAAGGAAGCAAGCTTATATCGCATCAGCCAATTCTGCTGCTTATAAACTCTTGTGACTAAGAAGCTTCTTGAATGCTGTTTGAGAAGGGCTCAGACATAGGATGTGCCAGACTTAATTGTTAGAGGCTGATTCAGTTAGTTAGCATTTTAGTATTAGTATCTAGAAAAATGATACAAGGAAGCAAGCTTATATAGTTCAAACCAAAAATAAATAAATAAATAAAATAAGTAACATGTCATCTTCCTTCACTTCATTTTCCTATTTCAAGTATGTATCTAGTCCCTCCTAAATTTAGATAAACTTCCAACCTTAAAGAGTAGGGGTAGTTTATTCCAACAGTCAGTCACTCTAACTAAAGGAAAATTTTTGCACATATAATCTACAGCTATCTCCTCTCAATTTAAATTTATGCCCTTTTGTGTACATCATGTAAATAAATGTAAAAACTCCCTAAGCATTTAGTATACTCAAGCTTTTCAAAGCTTTAAACACCTCAGTTGGGTCACCCTGTAGATACTTGGTTTCAAAATTTTGTAGCTTACAAAACTTAGTTCCTCTTGATAAGAATACCCTTTATGCCATTAGCTAATCTTATCTCCCTTCTCTGTACCACTTTCCAACAGGATAGTGTTTAGTGACAGTGTGGTGCTTATAAACTCTTGTGACTGACTAAGAAGCATTCTTGAATGCTGTCCACATCTTTCTTAAAAATGGGTCTCCAAATCTGTATGCAATATTCAAGATGCAGCCTAATGATCACTTTATATAATTGCATATTGCAAAAGCAATTGTGTAATTTGCTATTGAATAAACAATATTAATAATAGTTTGGATTATATCATGACTCCTAAGAAAAATTTATGGCCCGCATCCCTCACTTTGAGGACTGTTTCCCAAAATGATTTAAGTATGCTTTTTACAAAACAGAAATTTTCATTGAATAAGATCAACATTACCTCCTCTTATGCACCTTGAGCTTACATGTGCCAACCAATATATTAAGATTTTGTGTGGTTTCTAATTTGTGGAAGGGAGCAGCATTAGTGATTTATTTGTCTCAAAGATGGACCTACAAAAACTGGAGATCCAGAATATTAAGTTCATGTAAGTTCTCAATTTACATCAAAGAAATAAAAGTATCACTGCTGAAAATGGGTGGCTTTTTTGCATACAGATAAATATAAACCCTGTATGTTTGTTAGTTTTCATGGAAACGTCTTATAACTTTACGTGACTACTTTTGTAAATAGATTGATAATTGGGAGAGATGAATAGTCAATTTTGTAGTGACTGGTTTTGTAATTATTAGTTTCTTTAATTAAGATATAAAAAAAAAAGTTCAATTTTATTTTGAAAAGACATCAGAATTTGCATTTTCTTTATTCAGTCTGATTTTTATTTTTTTGATTAGCCATTTTGTTCCTCACCAGTCACAGTTCCAAATAGTGACTAAAGCACTAAGCCTCCTCCTTATGATCAAAATAATGTAGCTTTTTTACTGCTACATGATTATTGCTTAATGATTCTCCAAAACACTGCTTTAGCTCTCCCCACTTCCTTTAGAAAATTCCAGGACCACCACTGTATCTCACCATCATCAAAATGGGTAATTGATTTTCTGTTGTGTTACTGTGGTGAGACAGTTGAATTACTTAGTAAATATGCCAATTTATTTGTATAAGTGTAAGCCAATTTGAATAGTTTTTTACTGCTTCAGTTTCAAAATTAAACTTAGCATGGAATGTATTAAATCATGTGTATATATATGTTCATATTTGCAATGTCATCATCATATTTGCATATGGACCAATAGCATTGAAACTTAATCTGAGCATTTAATGTTAAATCACCTAGTTAGCTTTAACTCTATTATTTTTATATATAAAATATTTCATTACAGTATTGTAGCTTCATAAATCCAAATAGAATATCCTTATTTTCACCAAATTACTTATTTAAATGAAGAATTTTAATTAGAAACACATTCTGAAATGTAAATAGACTTGAACAGGATAGTGCAAGAGAAACAAAAAGAAATTTAATGCCTTCCAAAAAATTCTTCTCATCATTGTAATATTTCAAGTCATGCCCACCCAATTGTTTCTGTAACTATTTTATGAAAGCTTTTTTATCTAGAACTGAACAAATATTGAAAGAGTACTTCTATTTTTTTTTATTTCACAAAATAAAATGGGTTTGTTTAATATATATATATATTTTTTTTATCATATTATGGATTTAGATTTCTAAATAACTGCAAAATTTTAATGATGCTATATCTTCTGTTTTCAGAAGAAATAATTCAAAATTGTATCATCCCTGCATTATTTATAGATGTAGAAATTATCATAACAAAATAATAAGCTCAGCCTTTCAATGTAGTATACCTTGTAATTTAATGGTATTCTTTTCATATTTTAACTGTAGAATTAGAAATATTTCTTTACTTAAACATAAAAATACATACAGTCCTTGACTATCGATCTACACTCATGTCGCTAGTGAATTTCAACCCTGGGTTTTACTTATACTTCAGCAGTCTGACCTACATTTTTTATCATTATTATTATTATATTTCAGTAATCTGTACAAATACTGCACCAGTAGAGGAAAAATAAGAATTGAATTTACACACATGAAAACCATTTTAAAAAAATCAAAACAAAGTATTGCTAACATACAAAATAATTTTTAAAAGGTTTTTAAAAATACTCTTGTAGCTACATGACATTTTGTGACTCAGTTTTGCTCCAGTTCTCCATAGAAATTCGTGACATAGACAGTCAGCAAGTATATCAGTGCTAAATACCTGCGTATGGTATATTTTTAGGGATTTTTAAGAATATTTGATTTATTTCAAAAATGTTTAAAAATGGTTCATAAAAGGAAAGGTTAGTGCCTGCCAAAGTGATAATATCATGAAAATATACATAGGAGAAAGGCTGTTTACTTATACTTCAGCAGTCTGACCTACATTTTTTATCATTATTATTATTATATTTCAGTAATCTGTACAAATGAAGATAAAAATGAAGGTTACCTAGTGAGAGTAATTGTCAGAGCAATTATAATATAATAAACACTATTCCATGCTATATATACATGACTGGTAGTTAATAAAAATTTGTATATCAGTTCCTGTCTGGAAAATAATCTCCAGCCATGTAACAAACTTTTGTGGTACCCAGTACAAAATTTGATTTTCAGGTCCTATTATTAATTTTATTGGTTTAGTATAACATCAGATGCATTTAGGGGTCCTCTGGTATGTTGCAATCATTTTACTATAACTTGGTAATCTCTTATTGTATCATTGTTTCCATGATAAAAAATGCTTATAACACTTTTACATGAACTTAATCTGCCATTACTCATAGAACCACCTCCAAACAAGAATAAGCAACACTTCACTCACATGGTTCACAAAAAACTTTTTACTCTGTATCCTAAGGCAAAAACACCCTCAAACTAATAATATTCTTGTTTAAAAGTCCTAGAAGATCTGACAAGATTGTCTTAAGTGATGTTTCAAATGATCTTTGGATCTATTAAAAGCCTAAAGATTTTTAATTAATTGTACATATTTTTGTGGTTTCTCACTTACAGTGTAAACAAAAATTCAAAATGCATGTAGCTTAGTTATCGTTTATCCTTATTTGCTGTTATATTCAGTTATTTCCATTTTCACTAAAATTTTTTGCTGATATTTGATGCTTTATTTAATTTAATAATTAAAATACTTAAATCGTTATCAGAATCGACTGAATTAACCCTTTTATGCACACGTACATGTACATTTTTGGTGGTTGCTTCAGTTGAATATAAATTGTCTTACTCTTCCAGTATGCACTGCCATCTCTTGCCTGTATTTCCAAGTAATTGTAGACAGTTCATAATAGATGGCATTATAAAAAAAAAAACTGAAAATTTGAAGTGAAAATTGCACATTATCCTGAAAGAGGCCTCTGAGGGCGGGAAAACTCATATCTAAGAAATAAACTCATACACCGACCATTGAACAAAATTTACTGTAACTAAAATTTTTACAAATAGTATAAAAAAAAATATTTACAATAAACTAATGATTGTATATTGCGGAATACTAAAAACTGTAATAAAAGATCGTTTACCATAAAATAAGCTAAAATATAAAATTAAAAGCGCTAAAAACCTGGAGCTTTCGAGAGCGTCAGCTCTCTTCTTCAACAGTAATATGACTTTCTGCAACATCTCCTTAAATAGCAGGTTCACGGTACCTCCACACGGTATTTCTCCACGTGGTTCAATCGGCACATGGTCAGAACCAGAAGTGGCAATGTCTCGGGTACGTGGCAAATAAAATCGTTCATCCGAACTTAATACAATTGTTTCAAAAATAAGATGAATACGCATGCCTCTATCTCTATTCATGGTATTCTTACTGGATGAACCAATCCGTAAACCCTCGAGCCATTTACGCTCCCAGTATCCGTGTGCACGATCCAAAATAATAGCGTCCTCCGGGGAGATTTGATGCTGCTTCTCCCAAAAATTTTAGTTACAGTAAATTTTGTTCAATGATTGGTGTATGAGTTTATTTCCTAGATATAAAATTGCACATGTTAACATCATTTGTCCAATTTGGACTTACAGAAGCCAAAATTGAATAAATTCTCTGGAATTAAGATCCTGAAGTTGATGAATTTGAATAAAGTAACACATAAATATAAATAAATAATTAAATGTGTAGAGGATTTAAAAATATTTTTGAAAAAAGAAGCAATGACAGGGTTTTTTATTATTATTATTTTTTTAATTCTGATCTGATGTTATACAATAATTTCACTCCAACGTTGGAAAATCCAGAAAAAATAAGAAGAAATTAATATTTTAAAGCATTTATATGCAAAGTTTTCATGTTTTACAGACTTCAATATTCCATTTTAAAAAAAAAAAAATTTTTAAATTCATTCACTAGCTCATATACAGCCGACCGGGCTAGCCGAGTGGGTAAAGTACCTGCCCGGCAACCCAAAGGTCGCGGGTTCGATTCCCGCCTCGGGCTTGGATCAAAGTACTGCAAAAACCTTGGGAGGTGCAATATGGCCACAGAAGCCGATGCGCCAACAACTACCAAATCAAAAAAAAAAAAAAAAAAAAAAAAGCTCATATACACATTCAGAAAACTTGCTACCCCTAGTCTATATGCTTTTGGAAATCTCTTGCATGAAACAGTTAATTCATTTCATTCTTTGCATTATTGTAATACAAATCAAAGAGCAAATTTAAATGAGAAGTCAAATTCCAGAATGATCAGATAGCTTCATTTTTACTTTTATAAGTGCATTGTCAGTTTATTACCTGGTTGGTTACAACCAACCAACCAGCTAGCCACATTTTAGATAAAAAATCATTATCAATATTTGAAAATATAAATAAGAATGTACTTCCAATTTTTTTAATTGTGCAGTTATCACTTATTTAATCAATTATCTTTATTTTATATATATTTTTTTAAATTAAATTTTCAGGAATAAAATTTCCTTATTAAACAAATGAAACATTTTAATATTAAAAAAAAATTTTTTTTTTTATTAGTTAGGCAATTTACTAACATCTCAATTATTTAAAATATTTTATGTTTATTATTTCATGTTGTTACCGTACTTTCAGTCATGGTGAAAACTACATTGTCACACTACATCTGCTATGATTCTCTGGCTGATAAATTCATAATGGTATCTCATTAATCTACATTCTTCATATCTATGTGACTGTCTGTGAAGTGCATGTGGTTAAAGATAATGTGTCTATTTGCAGGATACAAAATCAAAGTATCTCCCCATCTGTTTGAAGCTGGCTGACTATAGATTGCAAGGGCCTTAATAGCTTACTTTTGTCACTTAGGATTCGGGTTCATTTGTCACTACTACTCTTTCATTCAAAGGAGTTCAAATGAAATTAGCTGAGTGACACATACTCTACTACTGAAGTCCTGAAAGGTTTTTGGGGTGAGGTGATTTGGCTACTTTGTAATAGTTCTGAATTATTATATACATGAAATTAAATATTTTATTAAAATAACTACTTTAAAACATTTGATTTTACTACTACTATTATTATTATTAAAAAGTCTGTAGAATTAATATGTCCATTTCAGGATATCTAGTATTGAAAATAATAATAATATATCTATTGTATTATTCTGTTGTTTATAGGAAGCAGTTTCTGAGTACAATCATTAAGATATCTAAACAGGATTACATTAAAGTAAACATTAAGTTGGAACTTGCCTTGTAGCTTATTAACAGTATACAGAAAGCTTCTTTCCACTTGATAAGATTCATTTCTGAAAATGTTTTGCAGATTTTTACAATCAAATTTGTATTCTGTTGTATACCAGGTATTTTATTTATTATAAATGTTAATATGTGCAGTGTCTGCCTTCCAGCCATTCCATAGTCTTAACCAATGCGAAAAGATTTTAGATTTCTTTCACTGAATATTGTCAGGGCATTTTACTGCAATGATGTTCAAAATTAAGAGAATTCTTTACTCTGATCTGTGATGAGAAATTGCTTAGTTAGAATGAACAGATGTCAAAGTGAGCAAAGTATGCCACAGATAAAACAGGAGCTTTCTTTTTTTGGTAGACTGAATTGTGCATTTTCTGAAACATGCATTATGGTTCTTCAGATGATAATAATGCTGACTGATTCCTTACCCTTCACAGTAAACACTGTATTCCTACAAATTGCCAATTAAGGTGACCATTATTTTATGCTAGTTTAGTGTTTGTTGTCTTCCCACCTTCTCTTCCCAGTTTTTAATATATATACAATAGGAAATTATGCAGGTAATTTTTCAGTGTTTGGAATTGTAAATGTTGGAAGTAACATTCAGCAACAAAATGTATCATATTACTTTAGCTCATATTTGAAATAAGAGCTATAATTCATTTCCATGATAAAAAAAAAAAAAAAAAAAAAAATTGTATTACTAAAATTTATACAAAACAACAGAGAAAATGTTTCCTCCCTTCCTGCTGCAGCATTTATGAATGGCTTAATGCATCATAGTGTAAACTCAACTTGAAAAACTGCATTACAAACTTTTTTTGTTCTCTTACAAAAAGTTAGTGCTTCATGTTACACAAGGATTGAAACAGTCAGGTAAAAGAGCCATTGTTTCTATGTATACGTAATAGTGTAGCCCCTTTTCATTGTTTAAAAAAACTAAAGGCACAAACCAAATGGTGCAAGAAAGCAAGCTTATAAAGATGGACAATTGCACACAAGATTTTAATGGTTAGCAGTTAATGAGTATGTAATGTGACAGATATTTAAAAATTTTGGCAGTAAAATAAAGATGAGAAAAGTTTGTCAAAAAAAAATCTGTTACTATATGATGTGCAGTAAGCACCAGTCATTGTGATCACGTTTGTGAATTCCTTAACTTAAATTTTAAGGAAATGTAACAGAAATGTAACAAGCCTCTGAGAAAAAGAGAAGAAATTTGTAGGTGTTGAAAACATTCAAAATGTTGCTAACCTCCTTTCTTTATGGAGATTGTGGTTACTTTCCAGCATTAACACATTGTTTCTGTAGTACAAAATAATGTATATAATTTCCTTATACATGTATCTTTAGAATTTATTCCTCTAAATAGCATTATTTTCCTTGATTTTCATAACTGGATGGTTTTGTTATTTTCTTAGGTAAGCATTGTTTTTCAGTAATATATTGGGTTTCATCCATCTATCATATTTTTGGTAGCCAATTCATCAGAGCATCATAATTTGGTTGTGAATTTTTTATGCTAATATTGAAGTCACAAATATTATCTATGCAATATTTCTCAAGAAGTAGTTGTAAATAGCATTATAAAATAGGTCTAGCTGAATAGAAACTTCTTTTATTCACGGACCATTCAAATTTTAAAACTTAAGTTTAGAGGAACACATTCCAGTATGACTGTATTCTATCCTCATGATACCCTATACAACTTCAGTTGTAAAATATTTCAGTATAATGGCAAATTTATTGTATGAGTTTCAGTGACTACATTATTACAGAACTTGTTTTTGGCTATTTAGTTTATTTTCAGTTCACTTTTCCCATTTTAAGTTAACTTAAGAAAATTTTTCGTCAAACAAGTAAAAATATAACTGAAGGAAACGTCTTTTTTTTTTTTTTTTTTTAAATATTTTCATCCGATTTAGAAATTTTAGTCTTAAAGTGAAATTCTTACATAAAGGAACATATGCAAAGTGGTTGTCTTAGTATTGCTGTACTTAATCATGTAAATGTTACCAGTATATAGTGAATTAGTATTACTTTGTGTTTAGAATGCTGGTAGACATTTCACTTTTGATTTTATTATCAAATGTCTTCCGTTTCATATCCTGTTACCCTTTCTCATTCATATGAAGTACCTTTTAATTATTGAAGTGCAAGTCAATGGAACTGAACTGGTAACAGGAAGAATTTATTAATTTTCATTCAGTCTTCCAGTGGCCTTCAGGCTACATTTTACTCTATATATATAAATATAAAGAGAGTACTATTTAAAACATAACGATAGGTTCACGCAGTATCATTGTGCTTTTAATTTTCATTTGGTTAAATAATAATACTAAATTCATTAGAAATATTTTTTGTTAATCTTTTATTTGGAATTTTTATTCTAATAGCACTGAGCTCATTAAAATTAAATGTTTGCATTGTGAACAAAAATGCAATAAAATTTTCATATAGGAACATCATCATTTTATCTATGATGTTTTTGACTTGGCAATAATTATTGTTTAGGATGACTATGTTCTTATGATGTAAATAAATATTCTCTGTTTATATTACAACTTAGTAATAATATGTGTGTCATCACACATACACATGTCATGTATGTTTATATTGGTTATGTAGGCAATAAATGCATTTGTTGATTAATAATTTGTCGTCTTTGTATTTTTACCTACTTCATAGTTTATAGAATTTTGAAGAGCATTGCATCAAATCATTTAATGCATTCACTCTCCACTATTCTGGCTTGATGGCTATCTAAATTTTTATAGGGGACATTAGAACTGGGAGATAAAAAATCAATATACAGCAAAACTTCACTTTAATGGACTATATGGGGAGTAAGTACTGTCCACTATATCTGATTGTCTGTTAAACTTGAAAGAATTACATATAGTCAAGAAGTCACTAGAATTTTATGAAAAATTTCTCTAGTATGAAATTTATGAAATTAAAACAAAAAATCAATTGTTTAAATGATGTATTTTACTGCACTTATTGTTTTGTGATGTACAAGAGTTTTAAATTTAGCTGTGCTGTATAGCAACAGTGGAAACTGACTAAAGCTAGTTGAGAGTCTGAAAAGCTCTGAAGGTTCTCACTTTTTTTTTTTTTTTTTTTTTAATGAAAACACCAAACACGAGAGGTATTAGAACCTATAGTACTTAGTACCATGCATGAGTTATTCAATAGTAAGAAAAAGTGGGGGGGGGGGAGATGCTGTATGAAGTAATGAAATTTTTGGATATGGCGTACACGTGGTAAGGATATAGCCAGATCCTTGACATAACGTGGCCTCGACAATAACTCCTGCATACACACTCCCATGACTCTCTCCAGTCACTATCTGACAGAGTAGAGGCAGCAAGATTATACACTAGCTGATCCGAAAGCCTGCCAAATAGTTACCAGTAGGTTTGGTCTGGTGTACTAACTAGCAGCCGGCCTGCGAAAACTGTTTTAGAGCTGTACCCTTGAAATGTAAGGAAGATTAGATCTCGCCATGATGTCCATCGTTACCTCAAAAGTTATTAGTCATACTGCATGATGGAAGAGATGGGGAAGGGTTGACCGGAACTTAGCTCTGGAGACTAAACATGAGTTCCACCACTTCAAGCCTCCAATAAGCAAAGTGGTGGTATTGCACCAGTTGATGAGAGTCATGTGCCACCTAGTGTTGTCTGGTAACACAGAGGGGCGGCATTCCTCTGTGTTGTATGGGTGCCACACCTCGACCCCTGCTTACGTTGGTTCACACCTGGGTGGTCTACGCAGGGGCATTCCTAGGATATGTGGCACTCGGGTGCAATTGCAATTTGGAGCCCGGGTGCCAATTGAAATTTGGCAACTCCTTTAAAATTTTCTTCATATGTGTATGTAAGTTTCAGGTTTTCAGCCACCCCTTGAACATTGTCACCCGATTGCATGGCACCCCTTGCACCCTCGGGACAGCCCACCCCTGTGCATATGAATGACATACAAGGAGCTTTTGAGGTGTACGAGCCTGTTTTTGAACCTAGACTGAAGCAATGACGACAGCCATTCTTAAATCCCCAGATGTACGAGAATATGCTCATTGAGCCTGCCTGACGGAGAGAAGGGAAGAGGAAGAAGTGGGCTAATGTATGTCAACATCCCTCAGCCATTCAATCACCAGTCTAAATGCAGTACATACCAACTATTCGTTCAATTATATTATCTATCCACCATTTCTCATCACTATGCAGAAGAGCAGCCACCATAATAAATGTATGCGGGTTCCAGAATTACAATTATCAGGAACCGTGACAGCTGTATGGAGGGCCTCTAAACAAGAGAGATGGCATGCATTATGAGCCACATCCAATATTTCATGTTCATCCAGGGGCTAAGATTACAGTGCTGCACACCAAATGTCTCACCTTCAATGATAATCAACTTTTTCAATTTAATTCGTATTCTAACCATGATATTCACTCACATTTGAACAAATCTGGCAAAATTCTAGAAAACAGCTCTGTCGATGGAAATGTGTGACCTTTGAATTACTCTACACCCATCAGGCATCTCATATTGTGGAGTTATACTTCGCAACTCAGTTGTCATTGCAACACCAGGGTACTCACCCATGAATAAGGAGTGAATAAGCTCTGAAATGGTGCTGTGTGGGCGGTGGTATCCGCCGACATTAAATAACAATAGTCCTACGGTGAAGAGTTATTCGATGTAGTATAATATTGTAACTCGTGACGGTATTCACAACAAGACATATAAGTACCATGCATGAGTTATTCGTGGATGTTGTAATAAATGTACTTAAATGATGCCAATTTTTAACTACTTAATAGTTGGCTGCTTGCAGAAATGATACCATTACACTAACTTGTACAGAAATTAACTTTTCACAACCTGAGACTTATAGCCCTAAATTTGAGTTTTAATTTTTTTTAAAAGATTAAAAGTAGCAGCAGGCAGGGTGAAAGCGATTCTTGCACTGCTTCTATTCAAATGAGCAGCAACCTGGAAAGCAAGGTACTGGAGATTTCAAGGGCTGCTGAGAGTCATCATGAAACAAGTAAATACAGTCCATTCCAGTTATTTGGGACACATCGGGACTAGTGCATTTTGGCTGCCCCAATTATCTGAAGTTTCACGTAAATAGTTAAAAATACAATGTACCCCCACCCCTTTTACAATTGGTTCACTGTACAATCAAATCACGTTACGATAGAGTCACCATAGTAAAATACCATTCGCTATACGATGTGCAGTAAGCGCCGGTCATTGTGATTACGTTTGTGAATTCAATTTTAATTCTATTAAACAGCGATTCTAATTAGCGAAAATAGGAGGAATGTTATCCACAGGCTATAAAAGTAAAGATATATTAAACACAAATTTATCCTTTATTACCTTAACAATTAAAAAATTAAATGATATGTGAAAATCGGAAGAATATATATGATAATCGGAATAATTAATACATACTGTAATATGTACATACTAACTAGTTGACATTTCTGTTCACATTTGTGGGTGGGGGTTAAAATTTAAAACAGTAAAAAGATAAGCAATCAATAACAAAGAACATGGCACACAAATTGCAAGTAACCCAATACGTGCAAGTGAGAACAGAGTAACGAGTTACGAAGCTTTAAAAATAGGAATGAAGAGAAGATCTGAAATTAATTTTTTTATATGATTAAAGATTTCAATCATATAAAAAATCATATAGTAAGATCGAGTTTACTGTCCGTTTATGATAGATTTAACTAACAGAAAAGCCCAACAAACAGGTGACTGCTAATTGTTTTTGTTTTATGGTTGTGACCTCCAGAATTTCAACCGAGCCACTTATTACTGTTGGAGACAATCATAGGGTAATCTCCAGTGCTGCGGTCTCCTGCCCCGATTAAACGGCATGCTGTCCCAATTAAGCAAAGTAAACCCTGGCTATTTTCTCGATTTGTTTCTGTTTTTTAAGATTTGCCCCAAATAAACAGCTCCCCCGATTAACCGTTGGCCCAAATAACCGGAATCCACTGTACATACATTCTGTTAAGGTAACTAACAACAGGTGCATATATACTTGCTTTGTACACCAGTGTTGGGAATACAGTAAATAAATTCAATGAATTTGAAGTACTGGCAAAGACATCAAAGGCAGATATTGTTGGGAACTCAGTGTCACATGAAAGAATAGAGAAAATATTCCCATAACAGCAAGGCAAAGTTTGGATCTCAGAGAATGTGAAAAACCTCTCGCTCTAACTAGGCTATATGAATTTCCATATCTAATAAGTAAGGCAAGTCGCCTTAATCTAGAAATGAACCAGTTAGTGTGCAAAGGGAACGGAATGCAGGAGCCTGGCTTCTCACAATACATGAGAGGCCGACCGGGCTAGCCGAGTGGGTAAAGTACCTGCCTGGCAACCCAAAGGTCGCGGGTTCAATTCCCGCCTCGGGCTTGGATCAAAGTACTGCAAAAACCTTGGGAGGTGCAATATGGCCACAGAAGCCGATGCGCCAACAACTACCAAAAAAAAAAAAAAAAAAATACATGAGAGATTTTTACAGCCGGGAAAGAGATGGGAACACAGGATGCCGTGGGAGGCTGGCCGAAAGGAAAGGCAGCCATGAGAAAGTAGGTGGGAATTTTATTAATGTCTCCGACACCGTGATGCTAAATAAAACACCCAGAAACAAGGGGAACCTTTCGGGGCTGTGAGTTACCCTGCACAAGAAACGTGATTTGTAGTGGCCATTGAGAAAGTTTTGCCCTAGAAGACAAAGGAGAGTACAGAATATAAAACGAGACCAAAGGGTTATCACCACTGGAGGCCCTGCTGGTTTTGGTCACCATCGTTCCTATGGTCGCTGAAAGATCTTCATCTTAGTCACTGTTGGTTTGCCATTGATTGGTGGATCCCTGCATTCGTCGATGCTGGTCACCATCAAGTGTCCCCGCCCAAGCCTCTTCAGTAGCTGTCCGCACATCCATTCTGACTGAAGAGAGCTATGAAGACCAGAGATGACCACACTTAACTCCACCATAGAAGGTCTCTTCACATTCTCCAGGAGAAACCAACTTAACCTGGTAAGCATACAGTTTATTATGTGAATAGAAATGTCTGAAACAGCAAAATTACATTAACATAAATGCTTTCTTCCTAAGTACTATAATCTGTCTTTTCAATGTGTGGAATAACTGTGATTGTCAAAAATACCTGAAAGGCTATTTTTATTTTATTAGTAAATAAAGAGCAAACCAAATGCAAAAACCAAACAAATCAGTCAAATGTGGTTAGATATTAGTTCTTTAAGTATAATAAAAATATTTCGTAAGAGGCCATGGGCCACCTAAAATATTGCTATCCGATACTCTTAGCCTACCCAAAGATTTATATAAGATATGAAATTACATTCGATAAATCATAGTTTATCCAGCCTAGAGTTATCTATTAAGTGTATTAACCCAAGGAATGAATATACCTAGAAAAGTAGAATGTATAACATTGTAAAATTACTTGACTAGTTGATTTTATAACTTTAATTTCTTTTATCGCAAGTTTGAACTTGGGGCAAGGCATGCCCCATACAGTGTATAAATACAGGATGAAATGAATTGTATATATGAATTTTTGTAATAAATGTGTTATTTTTATGCCTCTCTCTGTGAACATCTTGAAACACCAGAATAAAGAAACAGAAAATGGATTTTTGCAGGATGGAGAGACACAAAGTGATCTCACCATTACAAAACACAACATGATCTGTATGCTGGAGCAACCAAATGTTCCATACACACACCTGGTTGCCAAGGGCTCAGATTTTTGTCCTAACCGATTGAATATTTGAAGCAGGATAGACACCATAGGCTAGGCGCCTCCGTAGCCAGGTGGGAAGGAGCAGCAGTGCGTAGCACACGCTTCTTGATTAGACCGGGGTTCGAGCTCGTCACCACCAAATACGGAGGATGCGGAAAGGCCAGGGAATGACCACCGCATATCCCGGAGCAATATGGCCTTAGTTGCTAATGCTCTAAAAATGAAATAACAAAAAAACAAACACCATAGGCTCACCCCAAAAAGAAGTGGCTGACAAAAATTTCCTTGACCATGATAAAAAATAAGTTTGGGAACAAAATGGTATATGGATGCTGGCGTTTTTAGAGGTTGACAGAAGAATGTTATATTATTTCTATATTTTTCTATATCTGATAACAATGAATTGGTATTGTCATTATTGTTGTTTGAGCATTCTTTTGTTGGGCCAAATTAATATTCTGAATATACAACCCTCCTGAATATGTATTACTGTTTGTCT
The DNA here is from genome assembly GCF_048544385.1 of Mastigoproctus giganteus. Classification (NCBI taxonomy): domain Eukaryota; kingdom Metazoa; phylum Arthropoda; class Arachnida; order Uropygi; family Thelyphonidae; genus Mastigoproctus; species Mastigoproctus giganteus. The sequence goes on along the minus strand of NC_143577.1, from coordinate 80,235,748 downwards.
AAATCATATTAGTAAACGTTCCTTTTTAATAAGATTTTTTGATATAATACACACACGCATTTTATTTGGACATAAGGGCTTAGTATAACACTCAAAAAATGAAGAAACAAATATAGAAGGATGTAACTTACATTTGTCAGAAACATTATTTCCAACGCAACAAGCCATCTCCCAAACGTGTTAGGGCCAACCCACCTCCATTTGCGGGTTCATCAATTTAATACCAATGTTTGGCGGATCAGAAGAAGTAATTCTGATTTCCCAGTTCTTTGAAACGCTTGAAGAAATAGCTGAAAATGTGGACTGGTCACGCAGAGAGAAGTTGGCAATAATTAAATCAAAATTTAAGGAGGCAGCAGTGCAGGTTTTCTCACATTCGCTTGAGCTGCGAGCAGAGAAAAACTACGAACGCTTCAAGGAAGCCTTTGTAAAGCATTTTGAAAGACCAATCCCATTAATAACACAACAACAGTGCTTCAACATGGCTAAACAAGAACCAACAGAATCGATTATTCAATTTGCATCGCGATTAAAGAATTTGTATAGGATGGCTTTTGAGATACCACAAATATTGTTACTAAAGGATCAGACTCTCTTTAGCTCAATTCTTAAACATATTAAACATGAAATTGAAGCATTGGAAGTCGCATCTCGCGAAGAGGCCATTGAAAAATTAATGCAAACTAATCAAAAAGTCACTATAAACGTATCTAACAGTATATAAAAAGAAAATTCCCGCATTACCCTGAGAGAGAGAGAGTGTGTCGGAAGTAGAAGGGAATCACCAAGAAAGCAAGAAAGAGAAGAATGATGATATCCAGCTCAGAACCCTGGGTTTGCCAAGCCCATACTCACCAGATGTGAACCCCTGGGGTATCAGCGATAATGATAAACAAGTGGTATTAACAAATAACATGGAGATAAATAGTCTAGAAAAACACTGTCTTCTCTTAATGAAGAGTTTCAAAAATATGCCAAAGAAATTAATTTTCAGTTAGAACAAATCAGAAATAATCTAAATAATTTGCACTACCTATCTAATGAACAGGGAGAGTTGAGACCGAACTCCGTTTGTGACTCAAGAGAGAACTATTTATAAACGTGCATGAGTGACCAGGGGAGATCTGATGATGTCAGTCACGGTGGGGAACTAGTGTCATTTCAGACACCTCAAGGCAGGGAGAGGAGATATTGTTTTGTTGGGAGATCAAGCTTTTCCACGTCATTTCAAGAGCCTTTTCATCGGCGGAGAACTGTACCCAGAAACAAATACACTCCGTCCCCGCAAGTTAGGAGGAGGTCCTTTTGTAGCAGGGTCAATAATTAATTTCCAGTTAACACATTCAAATAATTTTAATACAAGACTTAGACAAGTGTTATTTAATAGTACTGCAGAACATAGACAATGTGGGGGGGGGATAAATCAGAGACAGATAAATCATATGGGTATCTCTTCATATTGGCAGTTTTGGGATAGATCAAGTTGACAACGAGTCTTCCAAACAGAATATTAGGGGAAACAGAGCAGAACATGGCATGTTTACAGCAGATAATGATACAGACCTACCTTTGGTAGAAGGATTAATACAAGGCATAAAATTAAAGTTTCTCGTTGATAGTGGGGATTCAACCACCCTGCTTGGCGCTGAAATTTTTGTCAAAATTAAACATCACAGGACTTTAAAGCAGAGGCCTTCCGACATTACCATATGTAGAATCGCCGGTAACATAGTACCTCTAGACACAAAAATCACTATACGGTCAACTTTGGATAGAAAGTCATTCACCATTGATGCCTTTGTGGCCTTAGATAGATTGAGCCCTCGTTATCAACTGATCCTAGGTTTGGACGTGTTACAGAAATTTTCTATTATAATTAGGAAAAGAATTTTAAAGTCTGTGCCACTTGGGATTTGCATAAGAGAAATTAGGGTGCGAGAACGGATTCTGGGTGACCAAAAACCCAGTGTGGAAAGATTAACCCCAAAACACATCATTGCACCTAACACAAAGACAGTATTAACTATTCAGTGTGCAAACATGTTCCATCCAAAGCAATTGGTTTTGGTAGAGCCCAACTATAACTTGGGTAGTAACAAGTTGGCTGTTTGAAACTCTTGGGAGAGATAGAAAGGTTGCAGTTGTTGTGGCAAACACGTCCCTGAGCCACTGCACCTCACAGTGGGAATGTCGCTGGCAAAAATAGAATGTATTAACATACCAGAGATTATTTTTGCATGTAATGAAAGGAGCGATAAAAAATCGTCTCCAGTGACAATGGGAGAGTTTGAACAGCCATTTGATGGTCACTGAATGCCAAGAACTGGTTAAGCTACTAGATAGGTACAGATGTTTTTGAAAAATAACCTTCCCAATTGGGTCGATCCACAGTAGTGCAACATAATAAAATTAGAAAACTGTTCCAATCAAGCAGAGCCTATCGCATGCCTTATGCCTTGCAACGAGAAGTTGAAAACCAGGTTGATGAATTATTGGATGCAGGTATAATTTCACAGAGTGTCACCGTATTCAGCTCCAATTGTAATGGTTAAAAAACGAGATGGTTCTCTTCGTATGTGTATCAATTTCTGTAAACTTAATGCTAAAACTGTTGCAGACAATTTTCCGATTCCTCAGATAACTGAAACTCTGGACGTTCCAGAAAAAGCTCGTTACTATAGCACTCTTGATCTTCATTCAGGGTTTTGGCAGATTCCTGTCCACCCTGCAGACTGACAAAAAGCTTTTACGACTGGCCATGTCCTGTATGAGTTCAGAAAATTGCCGTTTGGGTTAAAAAATAGCCTCGCAACCTTTGTGAGAGCCATGTCCATCGTTCTCAAAGATCTGAGAAAAGAATCCATCTTCTGTTATCTGGATGACATTATCATTGCAAGCATGAATCTCAAATCGCATATGGAGAAATTAGAAAAGGTTTTCCAAAGTTTGAGACAATATGGCCTTAAACTTGAAGCCATCCAAGTGTGAATTCTTGAAACTAGATCTCTTATCTCAGTCATTGAGTTAGTTCAGATGGAGTGCTCCTGGATTCTGAGAATGTGGCTGCTATCAAGGATTGTTTACCACCTAAGACAGTTAAACAGGTGAGAAGGTTCTTAGGGATGACCGGATTTTATAGAAAGTTTATCAAGGACTATGCAGAGGTGTCGTGACCTTTCACAAAAAAGATGCACCTTTTATTTGGAATGAAACAACACAACTTTTGAGAAACTAAAAACAGCCCTTATCAGAACCATTACTGATCTAACCAGACTTCTCAAAGCCTTTCTTTGTAAGAACGGATGCAAGTGATTATGCGATCACAGGAGTTTTAGAACAACAATCAGAACACGACTCCAGGCAGCCAATTGCAGAAACAGGCTGAGAAAACGTATAGCACTGTTGAAAATTATGACAAACTGCCTTATATGCAAGGCAGTTTGTCATAATTTCAGACGCCGCATTGAAATATCTTCTACAATTAAAGAACCCCACACCTCGATGGAATTTGATGTTGCAAGATTACGACTTCTCAGTCGAATATCGGCTGGGTCATTTGCACTCAAATGCAGATTTCTTATTTCGACCAGTGCTATAGGAAGAGGCTAAGCCTAATTCATGCAAGAGAAATGTCACAAAAACAGTTGTGCCTTTATCAACAGGAATCACTCTAGAAGCCTTAGTAATGCGGAAACATGCCACGAAAGAGCTAATGAAATCATTGCAGAGGGAAGATAAATTAAATCCTTTAATTACACAACTAGATGCAAAATCTACTAATTACTTTAGTGAATCTCAAGAAATATAAGAGAAAAAAAAGTGGGATTAGTGCCAGAATTTTAATCAAATATGACCACCTTGAGTAAATACTATTTTTGAGCAGATACTATTACTTTTCTCCCAAAAAATATATCAACTACGTAAGATCAAATGAAGAGAGGAAGAACACAATTGGTCCAGGACATACTGGGGTTACCTAGTTACTTTTTTTTTTTTCCTCTCTCTCTCTCTCTCATTACATATCTAAATACAAATCAAGGGAGAGGATCCAGAGTGGAATTAAAAGGGAAAAAAAGGAAAAGAGAAAAGATCACATCCAGTTTTTGGAGAATTGGGGAGAAGCAGTAGTCTGGGATATGGCTGGTTCTTCCCGGGCACTCTTTATTTTCTCATTTTTCCAAGAGAAAGGATCTGGGTGAAAAGAGGTAACATCTAGTTTTCAAGGTCAAGATAAGGGACCTTGTGTTATTGAAAAAAAAAATCAGTTTAATCTGAAATAAGAATTTGAAACAGTTATGATATCAGATTTTTTTTAGTTCCACAAATGATTTTCAAATGAAAGTTTACCTACTAATCAGAACTCTATTGTGTATGCAACCAAGAGAGATTGATAATGCATTTGTATAGAAAGGTCAATACAGAACAAATACACTGTTGCTATCAACTATACTGAGAAAAAAAAAACTGCAGAATTATTTTTGTGCTCGTGCCTCCCAAAATCCAGAGTGCTGTTTAAAACGTTACACTGAGTAAGGCAATCTGTGCCTATATTTATCCGAAGCAAGAGAATAAAAGAAGATAGAGAAAAGGTTTCTTTATTTCCCCGTGCCAAGACAAAGGAAGAATGTGGTCTAAAGCCAGAAAAGAGCAAGAAGATGTATAGAAATAAAACCTATTCAACAAAGTTGTGAAAACATCAGTACTAGAATGGATAAGTTTTAATTCATCTGTCAATTTTAATTGTTCTGTCAGTATAAGATAAAAAGTCAGAGTTATTCTGACACACTTGAATGTCCTCTTGTCATAAATGTTTATGCTGTAGTAAGATCCTGTAAGAAGAAAGGCTGATTTAGCCAAATATCTTTTGTAAAGGAAGAAAGCATATTCAAGGTTAATTGGGACACACTTAATATCCCACAAACAGAATTATGGATGCGAAATGTTTAATTGGGAATCACAAAATGCATCTATTTCGGGAAGATGTACACCTAGGAGGAATCAGGAGTCAACTCGGACTCCTAGCAAGTGGCATTATGTTTTTTTTTGATTGACTATTAGTGCTATTTGTGTGTTGTGCAATACTACGACTGAATCAACAGAAGCATTGTGCCTATTATTAAACAGAATATAAGTTCAGTGCTCCAACTCTTAGGATCTGAACTGTGTAGTGCACCGACAATTTCTACTATCACGGAACTTCAATCGTGAAGGTCTCTTACAAATTATCCTCACGACCATTCTCTGTAGAAGGAAAGACTATCAGTGGAACTGGATGGTAGATGACCTGTCACAAATACAATCAACATATGAAAACTTATGTATACTATTATGGTAGAATTGATGTTTTGTGTGAATAAATGTTTTACAAAATTATTATAGATTTTTGTTAATTCAGATGATTCTATGGAATATCTTAACTCTGGTTTTGCTATACCAATATTTTTATATGATTTTAAGTTCTGTTTTCGAAACTCATTTGATTTCTGTATGTTTCAATCAGGTATAAAATGGCTGAAGTGTAATATGCTGAGTACATTAACTTGTTTGTGTATAAAATGAGTGTCTGTGGAATTTGAACTAATCTAATAGCATGGATAGGTTTAGTGAAAGGTATTTTAATTGTTATTACTTATAAGTGATTGTATATCACGTATCCATGTGGTATACATGGACACGTGATATACTTGTATTACTAATACTTGTACCATCCTCAGAGGAACCTGGAGGACCATAGTGAATGGATCCCAAGGGAAGGTTCTAAATAGACTGCATCAAAAAAATTGGAAGAGAAAGGAGAGAACATTTATAAAGGCAAAGTGATATGAATTAGATAGTGTGCTCCATCAAGACATCACTCATGAACATAGATATGTAGTGGTTGCCGGATGAAAAGAACATTCCTGAACATTGTAGTGCTATGTGATTTAGTTGAAGTATTATATACCTTGGCATCTAATTGTATATCTTGTATACCTTAACACGTAGGTTAATAATAGTACCCCATGTTCTGTCAGTATAAGGTAAAAAGTCAGTTATTCTGACACACTTGAATGTTCTTTTGTCATGTTTATGTTGTAGTAAGATCATGTAAGGAGAAAAGCTGATTTAGCCAAATATCTTTTGTAAAGGAAGAAAACATATTCAAGGTTAATTGGGACACATTTAGTAACCCACAGACAGAATTATGGATGTTAAATTTTTAATTCCCCATCCAGAATTGTAAGGGAGAGCTGGAGAAAGTGTTAGCCCAAGAGTTTTACCTTCCCTGTGATCACATCTAATCCAATCTAATACTCAGTTGTCGATATTGTAACAGAGCGACATCAAACCTGAATCGTATCGCTATTGGGAACTCGGTGTCAGATGAAAGAATAGAGAAAAATATTCCCATACCAGCAAGGCAAAGTTTGGATCTCAGAGAACGTGAAAAACGTATCGCTCTAACTAACCTATAGAATTTCTCTCCATATCTAATAATAAGTAAGGCAAAGTCTCCCTAGTCCCTACCTGATCTAGAAATAAACCAATTAATGTGCAAAGGGAAAGGAATGCAGGAGCCTGGCTTCTCACGATACATAAGAGATTTTTACAACTGGGAAAGAGATGAGAACACAGGATGCCGTGGGAGGCTGGCCGAAAGGGAAGGCAGCCATGATAAAGTAGATGGGCATTTTATTAATGTCTCTGACACCATGACGCCAAATAAAACACCCAGAGATGAGGGGACCCTTTTGAGGCTGTGAGTCACCCTAGCACTGTCCTGCACAAGAAACATGTAACTTCTGGTGGCCAGTGAGAAAGTTTTACCCTAGAAGACAAAGAGTACGGAATTTAAAAAGAGACCAAAGGGTTTTGGTCACCATCATTCCTATGGTCGCTGAAAGATCTTCCCCTTAGTCGCTGTTGGTTCAAAGTTGATTGGCGTATCCCTGTGGTCATCAATGCTGGTTGCCATCATTGCCGAAGTCACCATCGGTGTCCTGCCCAAGCCTCTTGAGTAGCTGTCCGCACCATCCATTCTGACTGAAGCGAGAGAGCTATGAAGACCAGAGATGACCACACTTAACTCCACCATAGAAGGTATCTTCGCATGCTCCAGGAGAAACCAACTTAACCTGGTAAGCATACAGTTTCTTATGTGTGAATAGAAATGTCTGAAACAGCAGAATTATGTTAACATAAATGCTTTCTTCCTAAGTACTATAATCTGTGTCTTTTCAATAATGTGTGGAATAACTATGATTGTTGAAAATACCTGAAAGTCTTTTCCTAGTAAATAAAGAGCAAACCAAACACAAAAACCAAACAAAACAGTCAAATGTGGTTAGATATTAGTTCTTTAAGTATAATACGAATATTTTGTAAGAGGCCATGGGCCACCTAAAATATTGCTGCCCACTCTTAGCCTACCCAAAGATTTATTTATGTAAGATATGAATTTACATTCGATAAATCATAGTTTATCCAGCTTAGAGTTATCTAGTAAGTGAAATAAACCCAAGGAATGAATATGCCTAGAGAAGTAGAATGTATAACATTGTGAAATTACTTGACTAGTTGATTTTATTAATTTAATTTCTTTTGCTATCACAAGCTTGAACTTGGGACAAGGCACCCCATACAGTGTATAAATACAGGATTCAAGTGAATTGTATATATGACTTTGTAATAAATTTAGTTATGTGTTATTTTTATGCCTCTCTGTCAACACCTTGAAACACCCCAAGGTAAAGAAACAGAGAAAATGAATTTTTGCGAGGTGGAAACACTAAATGATCTCTCCATTACAAAACACAACGCAATCTCTATTCTGCATGTTCCATACGAGTGTTCCATACACACACCTGGTTGCCGTGGGCTCAGAATTTTGTCCTAACTAATTGAACATTTGAAGCAGGATAGACATCACAGGTGCACCCCGAGAAGGGGGTGACAATAGCCTTGTGGTACTCTTTTCTCTTAATCCTAAACAGCTCCCTACTAACCAGGGCAAGAGAACAGCCTCACCCTGAGCTCTTAATCATTTGTTACACTTCCTTAGGCTAAACACCCCTGCCCTTAGACTGGATAATTCCCTATACCACCGTGGTACATTATGATTGATAACTCTTCTCCTCCAAACAGATCTCATTGCATTATATAAAACAAATTGTAGAAGAAATGCCTACTCCACAGCACTTAAATTAATCAAACTTAGTTTCACATCAGTTATGTTTCTTTTTATTAGGCCATCAAATCTAACCCAATTAATTTTTCTAAAGTTAAACCTGCAAATTTGGTTCTATTAAAGTAATACAAAACACAATAGACCTATGATATCTACTAACGAAATCAGTAATTACATCCCTATAATTTATTATCCTACTTAACTGATAAGTAGCTAAGGTAAGTCTATGTTAGGGCACCCATGCACATTGTCAAAAGTGTGGTTTACCCAGTAAATTTAAAATTTCAAATTATGAATTAGTATGAATTCTTCCATCAAACAACCCCTAATATCTACAGAATTACTAAACCACAAATTAGATTTAGCATTGGAATCCATTGCAAACAGGACATTACCTTCAGCAATGAGCTCCATAACACGCTCCAATTGATGTAATTGGCTCTACACCCATTCCTGCTGACTGGGCTAGCCAGGTGAGTAAAGTGCCTGCTTGGCAACCCAAATGTCAACTGTTCGAATCCCACCTCAGGCTTGGATTACAGTAAAATGCAAAAACCTTGGGAGGTGCATTATGGCCCCAGAAGCTGGATGCACCAACAACTAAAAAAAAAAAAAAAAAAAAAAAACATCCATTCCTGGAGGACAGTAGACTGAAACAATATAAAATGACGCAAAAATTGTATTGATATGAATACAGTAATAAGTTCAGTACATAAACTAGAAATTACTGTCACATTTAAATTTTCGTTGAAAACCACTAGCAGTTTTCAGCTTAACATGCAATGTATGAATCACCTTAGCAGTCATGGGAAACCCAGTCACCTTAAAATGAGTTGGCAAACACCCCAACATATGGCTCCTGTAAACACAAGATGTCAACCCTTTAATAGTCATGATAAATCTGGCCTCATCCATTACAACTCTAGATCTCTGACCATTTAATTGCATACATTTCAAAGTGATGGCTGCAACATTGCTGTCAGTGTGAACAGAATAATTATTACTCATTACTGATATACATACTAGCAACCTCCATAGCTTTGAGAAACTCAGGGTACAGTATTTAGGATCCCTTATTGAGTGATCACAATTTCTTCCACTTATTTTACAATTAGTACACACTTCAGGCTGATCCTTGCATTGGCAGTCATTATAAACATGTCCAGATTGGGCACAATGTTTGCAAGTCACAGACTTATGAGTACAGAAGGCAGAAGAATGTATCCTAAATAATTAAAACACTGATAATGACAAATTTCCGAAACTTAATGGGAATTGTAACCTATATAGATCCTGTCATTAATAAAGATAATGCATGTACAACTTAGGTGGCAAACTTATCATCCAATTAGTTACTCTAGGTTTGGACCCAGTATTAAACCTAGAGGTCACAGCATCTTTAACTTCCTGCTCCCTGAACCAGTAATCAACTAAGTTTTTACAATATAAATCTTGACTGATTTCCTCCTTATATACTTTGGTACATAATAGATCAGAAAAGTTGGATTTGTCGATTTAACCTTGTCAGCTATAAAGCGTTTTGGGCTAAAGCCTCAAGCTATGAAACAATCTGGACTATGTATAAGTATAGTGCAAAAGCATCAATGATACATAGCCAAATTTGAATAAACAATATTAGCAAAGTGGCTCTTTAAAGGTATTAAAGCTGACAAGCGGCCCTTGTCAGCTTTAATACCTTTACCATGTAGTTGGTCTAAACTAGCAATTTTATTTAAATCCTCCAAGGTTTCAGTCTCTAACAAAACCCCTTTGTCCCTGGCAGTATGTAAATTCCTAACCTTGCTTAAAATTGTTTGAGACTCAATCACATTCTCCTTAACTTTCTTGCTACTACTAAAAGATGATCCTTCCTCAGCCCTCGAAATCAGAGTATTGGCAATCTTTGACAGCAGCTTTCAGCTTCACACTGTCAACTGTACCCTCCCTTCATGAGTAAGGTGCCTCTGTAGCCAGGTGCAGCAGTGCGTAGCACATGCTTCTTGGTTAGACTGGGGTTCAAGCCCGTGACCACCAAATACAGAGGATGCGAAAAGGTCAGGGAATGACCACTGCATATCCCCAGAACAATATGGCCTTAGTTGCTAATGCTCTTAAAAACCAAATAACAACCTTCATGAGTCATATCACCAACACTATCATGGGCACTAGTTAACCTAACCTTATCTGCATAAGATAGCTTTTGACCCTCAATTCCCCTCAATGCAGGTTGACCCCTGACCGGATCCTCAAACAAGCTAGCCCTACATTGAAGTTCAGTTTTCACCTTAAGTCTCTCCTTGTCTATGAGAAGTGCCGTAGTGATTACCTCCATGTCCACCCATTTGTCGAGCACAAAGTTCGACACTGACTTGGTCACTTTGTTGGCCTCGTTAGTCTTATAGTCCACTATCTTCTTTAGCTAAGTAACCAACTCATAAATTGAGTTAACATCATAGGGACAATGTTGTTCATGGATGTTTGCAACAATTATGTCACTCTCTAACGTTCATTCCAATGCTGCTCCTATTAATATCACCAAAAATACTTTTCACGTCCACAACTGAAAATTCTAGATGAATTTCAGAAATCTCATAAACCCTAGGTTCAGAATATATCTGCAGGTCTTAAATGCCTTCCCTAAACTCCGATCTGATATCCTTGCCCCCCCCCCCCGAATTCATTCATTTCTGTCATAATGCTAGTACTAGCTATAGCAACTTCTGGTGGTGGAGGATTTGTGTCCAAACGGTTTATTAATAGCGCTGAGAATATCGGTGGGTATGGGGAGGCTATTTGTAGGAGGGGGAAAAAAAGTTAAAATTTATGCTACCAGGGAAGAACGGCGCTCCACATATGTAAAAACTGTTATTTACTTCAAAGGACCTTTGACGTCAGTGGGGCTTCGAAAACTAATAAAGAAATTTGAAGCCACCGAACGGAGAGTTAAGTGTAATTCCAGGAAGGGGACGACCACGTATCAGAACGGAAGTAGTGGATGAAGTGCTCAACGATTTCTAGCTCGTATGGAACTTGACAATACATGGACTCGAATGATCTTGTGGTCTGATGAGGCACATTTCACTCTTCATGGGGCTGTAAATGTACAAAACTGCCGAATATGGGGTACTTGTATGCCCCCTGCGGTACGATGCACCAACAACTACCAAAAAAAACCGGAAGGTGAACGGAACTACTGCGCTCTTAGCATTATCATTAGTTTAGGCATATGATGCAAGAAAGCAAGTTTATACAGCATCAGCCATAAAAAAAAAAAAAAAAAACCATTTCATCCATCCGGTCACTCCAAATGTTTGTCTAGTTCAGCCTTAAATTTATTTCAACTATAAACTTCCACAACAACAGATGGAAGTCTGTTCCAGCAATGAATCACTCGGTGGGTAAAGGCAAACTTCTGCACATATACTATGATTTTTAGTGATTTTCACCAACCATGGAATAAAACGAAAGACGAAAAACCCAAATTTTAAAATATTTAATATTTACAATAAATTATTTACAAACAAAATACCATATTACTGATAGTAATTTTAAAATAAGACGACTGTGATATACAGGATAATAATAAAATACCGAATTTAAAATGCAATAAAATATACTAGGTTAAAAGCTCTAAAATACTAACTGAAGCTTTCAAAGGCTTTTTAACTGAAGCTCACACTGTTGAGAAAGAAGGCAGAAGCCTTTGAAAGCTTCAGTTAGTATCGTACGTATAGCTTAGCTTAATTTTCAGAGGTGAGTGCTGAAAATTAAGCTAAGCTATACGTACGATCTAATTCGGTATTTTATTATTATCCTGTATATCACAGTCGTCTTATTTTAAAATTACTATCAGTAATATGGTATTTTGTTTGTAAATATTTTAAAATTTGGGTTTTTCGTCTTTCGTTTTTCCATGGTTGGTGAGAAACACTAAAAATCATAGTATGGGTATACCCAACCTCAGAGGCCTATTTGAAGAACGTTCTGCACATATATTCTGCAAATGTCTTTCCTGAATTTGAATCTATGCCCCCTCAGGTTCTTAATCTGATCTTGCTCAAACCATTCAAGGCCTTATATACATCTCGATCAGATCACCCCCAGGTGCCTAGTCTCCAGCTGCTGCAACTAGAAGTAATTAAACCTTTCTTCGTAAGCACACCAAATCGTTACTCTCACCAACCTTGTTGCCCTTCTCTTTACTCGTTCTAGCAACTCTATATCCTTCCTAAAATGAGGCCTCCAGACCTGTAAACAGTACTCAAGGTGTAGCCTAACCATTGCCTTATACAAAGGGATAATCACCTCCTTGCCTCTGCTAGCAAAAATTCCTATATATCATGGACAAAACTCCACGACCTTCTGCCAGCCCGTCTGCACTGCTCAGAGAACTCCATATCTGATTCCACAATTACCCCCCAGGTCTTTTTCATTCTCAAACTCCCTGCGTGTAGTATCACACAGTTGGTACCTTTGTTTTGAGTTACTGCTACCAATATGGAGTACTTTGCATTTGTGAATGTTAAACTTCAGTTGCCACTTTTCAGCCCATCTGCCTAACTTTTCTAGATCTTGTTGCAGTAGCATACTCTCATTAACAACCCTGCCAACCTTTGTGTCATCTGCAAACTTGGACATTACGCTTGATATACCTTCATCAATAACATTGATAAATACACAAAACAAAAATGGCTCCAGAACCGAACTCTAGGGGACTCTGCTAATAACATAAGTCCACGTAGAGCAGTGTCCATTTATTGTCACTCTCTGTCGTCACTAAATCAACCATCCCTTTATCCATTTCAGTAACTTGCCCTTAATGCCATACCCCTCCAGTTTGTACAGCAGTCTTTCATGTGCAACAGTAGCATCCAGGTATATGATATCAAATTTAATTTTTTTTATTCAGTTCCTTTGTAACTACATCGTAGTATACAATCAAACTGGTCAGACTAGACTTTCCCTTAACAAACCCATGCTGTGTCTGAACTAATACTGCTGCCTTGTCTGGATGATCCTTTATCACCTCTTTAACCAGTGACTCCATTTTTTTTTCCCTCCGGAAGAGAAGTTAAACTAATAGGTCTATAATTATTTGTGTTACACTATAAAACTCTTGTGAATTGGGGATACATTTGAATATCTCCAGTCCATGGGCACCTCCACAGAGTTCAAGAATGTTCTCATAATTATGGCTAAGTGTTTTCTTACTTCCCTTACTGCGTCGTTCATTATAACTGGATAGATTCCATCTGCTCCAGGTGCCTTTTTTATATGTTTTACTTCAACAATTTCTCTTCCACTTTGCTCTTAGTTATTACAAAATCACTTATCTCCATGTTAGAGTTAGATAAACTGCTCGCATTCCCCTCCTTGAATAACTCCTCATATGTGAATGTAGATACAAAATACCCATACTCCTGAACAGGATAATCAAAAGTGTTAAGTTGACCAATCCAATTCATCCCCTTCCTTCTAGAGAAAAGAACTTTACATAAGAAAAGAACTCTTTGCTGTTTATTTGGAATCCAAATAAACCAAATTTGGAATTTGCCAAAGAGTTCTCGTAATTTGCCTTCGTCTGCCTGACCTCCTTTGTGACTTGAATACAGACCCGCTTATATCTATCAAAGGCTTCCATGTCACCCATTAATTTGTATGTATCCCATGCATTTTTCTTCTCTGCCACATGTCTCTTTAGTTCATCTGATATCCATTTAGGCCTAAACCTTGAACAATATTTCGTAGTTGGTATGAAAAGCCTAGTAGCTTCCAAGATTAATTCTTTGAATGCTTCCCATTTTGAATTAGCTGTTCGTAACATCAGTTGGTCGCATAGTATAGAATTTAAATACTGTCTCAGACCAATGTAGTCACCTTTACTGAAGCAAAAACCTTTCACTTTACCCCTGATGGTAGTTACCTCTTTGAGTAAATCCCACTTCAGCACACTGTGATCACTACCATCTAGTGATTCGTTTATCTGCAACTTCTTAATTCATGAATAATCACCTGCTGATAATGAGATCAAGGTTAACTCCCTTTGTTTTCCCCTCGAAGATGTTGCTGTAGAAAACAATCTTCCAATAAATCCACAAAAGTCTTGCTAACGTGCAAGTGATCAACCCACAAGGTCCAGACAATATTTGGAAAGTTTAAATCCCCCTTTACATACATTCTGATTTACTGGCCAATTTCTCTGTACAACTGTTCATTGTACTCATCAGAGTCATTAGGTGTATAACATACTCTTACTCTCATTTCCCCCTTCCCAATGTTTATGTCACACCAAACAGACTCAACATTGCACTGTCCACGTGTGTAATCTGGGTGAACTTCCTTAATTTTTTATGTGTTTCTTAAATAACAGTCTAACCTCTCCTCCCTGTCTGTCCTTTCTGTGAATATTGTTCTTCCCAAATTCCAGTTCTGCACTGCTTATATCTGTGTGACACCATGTCTCTGATATCCTAACAATATCTGCCTTTCATGCCTTGATCACCACTTCAAATTCATCGATTTTATTTATTATATTTCTCGAATTAGTGTACATGGAAGTATACATGCACTTGTTCTTACTCTTAGTTACCATAACACAGCCCATGTATTTATTTGTTCCATGATGACTCCCAGCAGCTCTTGAAGCCCCCAGCAACTTGCTCTCTCGGCTGTTGCTCATTACAACAGAAGCAGTGCAAGAATCATTTCGCCTCTTCCTGCAGGTACTGTTAATCTTTTAGTCTGTGAATCCCCCAATCTAGCAGTTTTGTTAGATTGGGGGATTCACCGACCCACGTAACACTACATTGATAGCATCAGCAAATATTCTTGCACCCTTTCTATTTAAGTGTATCCCGTCCCTGTAGGAGCAGTCTCTCCTGTTAGCAGGCACAGACCATGCTGAAAAAAAATTCTACCCCGTGAGCCTTCCCACAATGCGCCTCCTCACGGAGCAGTGGTGACAGGAATATTGTTCGAAGAGCATTCCGCAGATTTTGCCACCATGGAATTGCCTCCCCGTTCTTTGGACGTGAACCCTATAGAGCATCTTTGGGATTCTGTGGAAATATCCGTTCTAGCTTTGGATCCTCCACTCAGGAATCCGACGGAATTATGGACAGCGTTGCAGCAAGCATGAATGGAAATACCTGTAGAACGCTTTCGTGAACTAATCGAATACCTCGCTGTGTGACTGCCACTATCCGGGTGAAACTTCAGCTTACCAATTACCACGTAGGTATTCCATGATTTCTGTCCACTCCCTGTAAATTGATGCTTGTTTATAAAAGTATAAATTGAGGTGTAAAAAAAAAAGTGCGGGAATAGTTTACTTCTTGATGGATATCACCCACGAAGGAATTTTTTTTTATTTAAAGTAATGATTACAGGCTTACTTCTTTTGAGAGGCGGAAAATAAAATTTCAACATTCACCATCAGAGAGTGAAGGATTTGTTGTAAAAATCCCTCTCTCCCCATACTTCTCCTTCAACCCATGCACCGTACTAAGCACTATAGGTTTTGATACCTTTCGTGTTTGGGGTTTTCATAAAAAAAAAAAAAGAAAATTTAAAACGCCATGATAGAAATTTTGGTTATGCTGTACATGAAAAATGTCTGCGCGGGTAGCACAGTGGTATCGTCACCGTGCTCCTCACACCGGGTGGAAAAGGCCCGGGTTCGAATCACGTCGATGACGCGAGGAACTTTAGTGGGCTTTTTTCACTCCGTGGCTGAGTTGGTCGGTCTCTGGCGTAGATAGCAAGGTTTTTAACCCCCAGAAACTGGGTTTTTTTCGTGCAGCATGCAGGCAAATCGACCAGAGAACACGCGCAATTTACAGACAAAATAAATATATCGGTAGATGTAATCATTTACAGGGGACCCTATTATAATTTTTTTTTTTTTTTTTTGGTACATCAAAAATATATAAGTTGACCTCACTGGTCTGTAACTTTAAGGAGACTAGGAATGAAATTACCTCCAGTCGGCTATAACAAGTCCACAAGGATGGCAGGGACGTCATATCGAATGATTTTCTTTAAAGATTGAAAAGAAACGATGTCTTTATAAATATGGCTTTTCTAATATCCACGGACCAACAAATTTCCTGGACACAATTTCGTAAAACGTAGAGAGCAACAAGCTAACGTTAGGCGAGTGATTTGTACCGGCATTCCATGAGCATGAAAATTGTTTCGTGAATGTAGAGAACTCTTGTACACGTGGTATAATATCCTTTTATAAGTTGTTTTAAGATATTGTACCTAAACGTAACTGTTTAGTGCATTAGCATCATGTTTGTACATAGTGAATCACTTAAAATGGTAAAATGACAGTTTTTATCATATCTCATATTGTGAATACCTACCTTCACGAGTTGCCTAATATTAGCATTAGCATTAGTAGAGGCATTTGATGCAAGAAAGCAAGCTTATGCAGCATCAGCCAAAAAAAAAAAAAAAAAACCACTTCCACTTCACCCCTCTGTTCGTTCAAAATACCTGTCCAGCTGAGCCTTAAACTTATTTAGGCTATCAACCTCCACCACAAGGGATGGAAGTCTGTTCCACCAACCAACCACCCGCTGCCTAAAGGCAAATTTCCGCACGTCTATCCTACATCTGTCTTTCCTCAATTTGAATTTATGCCCTCTCAGGTGATTATTCTGAGCTACTTCGCGCTACATCGAATTATATTGCGCTACATCGAATAAGTGACGCTTCAGCAGTGGAGAAGACTATTGTTACTCAATGGGTACCACGACCCACACCGCCATTTCAAGGCTGGGTGGGTAGATACCCTGGTGTTGAAATAAGTGAAAACCTAGTTAAACTCCAAATCTGGTGCTTTTCATATTGTGAAGTTATACTTCATAACTGGATTGTCACTTATTGCAACTGCAGGGTACCTACCAACCCACCAATGAGGGGCCAAACAGCCTTGAATCGGCCATGTGGGTGGTCGTATCCACTAGAATAAGTTACGCTCCACTGGTTATTTTTTCGAGGTAGTGCAATATCAGGCAACTCTTTGTGAAGGTATTCACAATATGAGATATGATAAAAATGATGCCATTTTACCAATTTCAGTAATTCACTACGTATAAACACGAAGCTAATGCACTAACTTGTTACGGTTGGTGAATTTTCCGTAAGTTGAGGCTTTACCCCTAAATGTTATCACATCTATAATGTTGTTCCATAACGACTGTGTTATCCATTCCATCAGAAGTGGATCTTTTAATAAATAATCACTTGATGATAAATGAAGCAATAAATACGCAGCACACGCCACATGGGCATTCAGCCCCCAATTTCAGCTTAAAATCATTCATCATCCTAAACCTTTGCCGACCAAGGTGATTCTGTTTTCATTTTATTCAGCACCTATTGGGGAAAGTCTAATGAGTGCTTAACTGCAAATAAGATGTAATATACCCTTGTAATTTTGTATGAATATTGCTTCTAGTAAATGTGAAAAACCTTCCTGGCATTGTCCCAAGTAACATCAACATTTAAAGAAGCCGTATATGCTTCTTCAAAAAATCACATATAGGCTTATGTGATTTTTTGCCTAATAATACGCTAGTGGCACCAATCCATGAATAGATAAATTGGTGCCACAAATTCACCATTGATCTGTATGAAAACGACTGGTCGACTTCGAAGGCATCCCGTTCATGGTCAATCGGCGATTTTTCTTATATGTTCAAGTACCATAACAATTTTAACTCTCAAACACGTGAGGGGAAAATGGCGGAAACCGTAATAACACTATAGTTATTAACATAAAAAAAAGTCTTCAAACTATTGAAGTCGCCTCTGTAGCAAGGTGGGCAGCAACAGCAGTGCGTAGCACACGCTTCTTGATTAGACCGGTTTCGAGCCCTTGACCACCAAATACGGAAGATGCGGAGAGGTCAGGGAATGACCACCGCATATCCCCGGAGCAATAGCCTTAGTTGCTAATGCTCCTAAAAAACCAAACAACAAACTATTGAAATCATTGCAGCAGCACCTGTTGTCTTTTCCTTTTTAAAACTGTACAATACAAGAAAAAAAAACACAAACAATTATATTACGGTCAACAGGAGAGACTGCTTCTACAGGGATGGGATGCACTTAAATAGAAAGGGTGCAAGAATGTTTGCTGATGCTATCGAAGCAGTGTTAGGTGGGTCGGAAAACTGCTAGATTGGGGGGATACAAGGACTAATAGATTGACAGTAGCCACTGGCAGAGGTGAAAGAGATTCTTGCACTGCTTCTATTAGAATGAGCAGAAGCCTGAAAAACAAGATGCATGGTATTTCAGAGACTGCTGGGAGCCATTGCGGTACAAGTAAACACATGGGTTGTGTTAGGGTAGCTAAGAATAGAAACAGGTGCAGGTATACTTGCGTGTACACCAATGCTAGGAGTTTAGTAAATAAATTTGCTGAATTTGAGGTATTGCTCAAAATATCGAAGGCAGATATTGTTGGGATATCAGACACGTGGTGTCACACAGATATAAGGGATGCGGAACTGCAATTTGGGGAGTACAACGTCTACAGAAAGGATAGACAGGATAGGAAGGGGGAAGGTGTTATGCTATTAGTTAAGAAACACATAAAAACCAAGGAAGTGAAGCCAGTCGACATCGCTGGACAGTGCAGTGTGGAGTCAGTTTGGTGTGACATAAACATTGGGAGATCAAAATTGAGAGTAGGAGTGTGCTATAGGCCTAATGACTCTGATGAGTATAATAAGGAACTGTACAGGGAAATAGAGTGGGCCAGTAAATCAGAGTGTCTTATAATGGGAGATTTTAATTTCCCAGATATTGACTGGATTTTGGGGGCTGGTTACTCACACACTAGCAGGGCTTTTGTGGATTTATTGGATGATTGTTTTCTACATCAGCATGTTCGGGAGGCAACTAGAGGGAGTAATACTCTTGATTTGATTATCAGCAGTGATTCTTCATGCATTAAGAATCTGCAGATAAATGAACCACTAGGTGGCAGTGATCACAGTGTGCTGAAGTGGGATTTACTCAAAGAGGTAACTACCATTAGGGGTAAAGGGAAGGGTTATTGCTTCCGTAAAGGCGACTACGATGGACTGAGCCAGTATTTAAATTCTATACAGTGGGACCAACTGATGATGTTACCAACAGCAAATTCAAAATGGGAAGCATTCAAAGAACTTATCTTGGAAGCTACTAGGCTTTACATACCAACTAAGAAATATTGTTCAAGGTTTAGGCCAAAATGGATGTCATATGAACTAATGAGACATATGGCAGGGAAGAAAAATGCATGGGATACATACAAATTAACACATGACACAGAAGCCTATGATAGATACAAGTTGATCTGTAACCAAGTTACAAAGGAGGTTAGGCAGATGACGTGAAATCTTTGGCAAGGGATGCAAAGAAAAACAGCAAAGAGTTCTTTACTTATGCAAACTCTAGAAGGAAGGGGATGAATCAGATTGGTCCACTTGATATCGATGGGTCAACTGTTGAATGAATATTTTGCATCGACATTCACACATGAGGAGTTATTCAGCGAGGGGAATGCCAGAGGTGTATTCAACTCTGGCAATAAGCTAGAGAATCTTGTAATAACTGAGAGGAAAGTGGAGGAGAAATCGTTGAAGATAAATACAAGAAAGGCACCTGGGGTGGATGGGATCTATACAGTTATATTAAAGGAGGCAGCAAAGGAAGTAAGCAAACCTTTAGCTATAATTATGAGAGCTTCCTTGGACTCAGGGGAAGTACCCATGGACTGGAGATGTGCAAATTTTACCCCAATTCACAAAGGAGGATCAAAGGGCGGCACAAGTAATTATAGACCTGTTAGTTTAACTTCTGTTCCTGGAAAATTAATGGAGGCACTGGTTAAAGAAGCACTGCAGGATCATCCTGACGAGACTTCAGTTATAGCTGAGACACAGCATGGTTTTGTTAAGGGGAAGTCTTGCCTGACCAATTTGATTGGATACTATGATGCAGTCACAAAAGAACTGGATGCAGGGAATAACTTTGATATTATATACTTGGATCTTAGAAAGGCTTTTGATACTGTTGCACATGGAAGACTGCTGCACAAATTTGAGCAGTGTGGCATTGGAGGCAAATTGCTGCTATGGATAAAGGGGTGGTTGGGGGGAGAAGACAGAGAGTAGTAATCAATGGACACTGCTCGTCGTGGACTAATGTTATTAGTGGAGTCCCTCAGGTTTCAGTATTGGGTCCATTATTGTTTTCTGTATTTATAAATGATATTGATGATGGTATATCAAGCTTAATGTCCAAGTTTGCAGACGATACAAAGGTTGGCAGGGTTGTCAAGGACACTACTGACACTGTGCTACTGCAACAGGATCTGGAAAGGTTGAGCAGATGGGATGAGAGGTGGCAAATGAAGTTTAACATTGACAAATGTAAAGTACTGCATATGGGAAACAGCAACGTATCAACTCTGTGGTACTACACTGACAGTGGTAGAGAATGAAAGGGACCTGGGGGTGGTTGTGCAGGCAGATATGAAGTTTTCTGAACAGTGCAGACGGGCTGCAAGAGTAGCTCATGGTGTATTGTCGATGATATATAGGAATTTTTCTAGCAGGGATAAGGAGGTGATTATTCCCTTGTATAAGGCAATGGTCAGGCCACTCCTAGAGTACTGTATACAGGTCTGGAGGCCTCATTTCAAGAGGGATGTAGAAATGCTGGAACGAGTACAGAGAAGGGCAACAAGATTTGTGAATGGAACAAAGGGATGCTCTTACGAAGAAAGGCTTAAATTTTGCAAATTACAGTGTCTGGGGACTAGGCACCAGCGAGGTAATCTGATAGAGGTGTATAAAGCCTTGAATGGGTTGAGCATGCTCAATGCTGATGGGATTCTTCCTCTTGCTCAGAATAATCACCTGAGAGGGCATAAATTCAAATTGAGAAAAGACAGATGTAGGATAGACGTGAGGAAATTTGCCTTTAGCTAGCGGGTGGTTAGTTTGTGGAATAGACTTCCATCCCTTGTCGTGGAAGTTGATAGCCTAAATAAGTTTAAGGCTCAGCTGGACAGATATTTCGAACGAACAGAGGGGTGAAGTGGAAGTGGTTATTTTTTATTTATTATTATTATTTATTTTTTTTGGGTGATGCTGCATGGCTTGCTTTCTTGCATCAAATGCCTCTACTAATGCTAATGCTAACTGCTAAATTATTTCACATACCCATGTTTATTGGGTCTGTAAACTGCGTGTTTTCTGGCTGATTTGCCTCTTTTGTTGGACGAGAAACCCTGGCTATCTACGTCTGAGACCATAGTGAAAAAAAGCCCATAAAAATTCTTGGCATCATCGACAGTATTCCAACCTAGGCCTTTTACACTCGGTGTGGGGGGATGGTGACGATCCACTGGGCACTCCGTACAGACAGTATAATACAACAAAGTGGAAGATTACTTTCGACCTTTTATGTATATACTGGAGCACCTTCATTAAGGATTAAGGATAGTTGGGGCCCCTAGGCAAATTATATTTGGGCGCCCCAAAAAATAATAATAAATAAAAGTTATGTGACAAATAAATGGAATTTTGTACTTTTGAATTTTTTGCTTAAATTAATCAAGAGATTTATGATGTTTACTGAAAACATTAATCTATTTTAGAACACTATACATATTTTAGAACAGTATAATCTATTTTAAAACACTACAATAAAAAAAAAAATTTGTTGCTATAGGAAAAAGGCTTGGCTTGGGGGCCACCAGGCACGTGCCTCGTTGCCTTAATGGGTAATCCGCCACTGGCAGCATGGCATTAAGAGCAAGTTACTGCAATGGATAAAGGAATGGTTGAATGGGAGACCGCAGAGAGTGGTAATAAATAGACACTGCTCTTCGTGGACTAATGTTATTAGCGAAATCAATTTATTTTCCATGATGCTTTGCTTAATACTTTATTTTTTAAATAGCTAAATTAAATTATTGTTTTTTGTATTCTGCCCAGCGTAACAGTTTCTTTGGGTCTAACAGCGCCTCTCTAGCCACAATGAAATCAGATATGTTTTTACTCTTTGTCTCTAGCATCATCAAATATTCTTGCAACCTTCTGTTCGTGATCTATATTATATAAAACCACCAACCCCGTTTGTGAACAAATATATTAAGAAAAAAATTTAAAACCTTTGCCCAGTCTTTTCAAGTTAGGAAGAAACACTTCCAGCAAGAAAGTGTTTGATAACTACTTAAGTGGCATTTGTTGTTCGACTTTGTTCAACGGGTTAATTCCATGTTACGCACGTTGCCCATTTAAATCAGGATAAATCTTCAGCCACTAATTTCAGTGTGCATAGTTGTGATTGCACGGATATTATAATACGTCTGCTGTCGAGTAGTTTTTTTTTTTTTGGAGGATTAATAGATTTTGTTAATTTTCAAAATTTGTTGCTTATTAGTCGTAATATATATATAAAAATACCTGAAAATTTTTATATAAATTCTTTTCTTACTATCATGTTACTTCATGTTATTTTCGGGATAAATGCTGCTTTGTGTTTATTGAAATTTAAAATGAATAATGAGAAAACCTGGCAATTGTACAAATACTGTAATTTGCATTTTTACATAATTTGATGTGATATTTTGCCTAATTTTTCCTTGGAATTTTATTATTTTTCTGCCCCTTTCCGTCTTGATATTACAGCGCTGTTGTGTCACTGCCTCTGCCTGTTCAACAGGTTGCGGTTAGGCTAAGGGATAGATGGGGCGCTGTCACTGTCGAAAATTGTGATATATATAAAGTTCGAACTAAGTGTCCTTGTGATGTGAGTAATTAAATTCTGAATTTAGTTTTATTTAAAACCGCATTGTTTAATATTTATTGATCTGTTACTATCAGTGACATCATAATATTTGTGGGTATGGGCTTGGATAAATCTAATAACGAATACTTTCGTTTACGTTTTTGCAATCATTTGTACTATCTTATCGCCGTGAAATGGAATATCAACAACTTCGTGGATCATATAGTTCGATTATTTGGTAGAAGGAGTTATTAATAGGCTTGTCGATTAAATTTTTTAATGGAGACAAATTGGTATTCATTTCGTAATGAGTACCAACTTATTACTCGAACAGTGCATACACTCCTTTTTCAAACAATTGTTAATGATGAAGCTGTGTCGATAATCACTTCTGCTTTAGCTGAAACGAATATATATTGTGCTGCAACAGTGTCATTTCAGTAGGACTAGTCAAAGAAGCTTATCTATTTCGACTGATCTCTTTGTCACCTGAACTTAGTATGGTTTAGTGTGTGCACGTCTAAGTGTTTTAGATAGTGTGCAGATTGATAAGTTACGACATTTATTTTAAATAAATGTAACATTCTTTAGAATAAAGTATAAGAAAGCATTAAGGACTCTCACCACTCCTCTGAGTTAACTTTTTTGCTTTGTGCATTTAACACATTTACATAAACTGATTCGACTGATGAGTGTGAAGTTACAATAGCCACTATATACTACTTCAAATCCTTATTTGATTTTATTTTGGCTGGTTTTGTACTCAGTTATATAGGCAATTTAAATAATTGCGTTCCAACTCTGGCCTCCAAACAACATTACATTTAAGGATGTTGAAATGCCTGATTACTTAACATAAACTGATGAAACAAGGTTAATGTTAACATAACGACATTTAAATTGCATGGCACTTGACAAATGCACTGTGTGTTTTATAAATTTGGGAATGGGATCAGATCCTCCCATGCACATTTTTCTACCACTTTCCTCTAAATGACTTTTTTTTTTTTTTTTTTGTTTTTATATACAAAAAATAAAAAAATGTACTTCTGCTGATTATGAGAGGCTAATGGTGTAGTTGGATTATAATAGATGCTATGTGAGCAAGTTACTTAACTTTGGGAGTGAATATAGGCACTAAAACTAAAAAGTAAATGTTTCCTGATAAGTAGATGATAAGGCAAGAAACCTTGTTCTAACCAGGTTCATTGTACCAGTCATGTGTTTTTCTGAAATTTTTCATACTGCAGAGGTTAAAGTTTAGAGTCAGAAAAACTTTAGAATTGATCAAGTGAAGGGTATAATACTAGAAATAAGGAATTTAAAACTGAAGCCAGAGTTTTTTCCTGCACCAACAGGAAACAAAAAAAAAACGACATTACTTATGTATTTCCCTCTTCTCATAGTTTCTGTTTTAGCAAGTCTGAATTTTCCTAAACAGCCTGCCTCAGCAGCCCATGGAGGAAACATGTTCCAATGATTACTAACATGCTGGCTAAAGAAAGATTCTTATAATCTGGTTTCATTAATTTAGTTTAGATTTTTGCCTCCTGGTTATGGCATCATTTAATACAGAAAAATTTTCTCATCTAAGGTACTTCATTACCAAGCTCTGTAACTCATATATTCAGTCTCTCATATTTGTTCCCTTCAGCCACTCTTACCAGGCACATTACCTGACAAGATTAGCTAAAGATTGGAAGTGTGATTTCTGTACTTTGTTCAAGTGCACACTTGCAATTGCCTTATACAGTGGAATTATAACCTCCCTGAGCTTATAAATCATTGACAGGACACTATGGATCTTCACTGCATAAAGAAGTTGTTTGCATGTCATAACCACAAATTCCATTATTTCTCTTACCATTTTTAACCCAACCCTTTCTGGTGTGTAAATTATTTTGATGTTATTATTTCCCAAGCGCAAAACCTGCATTTTGCAGTATCAATGGCTCATTTAGATGATGCCTCTTTTTATGTAACATGAACTGTGCAACCAGCAGCACAGTGATGCATGTAATGCCACATGTGTCAAACCTGTGTGTGTGGCTAGGTTCATGTCTTTCCCAGTGTGTTTGGGAATCTCTTTACAACACTAGTTTTCAGGTCAACAAGTGAATAATTTTGAGGACCATGCCTCTTGTTCAACCCAGGAATTCTGTTATCATGGAGTGGAGTACAGAACAAACTGTAAATTTTGTGGAAGACTACAGAAAGTTCCCTGCTCTTTGTCATTCTGCTGATAAAAATAGGGAATTGAGACAAGGTGCTCTCCAGCAGTTAGGGTCTAAGTACTCTTACTGTGACTTTAGTGTTTTGCACCAACCTTGCGTAGAAGTAGAAATAAAAACACCAGGGAAACTAAACTAAAGTTTAGTTTCCCTGGTGTTTTTATTTCTACTTCTACGCAAGATTGGTGCAAAACACTAAAGTCACAGTATGGATATACCCAACCTCAGAGGCCTGTTTGAAGAATTATTTCTAAGTACTCTTAAAAAAATATACTTTTTTTTTCTTAATGACTTTCATATGTTTCTCAGTGAAAACAAGACTTTAAACTTGGTTCTAAATAAAATTAAAGCTTAAAGTCTTGTTTTCACTGAGAAACATATGAAAGTCATTAAGAAAAAAAAGTGGATCTTCTGCAGACGATACTTACAAATCAAGCTGGTTCACTTATGTTCTTCTGTTTAGTTTAAGGGCTAGAAAAAAAAAAAAAGCAACACATGATGACAGTGTGGTAAAACATGCCCTTCATTTGGCATAAAATAATTCATTAAATTATTTTGAATCATTTAAACATCATTACTAGGTTTTCTGTAGATTTTCATCCTGGTGTTATTCTCCATAATCTTCCTCCAAGCATCTTTTATCGGTGAGTCCTCACTGGTGTTTTCTGGGTCTAATGTTCCCGGTGAGCTCTATAGTTGTCTTGAAGTTGTTTCCTTAAAGAGTTGTTGGTATACACAAGTAAGCACAGTATCTTCAGCTGTAGAAGTTTTAACTGCTAATGGCTTATGGAATATTCTGATCACCGATGTCAACAAACCAAATGCGTTTTCCACATGGCGTGCTCTTGACAACTGATAATTATATACTCTTCTTGGGAATCCTTTTGGAAAATCTGCATGAAATGGTTTCTGCAGATTTGCAGTTATAAACAGAAATGCACCATCAGCCACTAGCAGATGTGGAGTTAACAGATCTGTCCCTGGAAGCTCATTCAGCCCTTGGAAATGCAATTCCCATTGTTAAATGCATTGCAAAATGAAGTACTGTATATTGGAATAAGTAATTTGCATTTACAACGGGCAGCAAAATAATACTATATGGCCCCTTAAACTTATAAAAGGAGCTTCTACTATTTTTGGGCACTGTAGTAAGACATGTTTCTCCTTTCAAGCACCCCCAGACAATGAGGGAAGTTCCATTTGTCATTGAAAACATGGCAATTTGTAGCCATGTTTCTTCACATGTCGAGAGCTTAAAAAAAAATATTATTAGTGTTTATTATGTATGAAATTCGCATTAGGAACTCGAGTAATCGAGACTCGCTAATTGAGACCCACCAATTAGCGGGTCTCAACTACTCAAGTTAACTGTCTAATAAAGTTTCGAGACTTTAGGACCTCCATATTTTTTTACACCATGTCATGTATCAACTGAAGATATGACATATGATGAAGGTATGGTTGTTTTTCAGTGTCACAATTGACACTAAGAAACAACTAGATATTGAAAATACCTCTCATTTCATGGAGCCACAGCCTGCACAACAGAACAGTCCAAAATGAAAAAAAAAATGACCCAGGTGTTGAAGAAGCATGTAATTTATTAAAAACAATTAAAAATAAGGTGCAAAAAGTGATCATTTTCAAGACTAAACCAAGAAAAGAGACATGCAACCTAAACATGTGCTTCCTGTGCCTTAATACTTGTGTTGTTGCATGCGATGTTGCATTAAAAAAGCATTGTAAACGTAGCTTAAACATGTTTGCCATCTTTGAAGCCTGTGTGAGTTTTGAAGTAGCACTGCCTTAATGCCACTAATTAACCACTCTCCTAGTTTTCACATCACCTGCAAATTTTAGTATCATGCCCTGTATTCCTTGAATACATTTAAAAAAAAAAAATTAATTCATTTTAAAAAATCAGAAACAGGATCAGTTCAAATAGCAATCCCTGAGGGATTCCACTTCTGACCATAGCCCGTTCTGAAGAGTAACCATTATTTACAGTCCTTTGCTTTTTGTCATATACAGTACTTATTCTTTTATCCAGGGTGGCTAACATTTTTCTCTAATGTACTACATTATATCATAGGTGTGTCTTGCATTTCACCAAACTCAAATACTGAATAATTTGAAAAAAAAAAAAAAAAAATCTCAGACCACAGCTAATCCAATTTCGTTATCCATATGGAGAATGATATTTTTGTTAGCTACTTAAATGAATTTCATTGTTTCTGATGCAATAAAAAATGTAATACAGAAATAGCATGCTCCTGTTGTCTGTTCCCATATACTAAGTTCTTTTATGCAGTAATTGCCATTAATGAGGCAGTTGAATTTCATAATTTGTTTATTTGACTATATTTTAAATTATTTTTATATTTTAGACTATAAAACTTATTTCTTTGAAGGTTGTGAAGTTTATTTTTGTGCCAGTTGTGACCTGAAATTTAACATTGACAAATGCAAAGTACTACATATAAGTAACAGCAACCCCAGAGAAATGTACCAACTGTGTGGTACTACACTCAGGGTAGTGGAGAATGAAAAAGATCTGGGGGTAATTGTGCAGTCAGATAAGAAGTTTTCTGAGCAGTGCAGATAGGCTGCCAGAGAAGGTGCTTCTCTGTCTTGTCATTGTTATACAGGAATTTTGCTAGCAGGGATAAGGAGGTGATTATCCCTTTATATAAGGCAGTAGTCGTGCCACACCTTGAATACTGCATACAGGTCTGGAGCCCTTATTTTAGGAAGGATGTAGAGTTACTAGAACAAGTATAGAGAAGTACAACAAGACTGGTGAGAGGAACAAAAGGTTCTTATCAAGAAAGGCTTAAGTTCTGCAAATTGCAGTATCTGGAGACTAGGCACCTGCAATGTGATCTGATTGAGGTGTATAAGGCCTTGAATGGTTTGAGCGGCTCAATGCTTTTGGGATCCTTCCTCTTGCTCAGATTACAAACTCAAGGGAGCATGAACTAAAATTGAGGAAATACAGTTGTAGAACAGATGTGCAGAAATTTGCCTTTAACCAGCGGGTAGTTGATTGCTGGAACAAACGTCCTTCTATCATTGTGGAATTTCATGCCTTAAATAAATTCAAGGAAGAAGTGGAAACTTTTGGAACAAATGGATGGGTGAAATGGGAATTTTTATTTTTTGGCTGATGCTGTATAAGCTTGCTTTCTTGCATCAGGTGCCTCTAATAATGCTATTTATAAACACCCTGTTTTGTGCCACTCAATCACCCCTATCTATAGCAGTAACTTTCCCCTATTGCTATGCTTATACAATTTGTACAGTGGTCTTTCAAGTGGTACAGTGTTAGAAGCTTTGCTGAAATCTGTGTGGATGATGTCAAAATTATTTTTGCATTCAGTTCCTTTGTTACAGCATCATAGTAGCTAATCAGATTGGTCAAACAATTTTGATTTTGAATTAAGAAATACATTTTATGATTTCCTTATAGTTTCATGCCTCTCCGGATCATTATTTTCCTTGCAATAGAAGTCATGTTTTTGGGTCTATAATTACTTGCTTTGCCCTTGATCCCTTTGTGAATAAGAGAGATGTGCATATCTCCAATCTGTAGGTACTTCCCTTGAATCCAAGGATGCTTTTGTTTCCTTTTAATATATTTGGATAAATTTCATTAGTCCCATGTACTTTATTTACTTTTATCTTCAACAATTTCAATTCCACTTTTTTCTCAGTTATCACAAAATTATTTAGCTTTCAGTTTTAACGTGGTATAGTTTTGATGGCCTCATAGTCTTCATGTGTGAATGTATTTGCAAAATACATTCACACATGAAGTGTGAATAAATAACCCAAGCACGGTACTAAGTACTATAGTTTCTAATGTACTTGTTAACAGGAGAGATTGCTTCTACAGGGATGGGATACACTTAAATAGAAAGGGTGCAAGAATATTTGCTGATGCTATCGAGGCAGTGTTAGGTGGGTCGGAAAACTGCTAGCTTGGGGGGAGACAAAGACCAATAGATTGACAGTAGCCACTGGCAGAGGTGAAAGAGATTCTTGCACTGCTTCTATTAGAATGAGCAGAAGCCTGAAAAACAAGATGCATGGTATTTCAGAGACTGCTGGGAGCCATTGCGGTACAAGTAAACACATGGGTTGTGTTAGGGTAGCTAAGAATAGAAACAGGTGCAGGTATACTTGCGTGTATACCAATGCTAGGAGTTTAGTAAATAAATTTGATGAATTTGAGGTATTGCTCAAAACATCGAAGGCAGATATTGTTGGGATATCAGAGACGTGGTGTCACACAGATATAAGGGATGCGGAACTGCAATTTGGGGAGTACAACGTCTACAGAAAGGATAGACAGGATAGGAAGGGGGGAGGTGTTATGCTATTAGTTAAGAAACACATAAAAACCAAGGAAGTGAAGCCAGTCGACATCGCTGGACAGTGCAGTGTGGAGTCAGTTTGGTGTGACATAAACATTGGGAGATCAAAATTGAGAGTAGGAGTGTGCTATAGGCTTAATGACTCTGATGAGTATAATAAGGAACTGTACAGGGAAATAGAGTGGGCCAGTAAATCAGAGTGTCTTATAATGGGAGATTTTAATTTCCCAGATATTGACTGGATTTTGGGGGCTGGTTACTCACACACTAGCAGGGCTTTTGTGGATTTATTGGATGATTGTTTTCTACATCAGCATGTTCGGGAGGCAACTAGAGGGAGTAATACTCTTGATTTGATTATCAGCAGTGATTCTTCATGCATTAAGAATCTGCAGATAAATGAACCACTAGGTGGCAGTGATCACAGTGTGCTGAAGTGGGATTTACTCAAAGAGGTAACTACCATTAGGGGTAAAGGGAAGGGTTATTGCTTCCGTAAAGGCGACTACGATGGACTGAGACAGTATTTAAATTCTATACAGTGGGACCAACTGATGATGTTACCAACAGCAAATTCAAAATGGGAAGCATTCAAAGAACTTATCTTGGAAGCTACTAGGCTTTACATACCAACTGAGAAATATTGTTCAAGGTTTAGGCCAAAATGGATGTCAGATGAACTAATGAGGCATATGGCAGAGAAGAAAAATGCATGGGATACATACAAATTAACACATGACACAGAAGCCTATGATAGATACAAGTTGATATGCAACCAAGTTACAAAGGAGGTTAGGCAGGCGAAGGCAGATTATGAGAAATCCTTGGCAAGGGATGCAAAGAAAAACAGCAAAGAGTTCTTTACTTATGTAAACTCTAGAAGGAAGGGGATGAATCAGATTGGTCCACTTGATATTGATGGGTCAAGTGTTGATGATCCTGCTCAGGTAGCTAACAAACTAAATGAATATTTTGCATCGACATTCACACATGAGGAGTTATTCAGCGAGGGGAATGCCAGAGGTGTATTCAACTCTAGCAGCAAGCTACAGAATCTTGAAATAACTGGGAGTAAAGTGGAGGAGAAACTGTTGAAGATAAACACAAGAAAGGCACCCGGGGTGGATGGGATCTATCCAGTTATATTAAAGGAGGCAGCAAAGGAAGTAAGCAAACCCTTAGCCATAATTATGAGAGCTTCCTTGGACTCAGGGGAGGTACCCATAGACTGGAAATGTGCAAATGTGACCCCAATTCACAAAGGAGGATCAAAGGCTGACACAAGTAATTATAGACCTGTGAGCTTAACTTCTGTTCCAGGAAAATTAATGGAGGCACTGGTTAAAGAAGCACTGCAGGATCATTTAGACAAGACTTCAGTTATAGCTCAGACACAGCATGGTTTTGTTAAGGGGAAGTCTTGCCTGACCAACTTGATTGGATACTATGATATAGTCACAAAAGAACTGGATGCAGGGAATAACTTTGATATTATATACTTGGATCTTAGAAAGGCTTTTGATACTGTTGCACATGGAAGACTGCTACACAAATTAGAGCTGTGTGACATTGGAGGCAACTTGCTGCTATGGATAAAGGGGTGGTTGAGGGGAAGAAGACAGAGAGTGGTAATCAATGGACACTGCTCATCGTGGACTGATGTTATTAGTGGAGTCCCTCAGGGCTCAGTGTTGGGTCCATTATTGTTTTCTGTATTTATAAATGATATTGATGATGGTATATCGGGCTTAATGTCCAAGTTTGCAGACGATACAAAGGTTGGCAGGGTTGTCAAGGACACTACTGACACTATGCTGCTGCAACAGGATCTGGAAAGGTTGAGCAGATGGGCTGAGAGGTGGCAAATGAAGTTTAACATTGACAAATGTAAAGTACTATACATGGGAAACAGCAACCCCAGAGCAACATATCAACTCTGTGGTACAACACTGACAGTGGTAGAGAATGAAAGGGACTTGGGGGTGGTTGTGCAGGCAGATATGAAGTTCTCTGAGCAGTGCAGACGGGCTGCAAGAGTAGCTCATGGAGTATTGTCAATGATATACAGGAATTTTTCCAGCAGGGATA
Organism: Mastigoproctus giganteus; assembly: GCF_048544385.1. Lineage (NCBI taxonomy): Eukaryota > Metazoa > Arthropoda > Arachnida > Uropygi > Thelyphonidae > Mastigoproctus > Mastigoproctus giganteus. The sequence continues at coordinate 80,204,081 of NC_143577.1, read as the reverse complement.
AGGAGGTGATTATTCCATTGTATAAGGCGATGGTCAGGCCACACCTAGAGTACTGTATACAGGTCTGGAGGCCTCATTTCAAGAAGGATGTAGAGCTGCTGGAACGAGTACAGAGAAGGGCAACAAGATTAGTGAATGGAACAAAGGGGTGCTCTTACGAAGAAAGGCTTAAGTTTTGCAAATTACAGTGTCTGGAGACTAGGCACCAGCGAGGTGATCTGATAGAGGTGTATAACGCCTTGAATGGTTTAAGCATGCTTAATGCTGATGGGATTCTTCCTCTAGCTCAGAAAAATCACCTGAGAGGGCATAAATTCAAATTGAGGAAAGACAGATGTAGGATAGACGTGCGGAAATTTGCCTTTAGCCAGCGGGTGGTTGGTTGGTGGAACAGACTTCCATCCCTTGTGGTGGAGGTTGATAGCCTAAATAAGTTTAAGGCTCAGCTGGACAGGTGTTTTGAACGAACAGAGGGGTGAAGTGGAAGTGGTTTTTTTTTTTTTTTTTGGCTGATGCTGCATAAGCTTGCTTTCTTGCATCAAATGACTCTACTAATGCTAATGCTAATACCTCTCGTGTTTGGGGTTCACATAAAAAAAAAAATAAAAAAAAAATGACTATTCAGTTTGTTAGCAATATGGACAGGATTATCATTAGTTGTGCCATTTCCATCCAGTGGATCAATATGGTTTATCCCTTTCTTTCTAGTGCTAACATAAGCAAATAATTCTTTTCTAGTTTTCTTTGCATTCTTATCCAAAGCGTTCTCATAATTGGTTTAGCTTGTCTAACTAACTAAGTGATTTGATTTAGACTTGTTTATACTTATAGATTTGTGTGGTCCCCTCTATGTTATCAGTATGGATGGACTTAGTTGGTATAAAAACTGTAGTAGCAGCTGTGATTACTTTCCTGAATGATTCCCTTTTTTTTTTGCATTATATGCCACTATTATTACTACTACTAATAATAACAGCAATAGCTCCCTGTGATATAGTTCAGTCATTTGGATTAGTACAGGCTCCTACTGTTGTCTTTGTTTTTCCAGTGTTTATGTCACACCTGATTCAACATTTCACTGGCAATCTCTGTCCATTAGTTGTTTTCAAATCAGTTTTTCTTTACCAAAAGCATGACTTGCTTATGACATCTGCTTTTCTCAGAGAAAAACCAGAGATAAACAAAATACTAAGACTAGGAACCACTAGCCTGGGAAAGAGAACTACAGCAGAAGATAGAGCTAAGAGTAAAGATAGGTAAGCTGATCCAGTATGAATGACGTAACAGACATAAGAAGCCGATTAGAAAAGTGAAGACGATCATCTAGAAAGACAACATCCTCAGCACACACGACACCTATAATCAAATGATTGAGAATACTTGGACACCCTTAAACGTCACCTCCTTGCACTCAGCAAGAGACTTCACTGATACAGGGAGTGTCCTGTAGAAAACAGACAATCAGAATTTTTGATGAAAACCTGAGAGCCTTCTACAGGAACACTGGACAAGAGAAAAAGGGCAAAAGATCTCCGACCAGAAGGCACTCAAGACGTTCTGGGGCAATCTGTGGAGCAGCGAAGTTACCCATAATGGCCGTGCCTCCTGCACAGACCTACAACAGAAGAAAACCAAGGACATACAAGAGATGACAGAATGGGAGATTCAGGAGGAAGAAGTATGATAGTTGATTAGGAAATCCCACAGCTAGCAAACCCCAGAGATGGATAACATCCACAACTCCTAGTACTGGGTTTAGATGTACACACAGGCACATAGTAGAGCAGCTCACCCAGATGATAAGGCAGCCTGACACATTACCATAGTCTCTGACTTAAGGAATCACCCAACTGTTGACTAAGGATAAAGACACACACACACATAATGTGTGTGTGTCTTTATCCTTGGAATTACAGAAAGAATTACAGAAGGGTGGAATTACAGAAAGCCGTGATCGTGGGTGAACACCTGTAGGATAGACAAAGAGAATTTCTTGACCAACAGTAATAATAATACTAATTGGACACAATTAGTATTATTATTACTAATTGGGAAAAATGTTGGGAAAAATCTCATAATTAGACAAGGTCATAATAATAACTAGGGGGGCTTCCCCCCTGCTTGCTGCGCTCGCTTCTTTTGATAAAATAAAATACTTACAGAAGCTCTTGACACTGTGTGTGTGTGTGTGTTTCTTCCGCAGCTATGAATACATAAATATATTACATATGGAAATCAAAAATGGTACTGCATAGTTGTGCTAGATAAAAAAAGCGCGTGTACTAGGTTTATCTAGCGTGACCACGCTAAAACAGAAGCTTGTTTTACCACAGTAAAACAAGTTACTGTTATGTATTTTAGTATTTATTATGTATTATCACATAACCTGCATCCCTCTTCTCCCATTGGCTGAATAAACATCACTTGGAGGAAAATTATTTTAATGTATAAAAAAGACAACTCCTGGTGATACTCTAAGTAATTTGGCCTAGTGCAGGTTCGCAAAGTCATCTTTGTTTTTCCATTGTTTATGTCACACCTAACTGGCTCAACATTTCACTGGCAATCTCTGTCCACTGAGCAAGAACCAGACCGACATGCTGATCAAAGAGGACGACTGCTTCATCACAACACACGAATTGTGCGATGCAAGAGGTATAGAGAAACCTGCTGTGATAACCATCATAAAGGAACTAGGCTACAACAAGGTTTGCACCCATTGGGTCCCAAAAGTGCTGTTTTTGAATCAGTCTTTCTTAACCAAAAGAATAACTTCCTCATCACATCTGGCTTTTCTCGACACATTATGATTACCATATTCAAATTTTTATCCCCACTATCAGGGAAACCATGATTCTGTTATAACTACAAAGTCACTATTTGATGACTAAACCAATACTTTTTACTCATCAGATTTATTTACTGTACTCCTAACGTTAGTCTATAAACAAGTAAATATGTGCCCATTTTTTTTTTTTTTTTTTTTTTTCCTCCCAGTAACACTGCCCAAGTAATTGCAGCCTTTGTGCCCAGCCATTAGAGCTTGTTGAGCTGACATTAAATTTAGTGTGGGATCAAATCCTTCATGTACCTTTCACATGAAATTTCTCTAAATGATGATGCAGCACTTACTGTTTTTGTTTAATTTTGCTACAAATTATGAGAGATTGTTGATTAATTGTGAGCGTGACATTAGAGCATCTGATTTTTTTATAAAAATCTCTTATCTGGGCACCATCTAATCCACCCTTCGCATTGGTTGTATGGATAAATAAGGTTCCTTTACACCGTCTGTGTTTGCTAGATGAAAAATTGAAAAATCAAAGAATTTTGTATAATAGAAAAGAACACATGCAGAGAGAAACTGAATAAATTATGTAATTTGTAATTAGTAAAAGATCATTTCCAGGCCGACCGGGCTAGCCAGGTGAGTAAAGTGTCTGCCTGGCAACCCAAAGGTCACGGGTTCGAATCCTGCCTCGGGCTTGGATCAAAGTAAAATGCAAAAACTTTGGGAGGTGCATTATGACCACAGAAGCCAATGTGCCAACAACTAACAAAAAAAAAAAAAAAAAAACATTTCCAGTTCAACAAAAAAACTAAAAATTAATTTTTATAATAAAAACAAAAGTGGTCAGTAAACTGCATGGGAATATTTGTGCTCAAGTTTGGGATGTGACTGATTGAGGGTTAATTAATCCCAGAAAGTTGCATGTTCCTGATATGGATCAGTGCTACATTTTATTTTATCCAGAAAATTATACTTATGTTTTAATCAGCATCATGTTTATGCACTACATTGTCTTAGTCAGTTCAGTCAACTGGTCAATTCCTGTGTGATGTTCAATCATAAATACACTGAGAGAGCAAAAGAAAAAATTTAAAAAAAAGTTTTCTTTCATTTAATACAAATTGTGATTTGTGAACTTAGAAGAACAAAATGACATTTAACTGTCGTGTATGGGTTTATACTTTCCTTAAGCATATAGCTTTTTAAATTCATATTTTAAAAGATGGCAATAATCGTACTGAATATTTAGTGTAATTTTGTGCATATACTGTTTATTGAATATCTCTTGGTTTTGTATGGAATAACAGTGATTTGTTATTATGCAGATTCTGCATCTGTCATGTCTAGATCAATAACCTCCAATGGACCTTCACCATTAGAGAATGTAAATTTAGAGCAGGATCTTCAAGAAGTATTGCAGGATGTCCCTACAATGAATGAAAGCACTGAGGTGGTACATACAGGCTCTCCTTCCCACTTAGGATTGTATCGCTCAACTGGATCTCATCAGCCACCTTTGCAGCGCACTGCTATTCCTCCCTCGTCTCTTCCTACAACAGCTACATGGCAGTCGGCATCATTATCTGGTAAATTAGTTGATCTGTTTTAAAAATATTAAAATGCTAATTTATAAGAATTATTTTGGTAAGAAAGGATGGTTATACAGCATCAGCCAAAAATCTTTATCCACACACATTGTTTGCCCATCCTTTCTAATAATTCAAACTGTCCACTTACACAATACTTGGTAGAAGTTTATTCTAACAATCAATCCTTCTTTGGTTGAATGCAGATTTGCACACTTCTGTTCTGCAACTATCCTTTTTCAATTTGTGTGTGTGTGTGTGTGTGTGTGAGAGAGAGAGAGAGAGAGAGAGAGAGAGAGAGAGAGAGAGAGAGAGAGAGAGAGAGAGAGAGGGGGGGGGGTAGTCTTCATTGTTGGCTGTCAAGTTCACATGAGAGTAGGTAGGTCCTAGCTTCAGGTTGAACGGGAAAATACATGGGTGGGAGAGATTACTTCTAGTATTCCTGAATAGTTGAGCAATTTATTTTGAATCTTGGGCTGATCTATATATGACAGGTTTCCTTTGAACTCTGTCCTCCTGCTATGTTCAGTTTTGAGGATCTAGGACTGTTTTGTATCGAACCAGTGCCCAAAGTTTGCTTGGCAAATATGCCTGGACCCAGAAATACACTTTGGTCACCCTGTACCACTTTCTAAACATGACTTCTTAGATAAGTATGGGGAGTATCTTAAATGCATGGCGAGCTTGCTTTCTCTTCTCTTGCAGAAGTCTTCATAGGTAATCCAGAACTGAAGATTTGCCAGAATGCATCTCAATGGTGGTATATGGGCAGTTATTTTCTGGGTGTGATAAGGGAACTTTGGACATTTTCCACTCCTACTTATGACAACTGGTTTTTTGCTTTCAAATGTGGTGCTGTAGATCATGTCACTGAGTGGTCACTATAGAGCTCTAGTTTCACCATACTGAGTGGTACTGTGATTGGTCTTGTTAGTGCAGCACACAGATAGTTCAAAATGATGGATGTTATAGATATACATATCAGGCAAAGAGTGATAATTGAATTTCTTACCAAGGAAGAATTGACGCTTATTGAAATCCATATGCATCTCAGAAATGTTTATGGTGACAATAGTGTAGATGTGGGTACAGTTGGACATTGGGTAAGATACTTTAAGAGGGGGAAAAGTGACATTGTTGACAAGCTGCCAGCCAGTAATGTCAGTGACAACAGACAGCAAGAGCTGGACCGACGCGCTGATCAAAAAGGACTGCCGCATCACAAAACACAAATTGTGTGATGCAGTAGGTATAGAGAAACCTGCTGTAATAACTATCATAAAGGAACTAAGCTACGACAAAGTTTGTACCCATTGGGTCCAAAAAATGCTGACACATGAACACAAAGAAGCCATTGTTGACAAGCTGCCAGCCAGTAATGTCAGTGACAACAGAGAGCAAGAGCTGGACCGACACGCTGATCAAAAAAGGACTGCCGCATCACAAAACACAAATTGTGTGATGCAGTAGGTATAGAGAAACCTGCTGTAATAACTATCATAAAGGAACTAAGCTACGACAAAGTTTGTACCCATTGGATCCAAAAAATGCTGACACATGAACACAAAGAAGCTTGGAAAGTCATCTGTGCAGAACTTCTCCAGCACTACGAGAGACTGACGGAGAGGTTTTTCTTTCATGCATAGTCACAGTGTCACAGGTGACAAAACATGGGTCCACCCTTATGGCGCTGAAACAAAGAGACAGTCGATGGAGTGCCACCATCAAAATTCACCATGCAAGAAGTTCAAAAGACAGCCTTCTGTCAGTAAAGTCATGGCAACTGTTTTGGGACAAAGATATGTTCTTGCTTGTGGACTTCTTGGAGCATGGCACCACAATCAACTCAGATTGATATGTGAAAAAGTTGAAAGCCCACATCCATACAGTTTTACCAGACAAAAACCTTAATGAGATTCTTCTTCTCCATGACAACGCACAACCCCACACCAGTCTGTGCACGATGAAGGCCATTGCAAAAGTGGGGTGCACTGTTCTTCCTCACTCCTCTCATAGCCCGGATTTTGCACCTTCCAACTAATCACCTCTTCAGCTTGCTGAAAAATACACTCCATGGAACTCATTTTGTGAACGATGACCAGCTCAAGCACAATGTTCGCGAAGCCCTCCGGAGCAAGAGTAAGGAGTTTTACAGGATTGGAATACAGTGTCTGACTCAGAAATGGCAGAAGTCAAAATTATTTTGACTGTGTGGAAAAATAAGTGTTTATTAATGATTGAGGATTAATTGTAGGAATTAAATTTTCTGAAGAAAAAAATGGGAGGCATTACTTTTGTACCGCTCCTCGTGAAAACAACGTTCAGAACACTCTGCTGTTTATGTAGCAGTCAGATGTCATGTTGCTTATTTTTGTATATGGAATTCACCCCTACTAGTTGAGTCCATATATAAAAACTGCCAACCCTTACACTATTTTAAATCCTTTTATCTCTGTCTTCTAACTTCTAGTGCTGGTATTCTCCATGATTCAGTTCTTTCTCCCACTCTTTACTCATGTACATTAATGGCCTTCCATTGATTGGAATCCTATCATAGTTTTGCTGATTTATGGATATGAACACTACATTTCTCGTTTCAGTTTCAGAAACTTTGCTATTCACAAATAGCCCCAATTTCTTAAATATCTATCACCACATTCCTTGAATGTAAACTCCAGGTAATTTTTTAATGGGATGAAAAACTTAGTTAACTTAATTCCCTCTTCAGTCCTGTGTTATTTCTCACAAAAAAAATCTGCTGCTCCATTCTCATCTTTGATAACATTCAGATTTCTAGACAAACATAAATGTTGCTTCCTCTGCATAAAAAAAACTGGGTTTTCTTTTTTTCTCTCAGCATTACTTTTCTAAATAGCTGACTAAATAGATTGACTCTGTATACATCTCAAATCTTCTCTACCATGAAATATTGTTCCTACATGTGGGATAACCCCAAAGCCTCTCAATTCCTTACTCTGTCTAAAAGTGGGTAGTCTGGTTAATTAAGGATCCATGTCGTAGACTCTCCCACATAGTCATCAATTCACAAAACCAACATTATCCCTTCTCTTCTGTTCTTTGGGAAACCTTCCTTTATATGTATATTTCCTGAAAATTACAATCTGTAGAAATTATAACCAAATATCAACATGTATTGCGTGCCTTAGCCTTCAGACGACATGGTGCTAAATTACTATAGGTTCTTATACCTCTTGTGTTTGGGATTATCATAAAACACACACCAAGGCATCTTCACAGACATGGCAACTCTCTTGCATTTCCTTTTGACCCTCCCTCCCTCCCTCTCCCTAGTGATTATAATATAATTATAAGGCTCGATAAGAGCACAAAATCACTAAAATTCATCTGAGATCTCAAATACTATGATGAGATCCCAGATGAATTTCATAATGAGGAAAGCATCATAGAGGCAAGAACCGCACAGAACATCACTATCCACAAATAATACTAAAATAATGAATGACACGTGCATAATTTTTAACTATTTCTTGCCTTTGTCCCAGTGCACTGTCCACTTATTTGTGTAAAAATTTTTGGCACATCTGCTGGTCAGATAAAGAAACTATTCAGCTGTGTTATGACCTATGCTGGTTGATTTTTCCTGCCTTTTAGTTCACATTGTATACAAGATAATTCCACAAGGGCTGGCAAAAATTAGGAATAAGTTTTACTCACAAAATGAAGAGAACAGTTTATGTGAATGTAGGTCTGAAAATGCTTCATTGTTGAGTTCCAGCCATGTTGCTACTCCTGTTGATAATATTGTCAGCAATGGTAATTACTTGATATTTATTTCATCTGAATATAGATTCTTATCTGTATGACTCAATATTCAAATGCTATGTAACAGCAGTGCATTTAGCTTATGACTGTGCAAATGGTAATGGTTGGAAAGCCCAGAAGCATGCACTGCATTCTGTCAGTGGTTTATGCTGCAGTATATTGATCCTCATTTCATTTAATTGGCTCCCTTTATAGGTGAAAGATAAGAAGATACGCGGTCCTCATCGCTAGAGTCACTCACAGGGACTGGGGACTCAGACATACTACCCTGTCTCTGTACTACAAAGCTCTCTTCATCCCTGCCATCACATATGGCTCCCCTGTCTGGTATGCGAGGGCGACACTAGAAGTGAATAAACGGATCCTCGAAACCATTCAGAGGACCATCCTCCTTACTATGTCGAGAGCGACTAGCACGGCTGCCCTCCAAGTCCTGGTAGGAGTTCTGCCCCTGGATCTCGAAGCTATCTGCTGTGGTCTACTCTACCATCTTGCCAGAAACATATCGGCTACAATGTATGACCTCACTACTGACATCACTAATGACCGCAACTATGAGAAGAGAAGAATCACCGACCACCTCGTCCAGATTTGGCAGAGGAGATGGAGCAACACAGAAAAAGGTGCAGTGACCAGAAGATTCCTCCCCACTGTCACCAAGCTGTACCCTAAGGCACCAGCGTGGCTTCGCCCTGGTTGAAATACCACCTTCCTCCTTACAGGACACGGTCCGTTTAAAGCTAAACTTCACCAACTTGGCATCATTGATAACGCAGACTGTCCCTGTGGCAACCCGGAGTCCTGGAGACACTTAATGTTTGAGTGCGATTTGTATGATGACCTATGACTACGCCTAATAACGGCAATCCAATATATTCCAGACAACCAAGAACCTAGAGTTAGACATTCAAGAGGACTACAAGGCACTCAGTCAATATGCCCAGGATCTATTTTTTAGAAGGAAAACAATGGTAGAAATATACCAAAGGCAACCAGACTAGAAAGAATGCAGGAAGTTAAACAAGTAAAAAAAAAAAAAACTCAGTATACCACAGAAAGACAAGACTTTAGGATGATTTGGATGGCCTACTGTCGACCCAAAACTGCACTCCCTTGTGCGTTTTTTTTTTCACCCCCTTGGGGAGGTGGTATTTGCTCTTCTCCTCTCCTCGCCTCTCCATATTTTCACTGTCGTGGGGCATGCCCCACTGAAAATGGGGGACCACCTTCCTATCCGATCCCCTCTTCTTCCTATTTCATCCCCCCATCTACACCCTCCCTCCCATTACTTTCTCTTGTACAGGGACTGCCACACATGTCCAAATTTAAATCACATCAAATTTTGCCTGACCTTTTAGGCTCTTAGAAATAGTTCTTTCAGCGTAAAACCCCACGCAGCGCTTTCTAAATGCAATTTTACTTAAATCAACAGCGATAACGCCAACCTTTATTTTAGTCCTAGTCACCGAAATCCCAGGAAAGTAAGTGGCAGGACCTGCCAGAGTATAATTAGTCTCTTGGTACACCCGGCCGGCATCCCCGTCGCTAGGTATGCTAGGTATGCCAGGTCCCACTGGGGGCCCGGCGGCCAACAGGCCGGATGAACAATGGGCACAACAAACTACATATCACATGACCCATAAATTATTTTTAAACCTCTGGCATAGACAGGGTACTGTCACTCGATACATAGAACTTACGCGGAGATGGGAGAAATCCCCGGAGCCGTCAGACCTTCAACATACCTATACCTATAGGTGAAGTGCAAGTTACCAGGGATGTTAGTCAATTTTCAAAATGAACACTAGTAAGAGAGCAGCACTGGGCAGAGGTAAATCCTTGTAGTTTTGTTCAGGCTCTGCATCAGCACCATTGAAGCTGTGGGCCTGTATTTGGGTGACTATTTGATTGAACCTCATTTACTGCCATGTTGACTCAGCAGAAATATAGATTTCTTTTTTTTTTTGTGGAAAATGTTTGTTTGCATTATGGGAAGTTGTAATTACAGATGAGAGTACTCTTTTTTTATGTATGATGGGATTTCCCCATATATCAGCATTACTGCTTGTGTTTGTTGCTCAACATCTGTTGTCATCTATTGTCGAATTCCCATCTTGTTTTAGTGCTTTAAAATTGGAATTAGCATGTCTGGGCCTTTTATATAATGGAGTAAATCGGAAATCACAGGATTAGGTTCCAGTCACTAAAAATTTTACCTACCACTTTGCATCGATTGTTTTATTTTATTAGCATTCTTCATAGTTGTAGTAATAGTCGATGGAGGCATATTCATAGCCCTACACGCATTAGGATGGCTTTCTCCAGATTCTTCCTCCGAATATTGCACTAGGATTCAATGAACTACTTTTATCAGACATGGCATCTCTTTATTCTATTAAATTAAAAACTTTATAACACGATTGGCAAAAACTGCACATGACTATCACTATTATTATTTAATTTATTAATAGCACAATTAATAAAAAAATTTTAGCATATTAAATTTCCAACACATGTAAATAGCATAAACAGCAACCAACTGAATGCTTCACCACATTGACCTTTACCACCCACATCCACAAGTGGTTACTTTGAGGGCGGGAATCTTTCTCGTCTCTGATACGAATGCGCTAATTGGCTCAGATTGTCCTAAATCACACAAACAGTGCATAATACATAGCACAGTATGATGCCGATAAATTGTGTCTGATGATTTTAAACTTTCAGTTTATAAAAAAATTGCAAAAATGAATACATAAAAATGCCGCTCTGGCCAGTGATCGGCACTATTGCGAATCAGTGCAAATCGGACCAGTGCAAAATGAGGGCTACCTGTATTTTAATATAACTTTTATTTTTGTATTTTAACCTTTAATAAGTCTGAGTGCTCTGGTTTTATTGCAACTAAATAAAGCCTTTTATTTTATTTATAAAAATAAATTATTTTTTCTCTGTCTTACAAAGTGAACAGTCAACACTTTTTGGTTTTTTATCAACAAACAACTAATTCAGACATATTTCAGTGATTTATTTATTTGTCAAGGATTTGAATAGAATTTTCATTACTGTATATAGCCAATCTCTGCAAGTATTTCAGTTTGTCTTCTACCTGCTCCTATTCCTGCACAAAATTGGCAATCAAGTCATGCAGTGCATCATATCTTCTCTTTTTCGTCTCTAGATGACCTGCCTGTGCATTAGCCAGTGTCAGTCTGTGGCAAGCCAGGTCCCTCTTCCTTCAGTCCATCAAACAAAAACCACATGCTGGGATGACTGCAATGGAATAGGAAATTAAGTGCATTGTGAAATCCCTCACAGCAGTTTGTAGTTTTATGCGACCGTTCAAGAGCTGCATCATGATGATTCCATATTCTTATTGGAAACTGTGGATCTCTACCTGCTGTACCCTCAATGTACATGGAAAAGAAGTACATGAGAACCTCATTATAGCTATCTTCACCTGAGCTCAACGATTTTTCACTTATTGTCATCATGGACTGGGACAAAGGTTAATGCGGCAAGAGACTTCAGCTTAAGTTTTATAAATTATATCAGTTTCAAATTCAGTCTTCAAGCCAACATTCCTGAGTTTCCTGATGAGACTCTGACACAGATGGAAATAGCACCCTTTGACCTCAGCGTGTGGAAAGGCTGTCCTCATTGCATTCATGCAAGCCTTCTCAAAATCCACTAAAACCTTTTGAGGCACCAGATTTGGAACCAACAGCTTCATGATTTCAAACATTCTATTATAAGTATCGAAGTTCTTTTTCTGTAACAAAATGTAAATACATGGCAGATATGAGTTACCCACCTTGGCATGCCACGTAAAACAGTTGGTAAAACATGTTTGGAACTGTATCAAAGGTGCCATCTCCGTAGATTGTATCTTCGTTCAATTCAACCAAGAGTTCTTTATCACCTAAAACCAGAATTCTGTCTGGAACATCCACACCTGAATCATGAAGTATCAGCTGACAGTACTTCTCAGGAATGTCAAAATTTATTGTTGTTGGATTAGGCCAGTGGTTTTCAACCTTTTTTTTAAAAACAGCACCCCTAAGTAATTTATTTTATTTTGCGGCACCCCCACTCAATTTTCTGCCTGTTAGATCTGATTCTCTCCCTGTGTGTGTGTGTGTGTGTGTGTGTGTGTGTGTGTGTGTGTGTGTGTTTTAAGTAAATTTATATTTACTATAGTAATATAAATTTACTTTATATTTAATATTAAAAATATGTTATATGATAGTTATTACAATAATATAATTATAAAAATTACATTTCATAATACAAATTATATATATACAGTATATAATAATTTTATTCTTTAATAAAATAGAGGTACTAAGTAAACATCAATTATAGATCACCACAAAATTAAAAAGATACTCTACACCTTTTTATAATGAAATAAACATATAAATTAAAAAAAAAAAAATAAGTTTAAGTAACTTAAACCCAAATTACGTGGCACCCTTGGAATGTTGTTGCAGCACCCCAGTTGAAAACCACTGGATTAGGCAAATGACCGTCTTTTCTGTGATTGAGAAGATTTCTCGCAAGGGATGATTGTTTGGGCTTATGGGCCAGCACATCGTTACTCAACGCTGACAACACATTCCCCATCACATTGCGAGAAGCAGAACTAACTACACTCATGTATTGCCTCATTTTGCTTCTGGCAATGTTGGCTTCTGCTTTTTGAGGACAGGAATCATGACAATGTTCGGTTGGTTGTTGTACTGTGTTTCTATCTTTTGTCTTCATAATTGAATGACACTTTATAGAGCAACTCTGCTTGCATCTCCAAGTCAGTCAAAACTTAGTTGCCCTTCTGACTGCTTGAAAACTCCATTGTTGGCACTGGCAAAAAAAAAAATAATAAAACTGTAATATTTAATATAATAATGTAGATTTAAAAGAAAAAAACAGTATAAATAGAAAATATAGAAATTAATCTGGAAATATCATCATCAGTATTCTACCTAACAATAAGCTATGCGATTGTAAGCGCCCATTCAGGTTACGAAATTACTGTGTATAAGAAACTAAAGTGACTATATTAAAAGAAGATTACGTTTTTAATCACATAAGTAAAAATATAGAATATTTCAGTGGCTTAACAAGTACAATATGGCACATTAAAATAGAACATGTAGTATGGGACAACCCCTTTTAAACGGGACATCTAGCAACTCTATTGTTAACATAAATATGCGACTAAGGTATTCAAATTGTTTAGAAATTCTTTACAAAAATTATGTATCCCATTAAGAAATTTAATAATAATTCAGTGATATTTATCTTAAATAGACCCTGAAATTGACAGAAAACTGTATTATCCCAAAAAATGCCATGGTCCCGTCATAAGATATTGTTAATCATTCGAATTAAACTCCTTGGCCCTAAGATGTAAGGTGTGAATGTGTAGTCGCAAGTTGTAATAAAAAGGAAAGGTGCTCACCAAAACGTCGTAGCTAACTGCCTGGTCAAGAAACAGAACAGCTCATGCTGCTTACACGCACTAAAGTATTACTAAATACGTTTTTCAGCAACCAGGTTGCTGTCATCAGTAGATGGGTAAGACCGAGGGGCTATGCGATGTTCGACCAATATATCAGAGTCCTGCACGGAAACTCTAAACAGCTCTGCCCGACTCAACGCAGCCCGCCACTGTTGCAGGCCTGGTGAGCTCACCTGAGCTCAACGATTTTTCACTTATTGTCATGCCAGCTTACACAGCGGCATAAAAAATTAGTCATGCATCAAATATGTGTCGTCTAATGTCTGCGTGGGTTACCACATGCGTTACGGACTCCACTTCGATGGAGCATATGGCTGTCCTGTCCTAGCTCAATGTAGGAGTGGGTGGGTGGACTGATTAAGGTGACATGAGCCAGCATGGCAAATGCTAACTTTACAGAACTTTTCATTTATAAACATATTCTTCATTCATGTCAATAAGAATACTGCATGTTTGAACTTCACATCATAGCATGCACGTAACACTTTATTAAGAGTGTATTACTTGATAGTATTGTGAATGTGAGAATTTTTCTATGTGCATATTTTTCTGTGTGCATATTTTTCTGTGTGAGCAATCTTCCGTGTGGATACTTTTCATGTGAGCATTTATGACAGTGGGGTTTTTTCTGTGCGGAATTTTCGTGTGGGCTTTTGTCATGGAACAGTGTACTGTAACCGTCAAATAACAACTGCCGTAACATGCTTAATAGCTGTACTCTACCAGTGGGTATAGGCCACCTGCATATCTCTCTCTCTCTCTCTCTCTCTCTCTCTCTCTCTCTCTCTCTCACACTTTTTTTTTGTTATTCTTAAACCAAAATCGTACTGTGTAAAATGAAAATGTTTAGCATTTTTTCAACCATGCAAAATCAAAATTGTGCAATTCGAGTACTGTGCACATCAAGGGTTCGGTGTACAGGAAAACCTTACATAAGGGTTGCATTCCGCAGAACTCTACATAAGTCGGAATTTCCCCCATGCTTGTGCAGTACTCGCAACAGTGCTTGCTGAATTGATTGGATCAAAAAAGAAATGTTCAACGAACATGTAAATAGAATTATTTATTGTATTTATTAAATTTTTTTTATCTCATGCACAGGAAATATAACAAAAGCATGCAATTTAAAAAATTTCCAAATTATGAAATTACAAAAAAGAGAGGAGACAGGCATAACTTCAGTAAGTTTTGCCTCTCGAGCATCGTTGCCAGAATCGACTTCTTCAGCTGATAAGTATGCCACTGCGGAGGTTAGGGCTGTGGAGATTTAGAAGGGGTCAGTCACTCAACCTTACGAAAGAACATATTAATGGATGACTGGATGGTGGCTTTTTTCTTTTCATTGTAGATTTCTTTGTAGCAAGCAAGCATATCATTCACCCATCTTAACTCTGTTAACTTTTAAGAATCATTCGCTGTCAGGATCCGTCTTGTCAAACCTCGCCATTGCCGATGCAATTTCACGAAATGCTATTGCCATCTCTCTGGTGATGAATCATCTCAGCTCCTTGTTTGGTTCATCTTGAGCTTCGTCAGCATTTTCTTCTTTCACTATTGCTGCCTGCAAGTCAATAAGTTCTTCTTAGATAATTCCTTCTCTTCCTCTATTAACTCCATGTCTTTGGCATCAACCTCCAACTGAAGTAGCTCTGCAACCTTTACAATCTTATCTGTAGCCTCTTCACATGATTCGTCTTTTTCAAATTCTTCGGAGCCTTTTACGTGCCGTGGGCATATTTTCTTCCATGCGACATTTAAACAACTTTTAGTAGTTTCCACTCAGGCCTTATTAATGTTTAAGATGGCGTGGTAAATGTAAGATTTCCAAAAGTCTCTTAACGTAAAATTTTTCTCACCATCTACTGCAGACAATGCCTGAGCAATTGTTGTGGGTAAATAGTTTGTTTTTAAATTCGAGATAACACCCTAATCCGTAGATTGGATGAGTGAAGTCGTGTTTGGCGGTAGAAATATGACTCATGTTCGAATCAAAATCATCTAGATGCATAGGATGTTCAGGAACATTATCCGATAGAAGCAAAATCGTGAAAGGAACGTCGTTGCTTTACAATATTTTTCAACCTCGGGAATGATGCAGCATTTAAACCAATCCTCAAAGAGAGATATTGTTATCCATGCTCTCTGTTTCGATCAGAAACGCACGGGTAGGGTGGCTTTATTGATGCCCTTAAATGCACGAGGATTTCCAGAATGGTACACAAGCGGTGGTTTAAATCTGTTATCTCCCACTGCATTAGCCCCAAGCAAGAGTGAGGCTCTATCTTTTGAAGCCTTGAAACCTGGCATTGTATTTTCTTCGGCAATGTATCTTCTATCCGGCATTTTTTTTTTTAATTCAGAGCAGTCTTGTCAACATTAAAAATTTGCTGCGTTGATCAATAATTTTTTCCAAAACATCAAAAAATTTCTTTTCAGCTGCAGAATCGGCACTGGTGACTTCACCGCATACTTTAACACTGTAGAAACCAGCACGATACTTGAACCTATTAAACCATCCGTTGCTTGCCACAAACTTGGGTTGGGGTACACCGTACTTATCCTTAATATCTTTATAAATACTTGTTGCTTTTGCTTCAATGGTCATTAGACTCAGGAGCACTCTCTTCTGAATCTGATTTTCCATCCATATTATTAACAGTTGTTCCATCTTCGATATAGCACCTGAATGCTATTTTGTGATCACTGTTGATCTTAAGTGCATTGATCCTTTGACATGTTCTTTTATACTCACCCTGTCCTTTAAAATTGTATTCACCGTTGAAGCAGTGAGACCTAATTCCCTTGCAATAGATGACAAACTTTGTCCTGCTTCGTACTTAATCATTTTCATCTTCATTTCTAAATCAATTTTGTTTCATTTCCTGCCCCTACCACCACTTGCACTTTTTGTTGGTGGCTTTCCCTTCGTAATTGTAATACGTAAATAGGAATGAAGAGAAGTTTCTGAATATTTGTTTTTATATGATTGAAGATTTCAGTGAAGGGGAACGCATTTCACCATAATAGCATAAAAATGCACACAATTGCAGTTATCTCTATTATCGCAAATGCAATTAGATCGAATTTACTAGGGCTTTCCTATTTTGTTTTATGATAGTGACCTCCAGAAATGTGTTTTAGAAAAATATCACAAAGGCATTCAAGATTGATTCTTATAACGGAACATATGATAACGATGAAAGGGTAGTGTAATTTCCATTATAAAAATGACCTTTTAGAGAGGTAAATAGCTTTGTAATATAGCGAAATTTTCAACTTCTTAGGACTTGGAATGAATTACAAAAAAAACACGTGTTTTGGGTTCACATTACTATATATTTTCACGATACCTCCATTTATTCCTACGGGATGCAAAATACCTTTCCACGATTTTTTTAAGTTTGCACCGGCTGGCAAAAACTTATGTAAAGTCAAATTTCCATGAGTAGAGTATTGCGTAAGTCAGGGAGTTCCTGTATCTATATCTTGAAAAAGATGCTCTTGGATGATGCATCAGAAAATATTACAGATGTAAATTCAGTGCAACTTTGATATAACGCAGGTTACAGATACCTAAATATCGCAATTTTAGTCTGTATGATCAAAATACAACTTTAATACCTGCGAAGCGCACTGTAGCCAAGAAAAAATTTGCCATTTTTCCCTGTTTTTTAACACAAATACATTTTATTTAATAAATAAAGACTGTTTACTAATCTTTTATGATCATACAGACTAAAAGACATAAAGTATTAATTCTACTAATATACTACTGTTTTGAACTGACATATTATGCTTCCGTTCTAAAATAGTCATTTAATTTAATTTTCCATAACTGATGACTTTCCTTGCACAAGTCGTTCACAATGTCTTTTGAGTCACTCCCTATGTCACCGGCCTTTTTGTTGATTGTCTTCCCACTGTTCACAGAGGCTGCAATTTCTTCCTTGCTCATATAATGGGCAGCTGGAGCTTCTGCATCCACTTTAATCCAACCAGTCTGGTCAAGACTGCCACCAAGCATGTTACAAGCAGCCATTGTTTCTTTTTTCTTAAAATGCTGCAAATTCAAGGTTATTATTTGTGATCTTATCTTTTCCAGCACTTTTGAATTGCTCTTGAGCTTAATAAGCTTAATTTCTCCCACAGTAATCCAGTATCATATGTAACATCTTTCAAGTTTTAATGTTTTCAGAAATTCTAGAACTTGAACAAAGGATGAGCTGGGCAGTGATGCAAGTAATAGAGCCTTTTCTTTCAAGTTTTTTGGAAAGCAAGTGGCATCTCACTAATGGTACAAACTCACTTTCAAACTATGAAGCAAAAATATTCCTCATTATCCAAGCTTTGGAGCTATTTTTATAAATCACAGGTAGAGATGTCAAGTCGATGTGCTTAAAACGCCAGGGACTTTGGCTTTTACCAATGCACAATGTCTTTAGCTCGTGATTTCCAATCATGTTTGCACACACAGTAACACAGTAATTCTCTTTTTGTTGGTTTTCATGTCTGCTTTGTTGGATACCTTTTTAATATTCAGTGACTTTTCGGGGAGAAGTTTATAGTACAGTATGACATGTTTTGTCACAGTTGTACAACTGTTCATCTGTGAATTCACCATCTTGAATTGCATTATGCAGAAATTCAGGAAACACTTCTGCTGCTGTAATGTCACCAAATGCAGATTTAACTACAAGGCTAAGGTGGGATATCTCATGATGAGCCTTCCATCTCCAAAGCCACCTTCAGCAGCTTTAAATGTGTAATCATCTCCACCGAGTAGCTTATGAAATTTAAATGCTTTTAAAATTACCTTCATTTCTTGGTACTCTTCATTACACTTATGTAGAAACCACTTGTGTAAGCATTAGGCAACAATATTATTTTCACACAGTCTAGTTTTCTTTCTTTGCAGGCCTACTTCATCTTCTATGGAATCTATGAATGAATGCAATTTTTTTCCTCTCTGATCCAACTGTGGATCATTCCTTCTGGAATTTCACTTTGAAATATACTGCATTTTGTTTCACCACTCTTCACTCTCTCAACAATCTTTAATTTTTTCTTCATCTGTGTCATTTTTAATTTTGGTGGCCAATACTTCAGTCCTACTGATTTACTAATTTTGACATGTACTTATTTCTGATGTCCTAAAATTTACAGTGTTTTGAGAAAACTAAAACCAAACTGTCCAGCCTATCATAGTGCTGAAGTGGAAGTCGTGATTTCTCCATAAATCACTTGTCAATTCCTGTATATTTTTGTCTAGGTTTTGCTATCCTAAGTGTAACTTCTAGTCAAAGAAAGAATGTCATGTGCCGTTATTTACAAAAATTTACTTTGTAACTAATGTAATGTAACTCTTGACAAACAGTAGCCTCATTCCCTTCCAGAGAGGTAACTGTTTGTAATTAGCATTCCACTGATACTCTTTTATTGCACATCTAGTGAGGGAAGAAACTGGGTATGTACAGTAATTAGTTTCTGATGAGTCCTGTTGTTTACAAAAATTACTCTGTAACTGAATACTCAGTATATGATTAAAGAGGCCTGTGTGCTCTGGATTCATTATTATCAAAACTAAAATTACTGTAACCCCAGAGCGAAAACGGATACAAAAATAGATCGTGACAAGTTTAATAATAGGAAATATACATGTATTAGATTAGATACATACTTAGACACCCTTGTCCGGCGCGAGGGCACGTGCTTGAAGACAACTGTCCATCGTAAGCCAATGTGCGCTGGCCAATTTACCAACTTCCGGGCAGCACATGCGCATAGCCATCTTCTTGCCACTGTACGAACCTTGCTAACTCGTGCCTGGACACTCTAGCTCTGTAAATGAGAGGCGCACCGAAATTGCTAAAGTCAAGGTGGATCTTACGAGGTGTGGCTATCCCATCAGTACCCTTGACAAGTGTGACCTACAGACACATGGTCACGTAGTGACCAACAGAAACATCCAAGGTAATGACTCAGCCGCAAGAGTCTTTATCCCATACTACCCAAAACTATCACAACAGGTTTGTAGTCTTAAAATCACATAGGATAAAATGCGGAAAATTATGATCCCTCATCTCTAAAGTAAAAACACCGGTCCCCACCTTACTACAAAGCGGATTGGTCTACCGCATCTCTTGCCGTGACTGCACTAGCTGCTACATCGGTTTTATCACTGGGAGACAGCTCGAAAAACGCCTTTCCGAACACAAAAGAGCAATCCGCTTAGCGGATATGGAGCACTCAGCTATTGCCGAACACGTTTGGGCAACCCACCACGACATTGACCCACACCACAATGTCGTGATTGTAGATAAGTCACGCCACTATTGATGACACGCCTGGTTGGAGTCGTTGAACATCAAATGCTCCAATACCTCAGTCAGGCGCTTCCGTAGCCAGGTGGGAAGGAGCAGCAGTGCGTAGCACACGCTTCTTGATTAGACCGGGGTTCAAGCCCGTCACCACCAAATACAGAGGATGCGGAAAGGTCAGGGAATGACCACCGCATATCCCCAGAGCAATATGGCCTTAGTTGCTAATGCTCCTAAAAACCAAATAACAAACAAACAAACAATACCTCAGTCAACAGGAACAATGGATGTCAAGTCCACCCTGTCATCGAAACAGCAGTCCTGATTATCGACAAATGCTGGCAACATCCGCATGCATCACAGCCACAAAGCAACATCCAACAATTAATCACGCACTTCACGTACAAGATTGGCAGTACACGCCTTCATGCTCCATTCTTAACTTTAACTGAGGAAGGTTGACAAAACAACCGAAAGCTTTTTGTTTGTATGTATCTAATCTAATATATGTATATTTCCTATTATTAAACTTGTCACAATCTATTTTTGTATCTGTTTTCGCTCTGTGTTACAGTAATTTTAGTTTTGAGAATGCTCAGTATGTCGAAGTGAATATACAACCAATTTTTAGCTAATTTCTCATTTTGAAAATACAGTAGTTGGATGTACAGAGGATATGAGTATATGCAGTATTCACTTTTTCCAGTTTCTAGTATGAAATTGCTAGTTCTTTGAACACACTACTTTTTTTTTTTTTTTCATAATTTGTTTTGGCACGTGGGGGGGGGATTCATTTCTGCAGTATGAAGAGGTGCGTTTCATTGAAGTTGCACTGTATTTTAAAATCTGAATTGTTTGTGCCGTGGATGAATATTACGTGTTCTGATGGAAATTTAAGACCTGTCATGGGCTACCTTTCAAAAAAATGTGCAGCAAAAGTGCAACCATTGACACTGAAACTACAAAGGAATGGAAAGAGAATTTGAAAAATGTTTTGTTGCCATAACAACCAGGATGATATCTTCACTGATGACAAAACTGGACTTTTTTTAAAGTTGCTACTAGATAAAGTGCTTACATTCAAAGGTTAGAAATAGTGGCAGAAAAAAGGCAAAACAATGTTTTACCATTCACTTAGAGGCAAACATGTCTGGCACAAAAGTTTGCTCCCTTAATCATTGGGAAAGCCCAGTAGCCCTGATGATTCAAAAGTTTTAAGACATTTCTGGCTACGTATCAAGCAAACCAAAACCAAAAGATTCTTGGACGTTATAAAAGAAATCTGTGATTAGTGGATTAGGGACTTATATCACAAGATGAGCAGGAGAATAGAAAAATTTTGCTATTTGTGGATAACTGCACCCCTCATTGTCAAGTGAATTGTGTATGTGCAGTCACTACTGAGTACTACCACCTAATATGATATCAGTTCTTCAGCCACTTGATCAAGGTGTAATCCAGTGCTTTAATTAAAACTCTTTTCTCTTTTTTGTGATAAAATTCTCTTTTATCTCAAAGAATGCTATTAAACAAAATTTTGCTGTGTTTCAAAAAAAATATATATTGCGAAATACACATGCTACAGGTTATGTATCTGTGTGCTTCAGCATGGGATTGGGTTGACAAAAAGTGATTTCCAGCTGCTTCAGACATGCTGGATTTATCACTGGAAGTGATTCAACAAATGAAGCTTCACATGCTGTTAATCACGAAGAATAGTCCAATAATATTGAATGTCTTTGTATGTGTGTCGTCGCCTAAACTTAGAGGGAAACATGTTTTGAAGAATACGAAGAAGTATATTTCAGGATATGTGTGATACAGATGAATCATTGCAGATGTGATAGAACCTGAAATTTGTAGTGATGGAGAAGAGGAACTTGCTGTGTCTCAGTAAGAAGTTTTGTCAAAGGATGCTCCTCAAGGATTAAAACTTGTACATTGTTTTATTTCAGGCGCAGCATAACTGTGAAAGTAAATTAACTACTATCGTGTGCCTCTTTTAAAATGTAAAAAAAAATCCCTGACTATGGTTTGGCCTTGATATGTATGTACATCTATCCATAGATACATACGAGGGGTGTTCACTAAATTATCTACCTACGTATGAAGGAAATGAGATAGAGGAAAAAATCTGTTTTTATTTTTCTATGCAACTTTCCTGAACTTCAATACAGTTGTTCCATTTTGTTTGCTTTGAGGAAATACCAGACAAATAAAATTCTTTGTCCTGTCCATCAAAGAATGCAGAAACAGCAGACTTCAGTTCATTTTCATCAGCAAAGCGATGTCCTTATGTTTTTCTTGCGGTGTCGAAGCAGGAAATAATCACTGGGGGCTAGATCTGAACTGTAAGGTGGATGGGTAAGTTCTGTAAAGTCAATCTCGCAAAGCAGCAGCAACAGCATGTGCACTGGTGTGTTGTGAATAGTCAGCACACCTCTGGAAAGTTTTCACGGCATTTTTTCTGTATGATATCCGTTAGGTTGTTCAGTAGGGATGCATATGACTCCCCAGCGACTGTCTGCTTGTGTTCCAAGTAGTGAATGTACAAAATTCCCTCATCCCAAAAAATGGTGGCCATAAAACCTTGCCAGCTGAAAACTGTGTCCGAAATTTTTTGGGTGTGCACTCTGAATTGCTTCTGCATAGGGATCAGAAATCTGGGGACCCACCTTGCTGTGACCTTAGTCATTCTGCAACGTTCATGGTGGATGGTTATAACTGCACTCTCAGATATATTATATTCCCTGGAGATTTGGGACACCTTTAAGTGTCTGTCATTCATCACAAGGGTTTCCACAGCTTGGCACATTTCTGGAGTGACCTTCCTGGATGTGGATCATTTTCAATGGACTCTCTACCCTACTTGAATTGTGTGTTTTTTTGTTTTTTTTTTTGGTGGATGCTGTATAAGCTTGCTTTCTTGCATCATGTTCCTCTACTAATGCTAATGCTCCAGCAAAGTCAATAGAAATGGCCAACATATTTTTCTGCCATGTTTTGGACTGTTGTCAGGAGGTGGTGCATTGCATCCTCCGTACGGTTACCTTGCGTGAAACTATATTGACTAGAATTTCACCTGGTACTCTGCAGGTGCACTGTTGCTATACACAGCCACCATCCTTTCACAAATGGCCTTTTTTCAATTTTCTTCTTTGGTGAGAAACTTGTTGACTGAACGATGCTCCAATTTCAGCAAATCCATAATTTGATACAGGTGTCTTCCTTCTTTCTGTTACAGCAGGACAACCTAAAAACATAGTGGGATCAAAATTAGTATGATTCAAGTTGAGATATGTAGGAATGTGTTAAATCATGAATCACTGAAATATAACTATGGGAACTACCTTAGGTAAATAATTTATTGAATGCCCCTCCTATGTACCACTATATACAATAATTACTCTACGTATGTAATTTCCTGATTAATCTTACTACACCGTACGATCAATACAAAATGTACAATCTTCGTTAATTTTGTTTAATGCTGTAATACACATTATGAATTAGATTGCACCATATTGTGTGTGCAGGCGCCTCCGTAGCCAGGTGGGAAGGAGCAGCAGTGCGTAGCACACGCTTCTTGATTAGACCGGGGTTCGAGCCCGTCACCACCAAATACGGAGGATGCGGAAAGGTCAGGGAATGACCACCGCATATTCCCGGGGCAATATGGCCTTAGTTGCTAATGCTCCTAAAAACGAAATAACAAACAAGCACCATATTGTATTAGTAAAATTTACATTAAATGCTTAAAATTTTCTCTGTTCATTTGTTGATTTTATGAACTATCAGTGTAACATCCTTTTGCTGTTTGGGGGTGCATTGTTATAATGATCTCCAACTGAATTACATTGTCATATAAAAATTAATGATAATTATTTATCCCTTCTCCTCCCCCACACACATTTTAAATTAAGTCGAATAATTTTTTTATTATGTGGAGCAAAAATTGCTACTATTTTTGAATCACTTCAAGCCCTCATTTTGCAAGTTTCACACTGTTCCGAGTTTTCTGATGGTTAAGAAAATCACCAGAAATAGCAAGCCAGTCAGTTCTCCATAGATACCTATTAAGATAGCCTTATCTTCCAGTTTAATAAAACTTACCCATACTTCTTCAGGTTCATGCTTTCAGATATTTAGTAATCTTCTGTCTTCCAGTTTTCTGATAAGTTTAGTTTGCCTCTGGTTTTGAGTCAAATTTATGCATATTTTATATATATTCTCTCCACACCAGGAAATGAAGACTTCACTCTTTCACTACTTGCAGCATAAATTGCTTCTATACCTAATTATGGATGGAATGGTTTTGTTCTCATTTTCTACTACCATCAACAACCTTACAATATTAGTATTGACAAATGCTGCAAAATAAAATCTTCAGCACCACTTGTCCATCCCCTTTAATAATTTGTCTAATGCTTAAATTTATCCAAACAATTCACTTCTACAACACTAAATGGAAATTAGTTCCAACAATCAACTATCCTCTGGCTGAAAATTTCAGCACATCTATTCTGTAACCATCCTTCCTCATTTTAAATTTATGCTCCCTTATGTGTGTTGTCTGAACAAGAATAAGGATGCTCTCAAAGTTTAGCTTACTTAATGCATTCAAAGCCTTAAACACCTCAATGAGATCTCCTCACAGATGCAGATGCTTAGTTTCCAGATGGTGCAATTTGCAGGACTGAAGTCTTTCTTAGTAAGAGTATCATTTTGTTTGTCTCACTAATTTGTTTCTCTTGTCTGTACCTGTTCCAACAGATCAACATCCTTCCTAAAATGAGACCTCTTCTGGACCTGTATGCAGTATTCAAGGTGTGGCCTAACCATTGCATTATGTAATGGGGTAGTCACCTCCTTATCCCGGCTGGAAAAATTCCTGTGTATTATTGACAAAACCCCCATGAGCTATCCTAGCAGCCTGTAGTCACTCGTAGAGAACTTCATGCCTGATTGCACAATAATCCCGCAATGTAATTTTCATTCTCTACTACCTTGAGTGTGGTACTACACAGTTGATACGTCATTCTTGGATTACTTCTACCAATATACAGTACCTTGCATTTAGCATTAGCTTGCATTATGTGCCTCTGCTAATTAGCATTAGTAGAGGCACATAATTCAAGAAAGCAATCTTATACAGCATCTGCCAAAAAAAAAAAAAAAAAACCCTTCCGATTTCATCCATCCATTCACTCTAAAACTTTGTCTAGTTCTTCCTTGAATTTATTTAAGCTATCAACTTCCACAATGACAGATGGAAGTTTGTTCCAGCAATCAACTACCTGTGGCATACTTCCTTTGCCATCTCCTGTAATATAACTAAATAGATCCCATCCACCCTAGGTGCCTTTCTTATGTTTAACTTCAACAATTTCTCATCCACTTTGCTCTCAGTTATTACAAAATCATTTAGCTCCCTGTTAGTGTAATAAGCTTCTGTCCTCTTCCCTACAGAATTCCTCATGTGTAAATGTAGATGCAAAATACTCATTCAGTTTGTCAGCTATCTGAGCAGGATCATCAACAGTCAAACCATTACTATCAAGTATACCAGGGGTGGCGAACAAGTCGATCGCGGCTTTAATTTCGGTCAATCGCAACGAATTTTAAATATATATAAAAACATTAGTCAAAATCTAAATATTATTATTATGTGCCCCACTATATACGCTTATTACAAATCTGCTGAACTACGTGACTATTCATTTTGCCTCGCAGCCCTAGGTTTGTCTAGTGAAAATGCACACAGTTACGTTGTGGAGAGCATAGTATGTGCATCGATTTGTTATTTAGCCTACTTAATATTAATAACTGAACAGTACGTATACGTTAATTTAATAACCTTTGATTTAAAATTACTACTACTACGAAAAAGAGCAAAACGTATCATTTTCATCAATAGTGGGAACTAGAATACTTTTTTTGTAATGATAAAAGAAAAATGTTGTTTGATTTGCAATGCTTCCATGGCTATACCAAAAAAAGGAAGTTTAGGAAGGCATCTCAGCACACTGATTAGTAGTATTTCTGCATATAAATATCAATTTTTGGCAATAGCTAAGGATCTCAAAGAAAAAAAAAATTTCTTTCTCAAAGAAAAAAAAAAAAAATTCCAATCATTTTGCAAATATGCAAGATCATTTTCAAAAATATCCTGTTTTTGAATTTAATAGTGAGAAATATGTTTCTGAAATTGAGAAAGTTGTGGATGATTTTGAAACCAGATTCAGTGATTTTAAAACAATTGAAGACATGGTTCAATATATTTCTTATCCATTTAATGTAGACTTAGATACAAAACAAATTGCAGAAAAAAATCACTGAGATTTTTCTCATGGAGGAAATATTACTTGAAAATGAAATTATTACATTGCGAAACGATATCTTCCTAAAAGCCAGGTAATCAGAAGACGACATTTAGAAATATGTTTCCCGAGAGAAGTACCCAAATGTAAAAAAATGCAGTGAACTTTTAAATTCCTGTTTTGGTTCCACATATCTATGTGAATTTTTTGTATTTGAAACAAACAAAGACGAAGAAGCGCTCTAATCTTACGGACTTGCATACGGAAGATTCTTTACGGTTGCCTTATTACGGTATATCCACGATTTTGAAAGCTTGCAGATGACATGAAGACACAAATTTTGCATAAATTAAAATTTTCATACGTTGCTCTCGCGTTGCTGTTTCCCATATGTAGTACTTGACATTTGTCAATTTTAAACTTCATTTGCCACCTCTCAGCCCATCTGCTCAACCTTTCCAGATCCTATTGCAGCAGCATAGCATCAGTAGCATCCTTAACAACAACCCTGCCAACCTTTGTATCGTCTGCAAACTTGGACATTAAGCTTGATATACC
Organism: Mastigoproctus giganteus; assembly: GCF_048544385.1. Lineage (NCBI taxonomy): Eukaryota > Metazoa > Arthropoda > Arachnida > Uropygi > Thelyphonidae > Mastigoproctus > Mastigoproctus giganteus. The sequence goes on along the minus strand of NC_143577.1, from coordinate 80,177,181 downwards.
ATCATCAATATTATTTATAAATACAGAAAACAACAATGGACCCAACACTAAACCCTGAGGGACTCCACTAATAACATTAGTCCACGATGAGCAGTGTCCATTAATTACCACTCTCTGTCTTCTGCCACTCAACCATCCCTTTATCCATAGCAACAATTTGCCACCAATGCCACACTGCTCCAATTTGTGCAGCAGTCTTCCATGTGCAACAGTATCAAAAGCCTTTCTAAGATCCAAATATATAATATTAAATTAGTCAAGACCTTCCCTTAACAAAACCATGCTGTGTCTGAGCTATAACTGAATTCTTGTCAGGATGATCCTGCAGTGCTTTAACCAGTGCTTCCATTAATTTTCCTGGAACAGAAGTTAAACTCATAGGTCTATAATTACTTGTGTCAGCCTTTGATCCTCCTTTGTGAATTGGGGTTACATTTGCACATCTCCAGTCAGTGGGTACCTCCCCTGAGTCCAAGGAAGCTCTCATAATTATGGCTAACGGATTGCTTACTTCCTTTGCTGCCTCCTTTAATATAACTGGATAGATCCCATCCACCCCAGGTGCCTTTCTTGTATTTATCATCAACAATTTCTCCTCCACTTTACTCTCAATTATTACAAGATCATCTAGCTCACTGCCAGAGTTTACTTCATCTACGGCATTCCCCTTCCTGAATAACTCCTCCTGTGTGTATGTAGATTCAAAATATTGATTTAGTTTGTTAATTACCTGAGCAGGATCATCAACAGTTGAACCATCGATATCAAGTGGACCAATCTGATTCATCCCCTTCCTACTAGAGTTTACATAAGTAAAAACCTCCTCGTTGTTTTTCTTTGCATCCCTTGCCAAAGATTTCTCGTAATCTGCCTTCGCCTGCCTAACCTCCTTTGTAACTTGGTTACAGATCAACTTATATCTATCATAGGCTTCTGTGTCACATGTTAATTTATATGTATCCCATGCATTTTTCTTCTCTGCCATGTGTCTCATTAGTTCATCTGACATCCATTTAGGCCTGAACCTTGAACAATATTTCTTAGTTGGTATGTAAAGCCTAGTCGCTTTGAAGATAAGTTCTTTGAATGCTTCCCATTTTGAGTTTGCTGTTGGTAACATCATCAGTTGGTCCCACTGTATAAAATTTAAATACTGTCTCAGACCTTCATAGTCGCCTTTATGAAAGCAATAACCCTTCCCTTTACTCCTGATGGTAGTTACCTCCTTGAGTAAATCCCACTTCAGCACACTGTGATCACTGCCACCTAGTGGTTCCTATATCTGCAGATTCTTAATGTATGAAGAATCACTACAGATAATCAAATCAAGAGTATTGCTCCCTCTAGTTGCCTCCCGATCATGCTGATTTAGAAAACAATCATCCAATAAATCCACAAAAGCCTTGCTAGTGTGTGAGTGACCAACCCACAAATTCCAGTCAATATCTGGGAAATTAAAATCCCCCATTATAAGTCTCTCTGATTTACTAGCCCACTATTTCCCTGTACAGTTCCTTATTATACTCATCAGAGTCATTAGGCCTATAGCACACTCCTACTCTCAATTTTGATCTCCCAATGCTTATGTTACACCAAACTGACTCGACACTGCACTGTCCAGCGATGTTGACTGGCTTCACTTCCTTGGATTTTATGTGTTTCTTAACTAATAGCATAACCTCTCCTCCCTTCCTATCCTGTCTATCCTTTCTGTAGACGTTGTACTCCCCAAATTCCAGTTCTGCATTACTTATATCTGTGTGACACCACGTCTCTAATATCCCAACAATATCCGCCTTTGATGCTTTGAGCAATACCTCAAATTCATCAAATTTATTTACCAAACTCATAGCATTGGTGTACACGCAAGTATACGTGCACCTATTCTTTTTCTTAGCTACCCTAACACAACCCATGTGTTTACTTGTACCCAATGACTCCCAGAAGTCTCTGAAATATCCTGCATCTTATTTTCCAAGCTGCTGCTCATTCCAATAGAAGCAGTGCAAGAATCACTTCCACCTCTGCCAGTGGCTACTGTTAATCTATTAGTCCTTGTATCCCCCCAATCTAGCAGTTTTCCGACCCACCTAACACTGCCTCGATAACATCAGCAAACATTTTTGCACCCTTCCTATTTAAGTGTCTCCCATCCCTGTAGAAGCAGTCTCTCCTGTTAACAAGTACAGACCAGGCTGAAAAAACTTCTATCCCTTGAACCTTGCACAGTCTTTCCAGTGCTGAATTGATCGACAGGGCGCTCATCATATACTCCCTCCTATCGTGTATGGGCAGAATTGCAGACACTTTCAAATTCAACCCTAATTCACGGATTTTTTTCAACGGTGACGTGTACTTGTTAAGTAATTCCGCCGGTCTCTTACTCTTAATATCATTAGTGCCAATGTGTACAACTATATCACCTTTTGTGCCCTTCAAAGATGATATCCGCTCTACAACGTCATCAACCTTTGCCCCTGGCAGGACATACCCTGGTCCTGTTCCACCTATCCTTTTTACAAAGCATGTTTCCCTGACAATAGAGTCACCAACAATTACTAGTTCCTTTGGGACCAGCGCACTCTGCCCTGGGGGTTTCCGCTGTGTTGCGTGATGCCCAAGTGCAAGCTCTGGCGTTGGTGTGGGCAGCTGAGAGCTTGATGGGCCCCTCACTTTTAATCCTTCGAGGGCATCCACTCTGTCCTTCAAGCTCTCATATAGGCCCATAACAACACTGAATTGTCGCCTGATTTCCTTACACTGCTTGCATCGTGCACATACAAAGACATCCCCCATGGCAGGATCATGTCCCATACCTGACTGCTCCACAAACATCAAGCAAATAGTGCATTTTAAAAGGCTGTGATTCAGAGGGCAACTGCCCCCATCAGTTCTCCCCTGAGCCACAGCACTCCCATTAGCTTGAGCCTTTTGCTTTGCTGCTCTGGTGTGAGTCATGATTTCAATTTAATTTAAATAAAATTTCAATTTCAGTACAAAATTAAAACCCTAAACTTGTATCCCAACACAGTTATAACGCTATATTTATGTTCAGTATCGAGTGTTATATATGAAATCCCTTTATATAATTTCCGTATCAAGTTAAGTATTAATTATTTATTTTTGCTAATTATTTATGTTACGTAATCTAAGTCGTTATATGTATATAGTTAAAAGTACAATTTAATTGACAATGAAGTTCAACAAGATTAATAGATTTACTGATTAATTGACAATATTATATTATGTACTATACTACACTAAGCTTATGCTATCTAGTTCGAGATATTTTGTATCGCGTAACAATGGTGGCAATTTACGAACGGTAAATGTACGGACACTTAAGTATCGATTAACTTCCAAATCTCGCTGTCTCAATTCAGAATAAACTAAGTAGCTAGTCAGAATTCTGACTAGCTACTTACAGAAAATAATTTGATATAACAGTTGGTTAATAAATCGGCTAAATATGGTTAAAAAAAAAAAAAAAAAAAAACCTCTCGTTCAATGGAGCTGCAACTTGTAACACATGGATTTGATACCCTTACCGATACTAAGTAATATCTACAAAATCTCTATCTAAGTTAAACTTTAAACCAAGTATCGTAACTAGGAATATAAAGCTACTCTAGAAAATAAGTTAATATGCCAATTTAAGCTAATAAAACAGAAAATAAATCAGAAAAAACTGCTCTGTTCCAGGAGCGGCAATAAGCTACATCCGCACAGGCTACCCTCGTTCTCAAAATAGGGCAGCATGTTGATGATGGTTAAGGTTTGAGTAAGTTTGCCGAGTTCTGCGGATGATTGTGGCAGCCCTGAAATGGATCTCGTTGGCAGTTTCTTTGGGAAGGTTGGTAATACTGTCTTCTATACCCATAGCGAGCTGTGTGAATGGAGGTTTAGATGGCATGACAGCGAATTTCATGCCGTTGGATAAGACATTCAGCTGTTCAATGGATAGTTGTTTGCTGCTTAGGTTCAAGACGAAGGAAGTTGCATCACTTGAACGTGTGCTCGCCTTTAAGGAGTTAGCTTCTATGCTTAAGTTTATGAATTTGCGCTGTTGTCATAAACGGTAGGTATCAGAGATCTGATTAGTCCGATGATTAGCTTGTTAATCTTGAAAGCTACTGACTGCTACTTATTATTATATATTTTATTATATTACATTAAACTGGGTTATCATTGTACATATCTATTTTTTCTCAACCACGGACCCCAGTACACCAGGCCCATTCGTTTCTATTCGTTCCCTTTACGGCCATTATGTTTACAACGATTGTATGCAGTGGCAAAAGTCCTTCTTTTCAATAGCCCGCAACAGACAACATCTACGCTTTGCACATAGATGCAAAAGCAATCGAATCATACCTAAAGGGTTCCGCTACAAAGCCCCGTTCCACAACTCTCACATGGATCATGCCTGTTTTAACTTCAGTCTACGCACATTAAAATTGTGGATAACCCATCTCCACCATGAAATCAAGAGCGCTGACTACAAGTCCAGACTGTTACAACATCTGCAAGGTAAGGTCTCGCCTATCATATTTACGAACCTTATACATACCATTTGTCATCGGGCTAATCAGATCTCTGATACCTACCGTTTACGTCAACAGCGCAAATTCATAAACTTAAGCATAGAAGCTAACTCCTGAAAGGCGAGCACATGTTCAAGTGATGCAACTTAGCATTAGCATTAGTAGAGGCATTTGATGCAAGAAAGCAAGCTTATGCAGCATCAGCCAAAAAAAAAAAAAAAAAAAAAAAACCACTTCCACTTCACCCCTCTGTTCGTTCAAAATACCTGTCCAGCTGAGCCTTAAACTTATTTAGGCTGTCAACCTCCACCACAAAGGATGGAAGTCTGTTCCACCAACCAACCACCCGCTGGCTAAAGGCAAATTTCCGCACGTCTATCCTACATCTGTCTTTCCTCAATTTGAATTTATGCCCTCTCAGGTGATTTTTCTGAGCTAGAGGAAGAATCCCATCAGCATTGAGCATGCTTAAACCATTCAAGGCTTTATACACCTCTATCAGATCACCTCGCTGGTGCCTAGTCTCCAGACACTGTAATTTGCAAAACTTAAGCCTTTCTTCGTAAGAGCAACCCTTTGTTCCATTCACTAATCTTGTTGCCCTTCTCTGTACTCGTTCCAGCAGCTCTACATCCTTCTTGAAATGAGGCCTCCAGACCTGTATACAGTACTCTAGGTGTGGCCTGACCATCGCCTTATACAATGGAATAATCACCACCTTATCCCTGCTGGAAAAAATTCCTGTATATCATTGACAATACTCCATGAGCTACTCTTGCAGCCCGTCTGCACTGCTCAGAGAACTTCATATCTGCCTGCACAACCACCCCCCAGGTCCCTTTCATTCTCTACCACTGTCAGTGTAGTACCACAGAGTTGATACGTTGCTCTGGGGTTGCTGTTTCCCATGTGTAGTACTTTACATTTGTCAATGTTAAACTTCATTTGCCACCTCTCAGCCCATCTGCTCAACCTTTCCAGATCCTGTTGCAGCAGCATAGTGTCAGTAGTGTCCTTGACAACCCTGCCAACCTTTGTATCGTCTGCAAACTTGGACATTAAGCCCGATATACCATCATCAATATCATTTATAAATACAGAAAACAATAATGGACCCAACACTGAGCCCTGAGGGACTCCACTAATAACATCAGTCCACGATGAGCAGTGTCCATTGATTACCACTCTGTCTTCTCCCCCTCAACCACCCCTTTATCCATAGCAGCAATTTGCCTCTAATGTCACACTGCTCCAATTTGTGTAGCATTCTTCCATGTGCAACAGTATCAAAAGCCTTTCTAAGATCCAAGAATATAATATCAAAGTTATTCCCTGCATCCAGTTCTTTTGTGACTGCATCATAGTATCCAATCAAGTTGGTCAGGCAAGACTTCCCCTTAACAAAACCATGCTGTGTCTGAGCTATAACTGAAGTCTTGTCTAAATGATCCTTCAGTGCTTCTTTAACCAGTGCCTCCATTAATTTTCCTGGAACAGAAGTTAAGCTCACAGGTCTATAATTACTTGTGTCAGCCTTTGATCCTCCTTTGTGAATTGGTGTCACATTTGCACATTTCCAGTCTATGGGTACCTCCCCTGAGTCCAAGGAAGCTCTCATAATTATGGCTAAGGGTTTGCTTACTTCCTTTGCTGCCTCCTTTAATATAACTGGATAGATCCCATCCACCCCGGGTGCCTTTCTTGTGTTTATCTTCAACAGTTTCTCCTCCACTTTACTCCCAGTTATTTCAAGATTCTGTAGCTTACTGCTAGAGTTGAATACACCTCTGGCATTCCCCTCGCTGAATAACTCCTCATGTGTGAATGTCGATGCAAAATATTCATTTAGTTTGTTAGCTACCTGAGCAGGATCATCAACACTTGACCCATCAATATCAAGTGGACCAATCTGATTCATCCCCTTCCTTCTAGAGTTTACATAAGTAAAGAACTCTTTGCTGTTTTTCTTTGCATCCCTTGCCAAGGATTTCTCGTAATCTGCCTTTGCCTGCCTAACCTCCTTTGTAACTTGGTTGCATATCAACTTGTATCTATCATAGGCTTCTGTGTCATGTGTTAATTTGTATGTATCCCATGCATTTTTCTTCTCTGCCATATGCCTCATTAGTTCATCTGACATCCATTTTGGCCTAAACCTTGAACAATATTTCTTAGTTGGTATGTAAAGCCCAGTAGCTTCCAAGATAAGTTCTTTGAATGCTTCCCATTTTGAATTTGCTGTTGGTAACGTCATCAGTTGGTCCCACTGTATAGAATTTAAATACTGTCTCAGTCCATCGTAGTCGCCTTTACGGAAGCAATAACCCTTCCCTTTACCCCTAATGGTAGTTACCTCTTTGAGTAAATCCCACTTCAGCACACTGTGATCACTGCCACCTAGTGGTTCATTTATCTGCAGATTCTTAATGCATGAAGAATCACTGCTGATAATCAAATCAAGAGTATTACTCCCTCTAGTTGCCTCCCGAACATGCTGATGTAGAAAACAATCATCCAATAAATCCACAAAAGCCCTGCTAGTGTGTGAGTAACCAGCCCCCAAATTCCAGTCAATATCTGGGAAATTAAAATCTCCCATTATAAGACACTCTGATTTACTGGCCCACTCTATTTCCCTGTACAGTTCCTTATTATACTCATCAGAGTCATTAGGCCTATAGCACACTCCTACTCTCAATTTTGATCTCCCAATGTTTATGTCACACCAAACTGACTCCACACTGCACTGTCCAGCGATGTCGACTGGCTTCACTTCCTTGGTTTTTATGTGTTTCTTAACTAATAGCATAACCCCTCCCCCCTTCCTATCCTGTCTATCCTTTCTGTAGACATTGTACTCCCCAAATTGCAGTTCTGCATCCCTTATATCTGTGTAATACCCCTTATAACTTCCTTCGTCTTGAACCTAAGCAGCAAACAACTGTCCATTGAACAGCTGAATGTCTTATCCAACGGCATGAAATTCGCTGGTTTAGATGGTATGACAATCTAAACCTCCATTCACACAGCTCGCTATGGGTATAGAAGCCAGTATTACCAACCTTCCCGAAGAAACTGCCAATGAGATCCGTTTCAGGACTGCCACAATCCTCCGCAGCACTTGGCAAGCTTACTCAAACCTTAACCATTGTCAACATTCCGCCCTATCATCTATAAGAAAAGACAACTCCATCGTCGTACTTCCTGCTGATAAAGGGCGCCGGACCGTTGTATTAGACCGATCAGCCTACCGAGAGAAAGCCCTGGCCTTACTACTAGACCCAAACGTATATGAACCTCTATCTGATCCACCCATTAAGGTCTTGAAACGTCGAGAGACATGTCAATAAACTCGTCCACACTTGGTTTAAAGATAAGAAGATCTCGACTACCACTCGTCGTCTTCTACATGCTACTGGCTGCCAACTACCGCAATTCTATGGATTGCCAAAGATCCACAAACCGGGTATTCCCCCTCAGACCAATAGTGTCGTGCTACAGTGCCCCAACGTATGAACTGTCCAAGCATATCGCGCGCCTCCTCTCACCTCTTGTAGGAAATATTTCACACACTGTTAAAAAAAGCAGTGAATTCGTCCACCTTATTAAGGTCCTTTCAATCCCTGACAACACCGTCATGGCATCATTTGATGTGATTTCTTTATTCACTTCAATTCCCGTCCAACAGGCCGTGCACTGCGCCAGAAGGCTCCTCGAGAATGACTTAAGCCTCCAATCCAGAACATCACTAGCCACTGATGACATCTGTACCGCTCTCAACCTATGCTTATCAAGCAGCATCTTCACCTTTGAGGATTCAGTCTACCAGCAGGTACATGGCACTGGTATGGGTGCCCCTGTTAGTTCCGTAGTAGCCAACATCGCCATGGAAGATCTGGAGGAGCAGATACACCTGAACCCACCTGCACCTATTACAACATGGTGCAGATATGTTGACGATATTTTTACTGTAATACCACGTGGCTCTGAAACAGCACTACTGGAATACCTCAACTCCCTATCTAATTTCATCCAGTTTACTATAGAATTAGAGGTCAATGACGCGCTCCCGTTCCTGGATGTCTTAGTGCATCGCATAGGCCCACATCTAGAGACTTCAGTATACCGCAAACCTGTGTGGTGCGGAAAATTCACTAACTACAGATCCGGCCACGCACCCAGTCATCTCAACAGCACTGCCCACACCCTATTCTCCAGGGCTTGGAGCTATTCTAGCACTGATGCAATTAACGTAACGAGATCTCCCGTGTTAAGGCGGACCTAACGAAATGTGGTTATCCATCCCATGTGCTAAGGAGGTGCCTATTACAGGCACAAGAACTCACATCCCACTCAAGACCACCGAACCAAGATGGTATACCATCCGCCTACATTCCCTATTATCCAGGCGTGTCAGGACGGATCTCAAAAATTCTTAGAAATTACAACATCAAATGCGTGCAGTTACCCTGCAGGAACCTACGTTCACTTGTCTCCAGTGTGAAGACCCTATCACACCTCCTTTACGCAGCAATGTAGTATATCGTATCACCTGTAGAGACTGTGACAGCTGCTCCAAGATTGCCTCACGGAACATGACAGAGCAATCCGGCTTGCCGAAACTGACCAGTCCGCAGGTGTGGAACATTTTTGGGCCACCAACCACGATCTTGATCCCAAACGTGACTTTGACATAGTAGACCACTCACGACACTTTCGCCACCGCCTCTGGCTAGAGTCACTTAACATATTAAACAATTCAAAGGCAATAAACCACCACAAAGGCATACGTCTACACCCCATCCTAGAGACAACCGTTTTAATGCTAGATGATCAGGGGAGTAAAACAGCACACGTCCGTGCAACAACAATAGCAAATGAATAACGTGCCTCACTCAGCTCATTGCACTTATCCGTTGTATTTAAATTCAGTTGAAAAAGAGACTCGTTAGTCTTGAAAGCTACTGCCTGCTACTTATTAATATATATTTTATTATATTACATTAAACTGGGTTATCATTGTACGTATCTATTTTTTCTCAAACTGGAAATGCTGCAAAGCATTTCCAGTTTACGACAAGGAGAAACTTTGATTGTATCTGTTTATTACCCCAAAAGTTATTTCATGTCCATGAGTAATTTATATCTCTGTGTTAATTTTTTGTAGCTGTTTGTACTGGCACATGTTTCCTGTATTTGTGGTTGTAAAATAGTCATTTGCTATTTCTTGCATATTACAAAAATATACACTTTGTACATCCTCCTGCCTACTCCATTGCGTAATGATGGGAGAAACCCCTGGTGCCGTTTGACCCTCAACACACTGAACACACTGCCTACTCCATGGTTCTAATTAATTGAAGTTTATTGACGTGTTTTTAAAACTTCTCTTTAGGAACTGTTGTTTACCGACAGGGAGTTGGGTTAGCATTAGCATTAGTAGAGGCATTTGATGCAAGAAAGCAAGCTTATGCAGCATCATCAGCCAAAAAAAAAAAAAAAAAAAAAAAAAACCACTTCCACTTCACCCCTCTGTTCAAAATACCTGTCCAGCTGAGCCTTAAACTTATTTAGGCTATCAACCTCCACGACAAGGGATGGAAGTCTGTTCCACCAACCAACCACCCGCTGGTTTGGCTGTAAACTATGCAGCAGTACTGCCCAGCAAAGCTTTTCAGTTTAATTTTGGTTTCCAGTGACTTATGGTTTGTTTACATAGTGTTTGTGTATTTTGTGTCCATGTGATTGATTGTAGTTTACCATGTAAGTAGTTTCAACTTTTTTTTTTTTTTTAATGGCCTCAAGAAGATAGTGAATCAACTAGTGCTAATAACGTGAGGAAGTTGAAAAGTTATTGAAAGAAATAGTCACTGAAAATTCAGTTGATGTTCTGTAAGGCGCCTCCGTAGCCAGGTGGGAAGGAGCAGCAGTGCGTAGCACACGCTTCTTGATTAGACCGGGGTTCGAGCCCGTCACCACCAAATACGGAGGATGCGGAAAGGTCAGGGAATGACCACTGCATATCCCGGAGCAATATGGCCTTAGTTGCTAATGCTCCTAAAAACCAAATAACAAACAAACAACAAACATGTTCTGTAAAGACTGGAATTGGGAGAGTGCTAGATTTGTACTACGCTTAGTGGTTATGAGTCATATCTGAAATGTAACAGTATTGCAAGTTGTTGTACATACACAAGGTTTCAAATTTTTGTGCATTTTCTTGAGAATATATTACATTTCTTTTTTTACATAATTTATGTATTTAAAGTTTATATTAAAAGGTTTAAATGTTTTTCTATATTTATTGTTGTTAATATAAAGAAATGATGCCTTGAAATCAGTCAGAAACACTTGTCATTCTAACCATTTAAAACTATTTACATTACTTCCAGTGATAAATCTCCCCTGCTTAACATGGATTCACTTATCCTTCTGTTTTTAAATCCCCAGTTAAGAGTGCTAAATGGAGAATACCTATATTTAAATTCAGTAACACTTTTGATATTTTTTCCAGATATTGGAAGAATGTAGCAATATTATTATTATTATTTATTATTAGCCATATGGTGCAAGGAAGCCTGAGGCTGTTGCTGCACCAGCCAAAAAAAATTTCTGAGTTACCCTGTGTGTGTGTGTGTGTGTGTGTGTGTGTGTGTGTGTGTGTGTGTGTGAGAGAGAGAGAGAGAGAGAGAGAGAGAGAGAGAGAGAGAGAGAGAGAGAGAGAGAGAGAGAGAGAGAGAGAGAGAGAGAGAGAGAGAGAGAAGTAGAAGGAAATCACCAAGAAAGAGAAGAATGATGATATCCAGTTGAGGACCCTGGGTGTGCCAAGCCCATACTCACCAGATGTGAGCCCCTGGGAACAACTAGGGGAAAGTTACTGATAATGAGTTGATTGGCGAGAAACTGTGGTTATTACTGGCCACTGCTTTTCGTGGACTAATGTGACGAGTGTAGTGCTATAGGCATCACTGTTCTGCCCATATCTGTTTTTTATATTTATTAATGATAGTAGTGATGTAGGTATTCCAAGTTTTTGTAGTCTAAGTTGGATGATGAAAGAAAGGTATCCTGTGGTTAATGAAAATAATGAAGGCATGCTATTTCATAATCTAGGTAAACTAAGCAGATGGGCTGAAAATGGCAGTTTAGGTTTAACATTATTAAATGCATAGTGTTACATTCGAGTAGGAATAATACTACAATAGCATACTATTTGGGTATATTTGGTTAGTAACCAAGTAGTGGAGTGCGAGAAAGATCAGATATAGGAAAAAGTAGTGGAGTGTGAGAAAGATCAGATATAGGAAAATGTAGTGGAGTGTGAGAAAGATAAGGTAAGATAAGAATAATTGTATAGTGTGACTTGAAATTCTCTGAGCAGTGCAAATTGGCTGCTTAGAATAGCTGATGGGGATTCTGTCAATGCTGTCAATATATAGGAGTTTTGCTAGCAAGTACAAGGAAGTGATTATCCCATTGTATAAGAGGTTTTCAAACCAGTTTTCATAAATGTTTGAAAACCTCATTTTAGAAATGACAATCTGTTTGAAAGGATGCAAAGAACAGAAACAAGATTTGTCAGGGGTGTGTGTTGTTTTTATGAAACTTTTTTTACGAAATATGGAAGAACCATCCTATTAATCGAGGTATAAAGTATATTTTTTAGATTAAATACATTTCATACCTGGAAAAATTCAACAAGTCTTTGAGATTAAATGTATTGAAGTACAGTAGACTCTTGATTTTCCAGGATAGATGGTAAAAAACAAATCCCGGATAATCCATTTCCCAGTTAATTCCAAAATACAAAAGTTCCCACATATGTAAGAAATACGTTCCAGGACTTTTTACATCGTCGAGTTTTACATAACTCGGGAATGACTAATAACATATTGCTACTATATTATTATTATTGACAAATCTGAATTCCACGCGATACTTAATGTTTGGCTATTTTGATACATCCTTATTATAACGATTCCTTAGAGATTTAACAGATGCACTGTTTTCAAACTTTTGAATAATTTCAAGTTTTTGTTTACCCATCATTTTTGCGATTTCTAAACAAAAGGGGGGGGAATTCCGTCATCCCTGACAAATAAAACAAAATTTGTCCTTTTACGCTGCAACGGAACACAACAATCGACGCGACGCACTAAAACAAACTAAACATTTGGTTTTTTTTTCCTTTTTTTTTTTTTTTTTTTTTTTTGAGTGGCGGGTGTGAAGACAGTGGGGATTGCAAGATAATATGTACACTAATAATCTCCCAGTGACGACTTATAATGCTGCTTGTCGCTTATTTACGACTTGCAAAATATCTGTTTATACCTATTCTAGTTATTACTTGAATTTTTTTGATTTCTGATTTTTTTTTTTTTTTTTTTTTTTTTAATTTGGAGTCTTGAAGTGTCCCAGTTAATCGAGAGTCTGCTGTATATATTACTTTATAAAAGTATGTATGTATACCTAGCTAAATTTTATCAAATCAGTTTATTTGCACTTTTTCTGGAAGATGGTGAGGGTGCACAAATGTTATGAAATATTTGAAAGGAGGTACAAAGTGAAAAAGTTTGGGAACCTCTGGCATATGTAGTTTAATTGTAGTAAATAGAAAAGATCTTCAGATTTTGGGTTGGTTGCAGGATTGTTTTCATTGATTATAATAGCTTGCATACATTATATATTGTCATGGGATGTTCTGAAGAATGATATTTCTACATCTGTAATATTATATCTATAGAAATATTTTAACTTTAGGCCTTTTTCTTGATTGGCTAGCCTCCAAAAATTGTTTTTGTAGATAGTTGTTGAATTTTCAGATCTGTGTGTGTTATACATATTGTTTTCAGAATATGTTAACACAGATTGTTTACAGATGCAAAGTCGACTTACTTTTAGTTACAATATGAACTATACATACAGGTTGAGTCAGAATTATGTATACTCGCTTTAACAATCCATAATTTGTGAATCAGATAATAAACTTATTATCAGATTCACAAATTATGGATTGTTAAAGTGTATAAGGTATCCCCATACAAGTCATTACAATTCTGCATGTTTCTTGTATCATCAACTGCAGATTCTCCAATCTTTCAGTTATCCCCATATAAAAAAATCTAAGGGACTGAGGTCCAGAGGCCATAGAGGGTATTCGAAAGCGCTACTACCCCTGTGACCTATTCATTGTTCATGAAATTTCCCATCCAGGTAGTCAGACAGCAGCGTGAAAATGTGGAGATGTTCTGTCCTGTTGAAAAAACATCAATCTTATCTGTAAACATGCTTTTGTTATTGGGTACTGCACATAATTCCTTAACAATTCAAAATAACTCTTCAGTAGCAGTGCCATTGAATCTTGAATATCTGATAATTCCATGAAAGGAGATTCCCATCCACACAGTTATCCCTAGCAAGTTAATTCTTTTTGCAAGGTGAGGTGAGGACTTCCACTGGCCCAGTAAACACACTTGTGACAATTCAGATCCCCTTTAGTTTGAACATGGCTTCATCTGACCATACAGTTGCATCCTCAAAAGTGCCAGTTTTGTCACTTATGATAGTACCTCTCACAAAATTGTGTTCATCAATCTGGATCATCTTCCTCTATTGCATGTTAATAAAAGTCTAAAAGCTTCAAATTTATGTCCTTTAAGATTCTTATAACACTCAATTGATTAATTTGCTGTTCTCATGAACACTGCCTTGTTGACTTCTGTGAGGAATGTTCAAATATATTCATGACAACAGCAATGTTTTCGATATTTACTGATGTCCATTTCCTCCCACTGCTTGTATACAGTTCCATATTCCTAAAATTTATCACGCAAACAGGTTATTGTTACAGGAGCAGGGGTTAGTATAGAGACAATTTGGTGATATAGAAATCTCTGCAGGTGTTCGCCAGGTCTCAAATGATCAACTTTTGGTAGTTGATTATCTACTTACAAGAGATGTTTAAATTGAAAGTAAGAAAAGGATTCATTATTAAATACACTTTTAAGCTATATTTTGGTAATCAAAATGCATTTGTAACAGTGTTTATTTATTTATTTATTTATTTTATGCTTATTGTGATTTTGACCTGGCATTGAATTTCATTTTGCAGCTGGAGTTACTGTTCCTTTAACTAGTCCTAGTCCAACACAAAATGGAGAAGACATGAAATCAAGAATAGCAAAACCATCTCAGTCAAAGATAGATACCATACGACAATGGGGAATTTCTACTTATAAATGTACTCGGCAGATAATATCAGAAAAGTTGGGAAAGGTTTGTTGTATTACTACTACATTATACTACGTATATTATTTAGCTTATGACCTTTTAAAATTTTGTTTCACCAATTGACTTAGCATTAGTAGAGGCATATGATGCAAGAAAGCAAGCTTTATACAACATTAGCAAAAAAAAAAAAAAAAACCCTTCCCATTTCACCCATCCATTTGCTCCAAAAGTTTGTCCTTAAGCTATCAACTTCCACAACAACAGATTGAAGTTTGTTCCACCCATCACAATCGCCCACTGACTAAAGGCAAATGTCCGCAAACTATGGGAAGTCTGCCGTGGCAGAACATTTCTGGGAGAAGAAACATCAAATCTCCCCGGAGGATGCTGTCATCACGGATCATGCACAGGGGGTTCTGGGACCGTGGTTCTAAGAGTGAAGTTGGTAAGTACAGACCAGTAAGTCAGACTTCAGTGGTAGGAAAAGTCTTAGACACAATCATTAAGAATCCTATCCAGTGACATTTAGAAAGATATGGCATTCTGAAGGAAACACAACATGGCTTTGTTAAGTGTAAATCATGCTTAACTAACTTAGTAGACTATTTTGAAGCCGTTACTAATGAGCTGAATTCGTTAAAGAGTTTTGACATAGTTTATTTGGATTTTAGCAAAGCACTTGACTTGGTCCCTCATGAGAGGTTACTATATAAGCTTGAGCAGGGATTATTGATAAGATTCTAAGGTGGATTACTTAGTGGCTGCAAGGCAGAAGGCAAAGAGTTGTGATTAATGGATATTCTTAAGATTGGTGTAACGTCAGTAGTGGGGTCCCTCAAGAATCAGTTTTTCGACCAATGTTCCTCATTTTCATAAATGACATAAACGAGGGGATAGAAGGTGTGATGTAAAAATTTTCAGATGAAGTAAAGATTGGCAGAGTCATTAATGATCAGTGCCAAGCAGTGCTCCTTCAGGGTGACTTGAACAGATTTCAGTGATGGTCAAAGAAGTGGCAGCTAGGTTTTAATGATGTTAAATGGAAGGTCTTACACTTGGGGAACAGCAACCCCCAAATAAATTATACATTTGGGAGTTGAATTAAAAACAGTGAAGTAGGAAAAGGATCTGGGAGTTACAATATGGGCATATATGAAATTTTCTGAACAGTGTAAAAAGGCAGCCAGGAAACCCAATGTTGTCTTATCGATGATTTATCAAACGTTATCCTGCGGAGATAGGGAGGTCATAATCCCACTGTATAAGGCAGTTGTAAGACATTTGGGAATACTGTGTTCAAGTATGGAGACCTTGTCTGAAAAAAGACATTGAGCTTCTTGAAAGGGTCCAAAGATGGGCAACTGTAATGGTGAAATCGGCAGAAGAATGATCATATGAGAAAAGACTATGTTATGTGATATAAAGAGTGGCAGCCAAGCAGCTCAGAGGTCACATGATTGAGATGTACAAGGCTCTGAGAGGGATTAGTAAAATGAATGAAGGTGGAATTCTCACTGTTATAAAGAATTCTAGAACTAGGGGTCATAAATTCAAAGTACAGGGGTTGAGGTTTAGATGTAGGAAGTTTTCGTTTAGCCAGTGAGTCGTTGATTGTTGGAACAAGTTGCCTTTGCAGGTAGTTGAGGCTGAGTTGCATAAATTCAAATGTAAACTGGATAGTTACCTATGTGAGGAGGGAAGCATATAATTTGTATTTTCTTTTCTACTTGGTGTTTTTTTTTTTTTTTTGTTAGTGCACCAAAAGCCTTGTTGCTTCCTTGCACTATATTGCTAATGCTGGCATATTTTGGTCCCTTCAACTTCAAATGAATGAGGTTTTACTGTATATATTTTTCCTGGTTTTGATTTTTTTTAAATCCTCACATATATCAGAGGCAACAAAAAAGGCCAGTTGCTGAATTAAACATGGAGTTGACTATGGTTCCATATGGCCTTAGAAAACTTCAGTCATTGAACATATCAATTAACAAACCCTTTAAAAGCATTTATGTGTGATAAGTAGACCAGATAGATGGCAGCACCAAATCACAGTTTTGACAACAGGACAAGTGAAGTGACCAACAATTTTACAGGTTTGCTAATGGGAAAAACATTCATGAAAGTTAGTGAATTGCAAAACAGTTGTCAAGGCATCCAGAAATATGGAATCAGCAGTGCCGCTGATGGTACTAAAGATGATGCATTCATTGAAAAAAATGAAAGTTCAGACTATGACATCGGCAGTAATGAGTGTGACAGTAGGGATGATGAGCTTTTGGTATCCTAGAGTGAAAGCATCATTCTGTACTATCATTTTGTTTAGTAAGTACTCTTGAATTTGTGTTCTGAATATATACGATCAAATAGTTTTTCCTAAAATATGATTTTTAACACAGGGGGTGGGGGTATCTTATCACCTGTAAAATTTGATTAAAGAATAATTTGGTAATAAGGTATAAAGAATTTATAATGAAGGGAATAAGGAATTTTAATTAGTAATTGCTCCTGATTAAAAAATTGTTTTTAATTAAATTATCTTTCTTTATATGTTTTAGTTCTTTCTTTGCAGTCTGAATCAATTCTATAACTAGATATAAATCCCACTTTAGTGTGGGATTTATTTTGCCATTCACAAATTATGTACACAGTACAAAGATAGTTACAAAGTACATTAAAATTACAATAAAAAATAATGGGTATTGGATCTCTATGCAAAAGTCAATGGCAATTAATTTTTATAGAAACCTTCAGATGCAGCCTGATCCAGACATCACCTTGAACTCCCAAAAAATTCCCATAAGACACACCATTAAATTTCTTGGTATACTCCTAGACAATAAATTATACTTTCAGGAAGATTGAATAGATAAACTTTCTTTAGATAAACTGCTGCATCGGCAGTTTATCTAAAGAAAGTAAATATTCTAAGAGCAATATCTGTGATGTCATTAGATAAAGCCATGAGCAGGGCAGTGCATACAATTGTGCCACTGTGAGACTTTAATCTTTCAACTTACCTATCTTTGAATTATTGCTGAATCCCAAAGTATTAGCTAACAGATAGCATTTATAAAAAATCTCTTAAGTATGTATATAATATAATAAAATACAATATAAAATCATTCAGCTTATATGGACATTACCCAATAGGGAGCTTTAAGCAGACAAATGTTCAATCAAAATTAATAGCTCATGCATATCTATTTGTGTCAGCATTGTTCATATACTTGTAACTCTGGAGTGCAACACTTTTTTGGGAGCTGCTAAGTGGAACTTTATTACTTAAATATTATAGTTTTTTGATAGCATTGTTATTATTTGTATCTCTGATTAAGTTGGTGAATTTTTTCATTACTTTGCCTTTGAGGTTGCTTAAAAAACCAAAGTTGACTTCTGCTGTTGTTGGTGTATCGATAAAAAGAATGTTTGAATTCTGCTGCCATTGTTAAAATATTGATATAGGCACTACTTGTAAGTATTTACATAGTTTTGTAGCAGTGTATCTGTCAGAAGGGCTTTTTGTGAATTTATAGCAATACTAATGTTTTTTTACCTAACTTCAGTACATATTATGTAACACAATATAAAATAGCATAGTTTGTAATGCCATCAAATGAGCAGGATTAGTGTAGCATTATAAATTTAGACCAAAATCATGCCTCAGACTAGGGCAACAAAGCAAAGCAGAGCCCAAAGTAGTGTGAATGCTTTGGTTCAGGGATGAACTCCTAAGGGTAGTTTTCTTAAAAATCAGGGTTTTCTTACAAATGAAAATAAAAAAGTGGATGATAGGAAGACTTTCCACCTGACAATAGGAAGTTAAAGGGACACCCTATGGAAGGAGGCCATCCTCAATTGGGGGGGGGGGTTCTATTTAGAACAGGAAAAGATTTGTGGTAGTCTACCAGGAGAAAATTTTGGGGTGGGAGGTGGGGAAAGAAGAAAGGGATCATTGGAGGAGTAAAGTCATAGGCCAGAGTCCCCTATGTGGGGGAGATCACACTGTGGGCATGCAGTGCTTCTCTGTTAGTAATCCTACACTGGCTGGGTGAGCTGAAGCTGATGTTAGCAAATCCCATGTCATGCCTCAGAAGAGGGGACATGACGTTCAGCAGAGCAGGGGTTTCCTGGTAAGTGCCCCCTCTGCCGTCTAATTTGGGATACCCTGTTAGAATAACACAATTTTTGATGCTCTCAGTCAAATTACAAACCTGTCATACTTACATTTACACTATTGCACTTTTTTTTTATATGTACTTAGGGGCAGACTGAATAACAGCACATAACATGACACACTCACATTTATCATCTTACTTTCACCATCATACAGGCATCAGGACACAGGTTAAAAGATCCTTCAGAGAATATTAGTGGCCTCATTATCCTCAAGGTCTCTCTCTTAAAGTGTCACTTTTAACTGAATGCCATACATTCCCAGGGGCTCACATCTGATGAGTATGGGCTTGGCACACACCCAGGGTCCTGAGCTGGATATCATCATTCTTCTCTTTCTTGGTGATTCCTTTCTACTTTGGATTTCTCTCTCTCACAGGGTAACTTGTGAATTTATCCCTCTCCTCAGGAAATTTTCTTGTGAAAACATTTGTTTTGAATGATACCCTTGTCTATCAGTTGTATCAGAGAATGTTAAATTAGGAGATGAGAAGTAAAAATAGTCCCAGAAACTATAATTTGTGACAGTGAGCAGGATACTTAAAATGTGTGAAAATTAATTGCCTAACTATGACACAAATCACATTGGTTGATGTTGAAGAATAACAGCCCTATACTCAATGAGATTCTGCTTTCATTATGATAGCATGAAAATGAAATAGCTAACCTGAAGAGATGTTCTTCTTTTGCTGTATAGTGAATTTGATAAATGGTATCATGAATTTGTAATGAGTTTTGTTGTGATTTTTTCTGCTACTTAAAATGTATGTTATTAAATTTTTTTAAAAAGTGATAAAGAAATAATTTTATATAGTATTTTCAAAACCAAAATGGAATGCTGCTGATAACGTATGCATTTGTAAGAATACATGACTTACAAATTTTGATATTTCAAATGCTTTTCTGTTCAAATTCTGTTAGAATACTACAAATATGAATTATATGATATGAATCTCAAAAGCATTGTTAATACAGGGCAATGTTGGCAAAAAGTCGAGAGTTAGGATTGAATTTGAAAGTGTCTGCAATTCTGCCCAGACATGATAGGAGGGAGTATATATTGAGAACCACGTCAATCAATTTGGCAATGGAGAAAAATGTGCAAGGCTCATAGGGTAGAATTTTTCTCAGCATAGTGTGCGCATGTTAACAGGAGAGACTGTTTTTACAGGGATGGGATACACTTGAATAGAAGGATTGCAAGAATATTTGCTGATGCTATCACGGCAATGATAGGTGGGTTGGAAAACTGTTAACTTGGAGAGATATACAGACTAATGGTTTAACCGAGAGCTGCAGACAGGTGAAAGTGATTCTTGCATTGCTACTATTGATACATGCAGCAGGCTGGAAAGGGAGGTTCTTAAATCCCAGCAGGCTGGGATTTAAGGACCTGCTGGGAGTCATAATGGAACAAATGAATACATGGACTGTGTTAGGGTAACTAAGAATAAGAACACGTGCGTGTATACTTGCATGTACACTAATGCTAGGAGCATTGTAAATAAATTTGATGTGAAGTACTGATTAAGCTGTCCAATGCAGACATTGTAGGAATAGCAGAGATATGGTGTCACTCATATAAGTGACACTGAATTTGAATACAGGGTGTAAAATGTATACAGGAAAGACAAGACAGGAGAGGTGGAGGGGTTTGATCTTAGTTAAGAAGAATATTAAATCTAAAGCAGTGCATCCAGTTGACTTGGATGACAATTGAGTTGAGTCAGTTTGGTGTGATATAAACACCGGGAAAAACAAAATTGAGAGTAGGAGTATGTTATGGGCCTAATAACCGCGTGAGTATACCAAACAGCTATACAGGGAAATAGATTGGGCCGGCAAATCAGAATGTCTCATAATGAGTGATTTTAACTTTCCGGATGTTTACTGGAAATTGTAGGTTGGTCACTCGCACATTAGCAAGCCTTTTGTGGATTTCTTGGTGGATGACTATTTTCTACAGCAGCATGTTAGAAAGGCAACAAGAGGAGCAGTACTCATTATCTGGTTATCAGCAGTGATTTTTCATGCATTAAGAATTTGCAGGTAAAAGACCCACTAAGTGGCAGCAATCACAGTGTACTAATGGGGAATTTAATTAAAGACATAACTACTGTCTTTAATTAAAGACAACGAAAGCAAAAGACTTTTCTTTTGCTTTCGTTAGGGTCACTACAGAGATGTCAGACTGTTTTTAAATTGTGTGCAGTCAGATGAACTATTGAGACACATGGCAGAGAAGAAAAGTTCATGGGTGTATCTAAATTATCAGGTGATACAGAAGCCTGTGGTAGATATAAATTAGCCTGTAATCAAGTCACAGAGCAGGTTAGGCAGGCTAAGGCAGATTACGAGAAGTCTCTGGCAAAGGATGCAAAGGAAAACAGCAAAGACTTCTATGCTTATATATACAGTAGAAGGAAGGGTTTGAATCACATTGGGCCACTTGATGTCTATGGGTTAACTGTTGACCCTGCTCAGGTTATGGACAAATTGAATTGGTATTTTCTGTCTATATTCACATGTTAAGAATTCTTTAGGAAAAGGGATGTCAGAAGTTTATCAAAATTTTACAAGGAACTAAGTGACTTAGTGATAACTAAAAGGAAAGCGGAGGCGTAATTGTTGAAGATAGACTTTTAAAAAAGCAGATGGAAGTTATCCGCTTATATTATGGGAGGCAGCAATGAAGGTAAGCAAATCCTTAGCCATAATTATATAAGCATCCTTGGATTCAGGGGAGGTCCATATGGATTGGAGAAGTGATAATATATCCCCAATTCATAAAGGGGGGGGATCAAAAGGCGACATGAGTAATTACAAACCTGTTAGCTTAACGTCTGTTGCCGGGAAAATAATGGAATCACTGGTTTTGAAGTAATGCAGGACCATTTGGACAGGCATGTAGTTATACTTGCAATCACAGCATTGATTTGTCAAGGGATGGTCTTTACTAACCAATCTAATAGGTTACTATGATGTAGTGACCAAGCAACTGGATGCAAAAAATAATTTTGACTTCATATACTTGGATTTCATGAAGGCTTTTGATACTGTTGCTCATAAGACTGCTGTACAAACTGGAGCAATGTGGCATTAAAGGAAAGTTACTGCTATGGATAAAGTGATGGTCAAGTGAAAGAAGACTGGTTATCAGTGGACACTGCTTTTCGTGGACTAATGTTATTAGTGGAGTTCCCCAGGGTTCAGTGCTGGGCCCAATGTTGTTTTCAATATTTATCAGTGATAGTGATGAAAGTATATCGGGCTCCATGTCTAAATTTGCAGATGATACAAAGGTTGACAGGGTGGTTAATAGCAGTCATTAGGGTGAGCTACTGCAACAAGGTCTAGGAAAACTAAGTCGATGGGCTGAGAAATGGCAGTTGAAGTTTAACATTAACAAATGCAAGGTACTGCATGTGGGTAGCTGTAGTCCCAGAGTAACTTATTAGCTGTGTGGTACAGGGTAGTGAAGAATGAAAAAGACCTGAGGTAATTGTGCAGTCAGACATGAAATTCTCTGAGCATTGCAGACATGCTGCCTGGTCAGCTCATGCAATTTAGCATTAGTAGAGGTATATGATGCAAGAAAGCAAACTTATGTAGCATCAGCCAAAAAAAAAAAAAAAAAAAACACTCCCATTTCACCCCTCCGTTCATTCGAAATACCTGTCCAGCTGAGCCTTAAATTTATTTAAGCTATCAACTTCCACACCAAGGGATGGAAGTCTGTTCCACCAACCAACTACCTGCTGGCTAAAGGCAAATTTCCACACATCTATCCTACATCTGTCTTTCCTCAATTTTATTAATGATATACAGAAACTTTGCTAGCAGGGATTATCCCTTTGTATAAGGCATGGTTAGGCTTGAGTATTGTATACGGGTCTAGAGGCCTCACTTTAGGAAGTATGTATATCTTCTGGAACAATTCTAGAGAAGGGCAACCAGATTGGCGAAGGGAACAAAAGGGTGCTGTTACCTAGAACGACTTCAGTTCTGCAAATTGCAGTTTCTCGTTACTAGGCACCTGCAGTGAGACCTAATCAAGGTGTTAGAGCTTTCAATGAATTGAGTAAGCTGAATGTTGATGGTATTTTTCCAAATGCTGAGACTACACAGATGAGGTGGCATAAATTCAATTTCAAGAAAGATGGTTGTATGATAGATGTGTGTAAATTTGTCTTCAGTCAACGGGTGGTTGATCGTTGGAACAGGCTTCCATCCGTTGTTGTGGAAGTGGATGGGTTGAATAAATTCAAGGCGGAAGAACTAGGCAAATTCTTGGAGGATACAGATGGGTGAACTGTTTTTTTTTTTTTTTTTTTTTGGCTGATGCTATATAAGCTTGCTTTCTTGCATCATTTGCCATTACTACTACTATTCTCCATTTTCAGACACACATCCCACTCATTACAATACCCTGAATAGGACAGCACACAGATTTTTTTTTTTGCAGGTTAAGAGGACTCATTTCCCACCCAGCACTAGACACATATTGACATATACATACATACACTCTCACATATATACCAGGGTAATTCAAAAAATAAGTTACACTTGACTATTGTAGCCCAAGAGACATTTATTGAGGTAGGTAACATTATGCAATAGAAAGCACATACCTTGCGCTACTTTTCCATAGTCACCGAGTTGGTGTAAACACTTCTCGGAATGTGTGACTAAACGTTCGATTCCTTGATGAGAGAAATCTACTCCCTGGTCATTCGTCCACCGTTGAACTGCTGTTTACACCTGCTCATCGTTTGCAAATTTTGCCCTCCCCCCAGGTGTTCTTTCAGCTTGCTGAAGATATGATAGTCATATGGCGAAAGATCAGACTGTATGGCAGATGCCATACCTCCCATCCAAAACTTTGGAGCAAGTGTCGTGTTGTACGTGCATTGTGTGGCATAGCTTTGTCCTGAATGAGAACAATGCCTTTGCTTAACTTTCCAGGCCTCTTGTTTATCATGGCTGTTCACAAAAACTGTAATGTTTGGCAGTATGAGGCAGCATTAATTGTTGTGCCTTTTGCCATAAATTCCTTGTAAACAACTCCTTCACAGTTTAAAAACACAGTGGCCATGACCTTTCCTGCTGATGGTGCAACTTTGAATTTCTTCAGCGGCCCCGAGTGCCAAGCGATAATGACAAGCGATTTTCTCAGTGATTTATAGAGTGCCCTTATTAAAGAAAAAGTTCTATTTGATTTCTAGTGTCTTTTTCTATTTAATTTACTTCCAGTTGTTCTGTGTTTAAAGTATTAAGTAAGAACACAGAAAGGAAAACAACCTTTCTTTATTTAGTATATATATTTTACTAATAACAAACAACTAACTTCTACAACCGCTTGGTCACTGGTGGCATCGCTCCTGCCTCCACGTGGCGGGGCCGGTAACCTGGGGGATAAGACAACCCCCGGGGCTAAAAGGAGCAGAGATGGAAACAAGTGAATTTCCACGCTTAGAGCCAAAGAGCTCTCAATTGAATGAGACACACACGACACTGACCATGACTCCTCTATCTCAAAGAGAATGAAGAAAGACACTGGCAGACAGGAATTACCAGCCTTCTTGATTATACATTCTCTGTCAACGCAACCTGTCGGCAAGCTCTCCCCCTTCACCATTCAGAGATGCCTAGAACATGCTGCAGGTTCACCAAAAATGGTGAAACGTCTTCAATCTGGAGATTTGTTAATAGAGACCACCAATTCTAGACATTCTGAGCTACTACTACGTCTGACATCCTTGAGTGGAATCCCAGTTCAAATCACACCACACACCACCCTCAATTCTTCAAAGGGAGTGATCACTGAATGGGATTTATTGAACGTCCCCGAAGATGAAATAGTTCAAGAACTTAAAGAACAAAACGTCACTCAAGCAAAAAGGATCATGATCCGAAAAGATGGCAATTTAGTCCCTACCCGGAGTATAATTGTAACATTCAGTTCTCCAAATCTACCATCTTCAGTCAAGGCAGGATATTTAAACTGTTGCGTTCGGCCCTATATCCCGAACCCTCTAAGATGTTTTAAATGCCAGAAATTTGGCCATTCCCAGATAGCATGCCGTGGAGATGCAACTTGTGCAAACTGTGGGTGTAAAACTCATACACAAACAGAATGTAAGGCACCAACTCCACAGTGTCCGAATTGCAAAGGCAACCATCCCGCTTATTCCAAAGACTGCGACCTCTGGAAGTTGGGGGAAAAAAATACAAAAATATAAAATTGAAAATAAGGTTTCCTATCAAGAGGCAAGAAAACAAGTAAAATTATGTATGCCAAAACACACCTATGCTACTGCTACACACAGTCACCAATCAGTAGCATGTCAGACTGAAGTGACTATTCCTCCAGACACATCGATCTCCAACTGGGCTCGGTTAGTCCTATCTATTGAACATCCATCTCCACCAAACGTAGTAGACCAATGCAGTAATACACCACTAACAGTTCCATCCCAGAGACCTCCCCGTTGTCAAGCAGTAGATAATTTACAGAAATCAGATCCTGTTGAGGCAAAGCAATCTCATATATCAAGCATGGACACTGATGACATAACTAATCAGGATCTGCTTGAAATACATGCAAATGGAGATATGGAAGAAATTAATGACTCAGAACGCCCTAATTTTTTAAGAAAAGAAAAATCAAAACTCGAAAGAGGTAAACAAGCCACCCACAAAAAACAGACAGACTCAACTTCCACCCATAGAACTAAATAATGGAACAGATCATACAGTGGAATTGCAGAGGTTTTCGGAGCAGTATTGACGATATTTATGAATTAATTCACCATTTCAAACCCGCTGCTATGTGCTTACAAGAAACAAATTTAACACCAAAAATCTCCGTTTCAGTTAAAAATTATACCATCTTCAGAAAAGATCGATCTGAAACTAACAGTTCTCATGGAGGAGTAGCTGTACTTGTGGAATCAAGAGTCCCTTCCAGGCACATTCCTTTGAAAACACCATTAGAAGCTGTTGCAACGCGTATAGTTATCGGTATCACATTAACAGTGGTCTCGATATATCTTCCGCCAAACCATCCATGCACATTTCAGGATCTGGAAAACCTTATTTCTCAATTACCATCTCCGATCTGTCTATTAGGCGATTTTAATGGACATCATCCATTGTGGGGTTCACTGGTCTCAGATGGACGTGGCGAACTTATTGAAATGCTACTTGATAGAGAGAATCTGACACTGTTGAACACTGGCTTACCCACCTACATCCATTTTCCAACTGGGTCAAGCACTGCTATCGATCTCTCAATCTGCTCTCCGATCTTGTTCCCAACCATAGAGTGGACAGTACACGACAATCCTCTAAACAGCAATCACTTTCCGCTGATTTGTAGCATTCAATCCATCCATTTCAAATAAACACAAACAAAAACTCAATGGAAATTTTCCAAAGCAAACTGGACAAAATTTACCAATCATGTATCTTTTGATGAGGATATCATTACGTCTTTTCCTATTGATGCTGCCACCGAATATATTACAAAGCAGATACTAACAGCTGCAACAGCAGCCATCCCAAAGTCTCAAATAAGAAACCATCGGCATACCAATCACTGGTGGAATGGTGATTGCAATAAAGCGAAAAAGGAAAAAAATGCAGCATGGAATACCTTCCGCAAATATCCCACCACTGCCAACCTTATTAACTACAAGAAACTGAGAGCCAAAGCTCATTTCATCCAGTGAAAGGCCAAAAAAGATTCATGGGTAAAATTCGCCTCCTCAATCAACAAAGATACTGATACCCGAATAATCTGGAAAAAAATAAAGAAGCTAAGTGGAAAATATCATGTACCACCTTCTCCTATTATTAACTGGAATGGGAAGGAGATCTCCTCTCCTGGAGAGATTGCCAATGCCTTAGGAACTGTGTTCTGTGAATTATCTGCCTCAAGTGCATATCAACAGTCTTTCCAAAAAATTAAAGCCGGAATAGAGAAAAGGAAACTGAACTTCAAAGCTAACTGCCATTTGCCCTATAACCAACCATTAACAATTTCTGAACTGAAAGAAGTTATGTATACCTCAAGAAACTGTGCTCCTGGCCCTGACGGAATTTACTATATAATACTTCAACATCTCAATCAGAAATCACTATCTTTATTGCTTAAACTTTACAATCGGATATTCTCAGAACATATATTCCCGACCTCCTGGCAACATTCTTATATAATAGCTATACCGAAGCTTGGAAAAGATCACTCGATTCTGCACAATTATAGACCAATTTCTCTTACCAGCTGCTTGAGTAAGACTTTGGAAAAAATGGTTCACCATCGTCTCACATGGTATCTTAAATCCCGAAACATAATCAGTAATAATCAGTTTGGTTTCCGAAAGAATAGATCATCCCTAGACCTCATGACCAAAGCCGAATCCAACATAAGAAATGCATTCATCAGAAGTCAACATCTCGTCATGATATGCCTTGATATAGAGAAGGCTTTCGATACCACATGGCGATACGGCATCCTAAGAGATCTCCATTCTATTCATATGAGAGGGCACTTACCATATTTTATTCAAAGCTTTCTTCGACACAGGTCTTTCCAAGTTAAGTACCGGCAGGTTTTATCTCAAACATATATACAAGAAGAAGGAGTCCCACAGGGCTCTGTTCTTAGTGCCACTCTGTTCTCACTACGAATAAACAATATTACAAACTGCATTCCAAACACAGTTGACTCATATCTCTATGCGGATGACCTTACCATATCCTGCCATTCCCAGAATATGAACTATATCGAGAGGCATCTACAAATATCCATAAACAACATTGAATTATGGATGGCACAAAATGGATACAGACTGTCAAGCCACAAATCAACAGCCATACATTTCTGCACAAAGCACAGAATGCATCCTGAACCTGAGTTGCACTTGGCCAATCACCCTATACCAATCGTGAACAGTATTCGGCTCCTAGGGCTAATTTTTGATAAGAAATTAAATTTCCAGGAGCACATAAAATATCTAAGAACCTCTTACGCAAGGAAAATGAATATACTCCTGGTAATCTCCAGTACATCTTGGGGTGCAGATCGCTCTACCCTGCTCCACTTGTATAAGTCCCTAATTAGATCTCGGCTAGACTACGGAGCACCTGTTTATGACTCAGCTAGGGAAAGCACCTTAGTGCGTCTTGCGCCCATCCAACATTCGTCTCTTAGGATAGCCCTAGGTGCATACAGAACATCACCGGTTCAAAGTCTTTACGTTGAAGCTCACGAACCTCCACTTAGCATCAGAAGAAAAATGTTACTGATGAATTACTCAGCTAAAATTAAAAGCCTGCCTACTCATCCTGTTTGGCCTCTCCTGCATGATCCTCTGTGGAAAACTCACTATAGAAATAAACCCAGAACAATTCAGCCTGCTGGTATCAGACTGCAGATTCTAGCAGAAAGCTGGAACATCCAATTTGAAAATATCCTCAGAGAATCAAAAGATCCAGATCCCCCATGGTCTGCTCTCACATTTTCTCTCATGAATACCTTGAGCGATGGGGTAAAAGTTCCATAGCAAATATTAACATCCAACAACTACATTATGCTCATACACAAAAGTACCCCGAATTCACCAAGATTTATACTGATGGTTCAAAGTCTGACAATCAAGTGGGTGCAGCTGCTGTCTTCCCTAATTCAACTATCTCATTTTCACTTCCAGTCGAATGTAGCAGTTATACCGCTGAGCTTCATGCCATTAAGCTTGCTCTTGAAAATAAAGCTTGCTCTTGAAAATATCTCACTGCCGTCAATAAATAAAAGTATAGTATATACCGATTCACAAAGTGCTATTTTAGCTTTGAAAGGTATTTCCTCACCTACCAATCCTTTATTAAAACATAAGCTGATGCAGCTTCAGGAGCATAAACAAACTTATCTTTTCTTGGGTCCCAGGCCTCAGTGGTATTCCAGGAAATGAATGTGCAGATGATGCTGCAAAGCATCCTTCTAATATAGCCTCAACAAATGATCTAGTCCCATATCTTGATTACAGACACAAAATTCAGAAAACATGCATGGAACAATGGACACTTCTGTGGAAAATGCAAACAAATAACAAGCTATTTCAAATAAAATCTGAACCACAATTATGGACTTCTAGCCTTTGTAAAAATAGAAAAGAAGGAGTAATCTTAGCCAGAATCCGAATAGGTCACACTCACCTCACACATCTCTATCTGCTTACAGGGAATGATCTTCCTCAATGTGCAAACTGCTCACAGCCACTTACAGTAAAACATATACTTGTCGAATGTAGCTTGTTTAACAACGCCCGACGAATGGCTTTTAGTTCCATCTCAGATCTGCAACAACCTTTGTCTCTCAATAGCATCATAGGCAAAGAAGCAAATCTCTCTGAATTATTTCTCTATTTAAAACAAATTAAAGTGTATGATCGTTTTTAACTGCTGTACAAGCAGTTCCCGTATGTCAAATCAATTGATTTGGGAGGTGCAATATGGCCTAAGTTGCCCTTGCACCAAAAAAAAAAACACCACAACAATAACAACAACAATTTCTTCAGCACAGGTGATGTAGTAGTAGTAGCAGTAGCAGTGGCATGTGATGCAAGAAAGCAAGTGTATGAGCTTATGCAGCATCAGCCAAAAAAAAAAAAAAAAAACATACATATATATATATATATGTATATATATATAAAAAAAAAAAAATCACATCATTCCCTCCAAATGCCTGTCCAGTTCCTCCTTAAATTTATTCAACCTATCAACTTCCACAATGACAGATGGAAGTTTGTTCCAGCAATTAACCACCCGCTGGCTAAAGGCAAATTTCTGCGCATCTATTCTACCTGTCTTTTCTTAATTTGAATTTATGTCCCCTTAGGTTCGTAATCTGAACAAGTGGAAGGATCCCATCAGAATTCAACGTGCTCAACCCATTCAAGGCCTTATATGTTGCATGTCTCCATTCCAAAGATGCTCTCTTCTTTTCTAGGGGGAAATGGTGCACCCATGTTTCATTGCCAGTGATGATGCGGCATAAGAAGTCATGGCCTTCCACAGAATAGTGTTGAAGGAAGGCTAGAGAAGACAAAAAACGTTGACCTCTGTGTTCGTATGTCAGTGAACAAGGAACCCATTGTGCGCACAATTTGCAATAGTCAAGATGTTCACGGACGATGGAATGAACACTGCCTATCGAAATATCCAACTCCTTTGCTATTTCTGCAACTGTCAGTCTTCGATTATTGCAAATCATTTCATCAACCTGCATCACGTTGTCTGCAGTGGTTGATGTTGATGGCCTTCCTTTTCAATCAGCATCCATCAATTCTGTGCAACCACTTTGAAACTGCTGCCACCACTTCACTATGGCTAGACGCAACATTGCATTTTCCCCATACACCGCCATTATTTCACAACAAATCTCGGAACAATTCAGATGTTGCGCTCACAAAAATCGTACTGTTCCATGTACTTTGAACTTGGAGTAACATTCTAGCTGACATGCCATTATGAACGCTTGCTTCTACACAACTGTTACCACTACGTCAACGAAACTCACCTACCAGGGAGTGCACGATATGAACTCCATTCTGCACAGGTGCCACATTGTTGCACAATTATACCAAGAGATGGTGGCAGATGTAACTTATTCTTTGAATGCCCCCCTTACATATACACATATTTACTCATACATTTGCATACATACTAACATATGCACACTCACATCCAGTATACCAGAGCAGGCATTTATGCAACCAAAAACATATATACCTTATTACATTTACAACTAGTTGTGCACATACATTCACACTCATATGTCCATGTTATATTTTTAATTTGTGTACTCAGGATAATAATATTAGGCAGATATATATATTTATGGTTATATATCTAGTATAAAATCATAGAAACAAAAGATTACGAAATATAGTACTTTTAACATAATTAACATAAACTAAAAATATGTAATGAAGGTGTATTATTTTAATTGAATTTTTCTCGCTTTGAAGGACCTTTCACAAGAAGCTACTGTTACAGGCAGGGTAAGAAAAATTCATAGCGCTATTTCTATATTTGAATAAGATTCTATTAGACAATACTCATGAACAAATTGGAGAAGTTGTTAAGGGATTACAGATTTTGAAACCTGCAGAATTGATAAAACATGATTTTTCAAATATTTGATACATTTAAATCTTTGCTAGCATACAACTTAGTGCAATTGCATCATTTCTGTACGTAGCCAACTACTTAAGTAGTTATAAATTGGCATCATTAAGTATAAATTGGTGTGATATAAACACTGGGAAAACAAAATTGAGGCCTAATTGATAAAGGTATCCTTATATTGAGAATACCTTCACAATGAGTGCTATGATATTGCTCTACCTTGAATATGTAATGCTTCACCATAGGAGAAGACTATTGTTACTTATTCTCAGCGGGTACCATCACCCATACGGCACCATTGTGACTACTTAAGTAGTTAGCTACGTACAGAAATGATGTAATTGCACTAATTTGTTCTAGTCAACTCCCTACATAACCTGAGGCTCTATCCCTAAACTATACTGTAATTCAAATTACTCCACACCATCAGGCATCTCTCATATTGTGGAGTTATACTTTGCAACTGGGTTGTTATCATTGCAACACCAGGTTAACTGCCCACCCACTGATGAGGAGCCAGTAAGCTCCGAAACAGTGCTGTATGGGTGATGGTATCCCCTGAGAATAAGTAACAATAGTTTTCTCCTACGGTTGAAGTGTTACTTATTCAAGGTAGTGCAATATCATGGCAACTCGTTGTGAAGGTATTCACAATATGAGATATACTTAATGATGCCAATTTATAACTACTTAAGTAGTTGGCTATGTACAGAAATGATGCAATTGCACTAATTTGTATGCTAGTCAATTCCTTATGTAACCTGAGGCTCTAGCCCTAAACTATACTGTTAAATCTTTGCTGTATTTTGATGCAAGTGAAGTTCCAAATATAAAATCAAAATCTGAAGAAATAGTACAGTATTCAATTTTTCAAATCTAGTGCTTAAGCCATTCATAAGAACATCAAAAACATATTTAATTTCAATACAAAATTGTTATTTGGCAGATAAATTTAAATCATCTGAAGATTTGTAAAGTGTCATTCTTTTTTCTTTCATCTGGAAATGTAGCTGGTATATCCATTTTTTCTGCCGTGGTAGCAGCATATCAGAAAATATCTTGAAATCACTTTCCTGTATTTCTTGGAGATTTTTTATCAGTCCGGTTATTAATTGGGAAGAGTTGCGTATGCAAAGCTTTGTAGCTTGCATTGCTTTATTTACACAGTCAATATTACAAAGAATTTTATTCCATATAGCCAATCTTCATAAAAATGAATAATCTATTTGTAAAAGCAGACTAAGCAATACTGATAGTTCTTCAATATTAATTAAGACTTCATGAACTTTTATTTGTAAGAACAAAGATTTTATAGCTCGTTCTTTGGATGACCATCTTGTGTCTATATGTCGTTTAGGTGAAATCTTCAAAGTATTCATTAAAATTTCCCAGTGACTAGTGGAACCAGAAAAAAAAAAAAAAAAAAACTTTGAACAATGCCAAAAAAACATCATCCCAGACATTATTGATGCTGCATGCACACTAGCTAAATTAAGACTATGTGCCGAACATGGTACAAATGTGGCAAATTATTTTATTTATTTATTATTTATTATTATTATTATTTTTTTTTTTTTTTTCAATTATTGCCTGTACACCTTATATTTTCTGCCATATTAGCCCCATTATCGTATCCCTGTCCACTTACATTTTTAATGTTAAGCCTATCCTTTTTTAAATTGGTAAGAATTTCTGTCGCCAATCCAATGGCAGCCTTTTCTTTACTTTCTATAAAATCAATGAAACTCTCTTCTATTGATATTTTTCCGTCAATAATTTGCACATATCTAATTATTTGGGGCATTTGTTCATGATGTGATAAATCGGGTGTGCAATCAATTAACAAGGAGAAGTACAGTACTTAGCTTTTTTAATTTTTGAAATAATACTGACGTGAATTTCATTTCCAATTAAGCATATAAATTTGTCTTGAATTTTATGCCATAAATAATTCACAGTTCCTTTTCGATGATTTGAAATTTGTTCTGCTAGTTCTTTATTATGACTAAGTTCAATAATATTCCAGCTTTCGGATTCCCAACTATCTCATTTGAATCTCTTAACACAAGACTACAATTGTTTCGCTACAATTTTCCTCAGCTTCAAGAATGATTGAATTTAAGCTTTCAGCTAACTCTTTATTGTGGTCAAGTGATCTCCACTGGCACAAACCAATTTTGAAAATTATTTGACAGTTTCTTTGCTTCTTCCTCTCTCAACTGCTTCTTCTTTCAAAATTTGGCTCCACTTGGTCATTTGACATCTTATTCTTACTTATAATTTATAAATTTTAAAGATTTTTTATTTTAATTAAATTTGGAGCACAGCCAAATAAATAACATCATTTATTGTAAACATGTAGACTAGAATGAAACAATTTTTAAAGAACAGCATTTTAAAAAATTGTTTCATTCAGGCATATGCACAAATTGAAATAAAAGAAAAAGACAACTCGATAATACATTATATTTTAAATAGGTGTTTGCTCACAATTTGCATTTTTGTGGTATAAAAAAGTATTTTAACAAGGAAAATGTTCTGCTCAAAAAATTAACAAGGGGAACTCTACTCAAAAAATTTAACAAGGAGAACTACGCCCTCCCAATTTGATTACTGTGTCAAACTCAATTTGGAAGAGACAAAAATTGAATTCTAAAACATATTTTAAATAACTAATAATTACGTATGTTATAACCTATAAAAATAAAATATATGGTTACAGTTCAACTAAAGGAAATTAAAATACATAAAAGAAAGGTTTGTTTATAACAATTTATTAAAGCTTGCTTTTCTAATGTGGAGATGAAACAACTGAATAACAAAATTTGAATCACAATTTTGTTTCTTTTAACCTGCGACTACTCACGCTTGAGCATTTGTGCAATTCAAGCAAAATACAACTGCCAACTGGTTAGCACTAGAGGATAAACCAAGGAACTGAGAGGTGTGATTTGACAAAATGGACCATACTTTATATAGAAATTTGTAATTGGAGTTTCTCTGTTATTTTCAAAATTTGTAAAACACTGTTTCTCCCTGATATTTTTTCTGTAAGTGATTATAAATCCTGAATTTATAATTTTTTTCACTCTCACAAAATCACAAAAATTTCTGGAATCATAAATAGCACATACAAAGAAAATGCAGTATTTTTTTAAATAAAATTTTTATTTTAAACAAAAAACACAAGTTGACCAGAAGCTATTATCCTTGTCTGGAATACACCTTAATCTTTTGACTGGCTATAGAAAGCAGTTGACTAAACTTCTGGGTTTGTGGGATAGGTGGCTGCTTATGTTTTTCGTTCCATTTGCATTATGGAACAGTAATCCCTTTAACCCTTAGTTTGTGCTTTCTAATTGCTTAAATTACCTAAAGGCCAGAGGTGGAAACAAAGTATACAAATTTAAGTCTTTCGTAAACTGTTCGTTATATGGAAATTTTCTTTGTTCTACAGAAACTATTTTAAATGTAATTACCAAAAGGAATTCAAAAAATGCTCTATAAAGAAGTTTGGTAGACACAGTCTGACTGTAATTAAATCAAAAATGAAGCAATTTTAAAATATATAATTGGTCGAATATACCCTTAAAATACTGCACCTGCAGCTGGTGCCCTGCTTGCCTCACCTGGACGTCCTACCTTTCCTAAAAAAGATCACCGTAAGCCTACTGCCTCTAAAAAAGCAACTGGTCATCCTACCACTAACACTAAATAATGCAGTGCGTTTTACAGTGGAATTGGCAAGGACTATGTACTAATACAAATGAACTTTACGACTTAATCCGAGATTTCAATCCAGCAGGCATTTGTTTACAGGAAACATTTAATCCACAAGTGACCCACTCAATAAAGAAATATACTTTGGACAGGAATGCAGCAACTGCAGCCCGTGGAAGTGTAGCGGTTTTAGTATCAGTTACTAATCCATCCAAGGAAATCCCCTTAAAAACTAATTTAGAAGTTGTTGCTGTAAGAATAGAACTTGGAATAATTTTGGAATAAAGGTATGTACTCAGAGACTTTGATGAGCTCCTTGCCCAGATACCACCTATTTGTTTGATGGGTGACTTTAATGGACACCACCCATTATGGGGAAGTCTACATATGGATAAAAGAGGGCAGCTAATAGAAACATTACTGGACTCACACATTACTGGACTCATTACTGAAACATTACTGGACTCACACATTACTGGACTCATTACTGAAACATTACTGGACTCATTACTGAAACATTACTGGACTCACACAATCTAACTCTGCTGAACACCATGCACATTTTCCTGCAAGAAATACTTCTGTCATAGATATAACTAGCTGCTCTTCTGCAGGTGCCTCTGTAGCCAGGTGGGAAGGAGCAGCAGTGCGTAGTACACGCTTCTTGATTAGACCGGGGTTCGAGCCCGTCACCACCAAATACGGAGGATGCGGAAAGGTCAGGGAATGACAACCGCATATCCCGAGCAATATGGCCTTAGTTGCTAATGCTCCTAAAAATCAAATAACAACAACATAACATAACAGCTGCTCTTCTGCTCTGTATCCACGTATACATTGGGTAGTACCGGATAATCCCCACAATATCAATCTTCCAATTACTTGTAAATTCCAAACTATCTTCCCCTATCTGGAAGCTCACAGAAGGTGGAAATTTACAAAGGCAAGCTGGATAAAATTTTTCTTAAGTACAGTTTTAGAAAAACTTCATTCAGAATCAGTCAATAGATGAAGCTACTGACTATCACTGAATGAAGCTATTCCTCAGTTGTCAACAAATCCATGCAGGCACAAAAACTACTGGTGGAATGATGAATGTAATAAAGCTTGGAATATTTTCCACAAGCATTCCATTAATTATAAATTACAAGAAACTTAATTCTAAAGCATGACAAATAAGAAGAAAGCCAAAAATATTCCTGGATACAGTTCACTTCCACTGTCAGAAAAAACACTGATACTAGATTAATCTGGAGGAAAATCCAACATCAGAATGGCAAATATCCACTGTCATCCATATTGATCAGTAATGGACAGGAACTATCTTCCCCCAAAGACATAGCAAATGCTTTTGCTGAAGCTTTTGCGAAAATTTCAGCTGAAATTCATATGATGCTCCATTCCAACGAATTAAAGAGGCAGCAGAAAAGCAGAAGTTAAATTTAAACACCAGTCTCTCCCATACAATCAGCCTTTTTCAATATCTGAGTTAACAGAAGCTCTTAGCAGAGCACCCAATATTTCATCTTGCCCTGATGGTATATTTTATATTATGCTAAAATACTTCAATGATACTGCTTTACAAAATCTTCTAATATTTTTTAACAGAATTTTTCAGGAACGTGTTTATCCTTGCTCTTGGAGACATTCACTTGTATTAGCCATCCCTAAACCAAGAGAAGACCTATCTAATCCAGTTAATTATTGTCCAATTTCATTAACTTGTTGTTTGGGGAAAACACTGGAGAAAATGGTTCTGAAGCACCTGATTTCTAGAGTCACCTGTAAGCCTGGTTTCGAGAGTCATGGTTCTGAAGCACCTGGTTTCTAGAGTCACATAACATCTTACATAAAAAATCAGTATGGCTTTCGGCAAAAAGTTATGGTAAATTTGGATTAGAAAGCCTTGGGTACAACATGGTCTTTTGGTATTCTTTGGACTACGAGGCAGGCTTCCCTTGTTTATTCAGATCTTTCTCCAGGGCAGAACCTTTCAGGTTAGTCATCTAAATATTCTTTGTATAATCCATATACAGGAGGAGGAGATCTTTCAGGGATCTATTTTGAGTCCTACTCTATTTTTAATAAGAATAAACAATATCATCCATGATATTCCAAGCACAATAGAATTATATCATTATGCAGATGACCTCATTATTTTGTGCCAAGGAAAAAATATGGATTCTATCAAGAGGCAGCTTCAGATCTCAATTAACAAAATTGAGCTGTGGATGTCTCACAATGGCTACCACTTATCAGCACAAAAATCCAACTGTATTCATTTCTGTAAAAAACGAAAGATCCACCATGAGCCTGAATTAAAACTTAAAAATTTCACCATACCTCTTTCCAATAGTATACGATTTCTTGGCCTAATCCTGGACAATAAATTAAACTTCTTACAACACATTACATATCTGAGAACGATTTACTTGAAAAAAATTAAATATCTTTATCAACGTGGGGTGCTGACCAATACACTCTGCTTCGGGTATTAAAAAGATATCTCTTGGATTATGGAGCTCCAATCTCTGAGCCTGCCAGGAAAAGTGCACTAATTCGGCTAGACACTATCAATGACAGTGCTATAAGAACTGCTTTAGGACCATTCAGGACAGTATTTTTGAGACACCCTATATAGGGCGTCTCAAAAATATTGGTGCAAGCATTTAGGGGAGGTAGGTAACATCTAAAGGAATGTGAATCGCATAGGAACCCATAACCGGAAACGTTATCATAAGTCGGTACGTGGCACTGTTCATCAGTTTGCGAGAGGGAAAATTTCTGGGTTACTCATTCAAGCAGTGGTTTCCGCACGAAGAGCATTCATCGATATGCGAACTGTGAGCTGGCAGACATGCACCTAGTGTATGGATTAGCAGAGGATCCGCACGGTGTGTGCCCCCATGCAGCACAACATCGCTTCACAATAAATGTGTAGGCAGGTATGGTCGGTGACTGCTTAGTCGGGCCCATACCTGTTACCATCCCGCATGAACTCTGCTAAATATTGGATCTTTCTTGAACAAGTTCTACCAGGGTTACTTGACGATGTTCCAGCAAATGTGAGATGCAACATTTGGTTTCAACATGATGGGGCGCCTGCCCATTATGGAAGGTGCGTTCGTGACCATTTGAACAGGCATTTTGGGCGTCAATGGATTGGCCGTGGTGGACCTGTTGCCTGGCCCCCATGCTCACCTGATTTATCGAGCCTTGATTTCTTTCTGTGGGGGCTCCTCAAATCTATCATATATGAATCACCTGTGGAGACGGAAATGGATCTCGTGGTGAGACTTGTCTGTGCTGCTGCTACTGTCAAAGAAACTCCAGGTGTGTTCGACTGTGTCCACCAATCCATGCTGCATCGGTGTCATGCATGCATCACATCTCATGGTGGCACCTTCGAGCATCTGTTGTAACATCATGAAATGCATCCATCTCGTACTCCATTATTAATATTGTGTCATTTCTGCTTCTTGTGCCTCTGCTACTACTTTCCTGTGACGTTTCCGGTTATGGGTTCCTATGCGATTCACATTCCTTTAGATGTTACCTACCCTAAACGTTTGTACCAATATTTTTGAGACACCCTATATATAGATAGTCTATATATCAGTGTTTTTAAGTCCAAGTTTTATAATAAAAATGAATTCAAATAAAACATTTGTTTATTTACGCTTCACCGATCCCGTCCCTTCCAGGGGTCAATGTGATGTCACGTTCTAATTCCTAGTACTAGATCTGTTCATCTTTATTCGGCCATTCTTATCACTTGAGAGTCTCACCCAGGCACCGTACAGTTGAATAAGTGAAACTTGTAAGAAGAATAGTAAGAAATTTCCTTTGTGTTTTATATCTCTAAAATGTCATATGCAGTTAATTTGTATAGAACAGATATTTTCAATTAACTGTATTAGTACATTCTAGAAGTAACTTTAATTTTTTTAGAAATTATTAGCGATGGATAAATTTTTAGTGAAAAGAAATCAGAAGAGGCAACTTGATAACGAGCTTGGAGAAAATGACAAAAACGAACCAACATCAAAAAAGAAGACATGTTATCATAAATATGATGATGATTATTTGGTGATGTAATTTTTGTATGCTGGTACCCAAGATTGTCCTCGACATTTATGTGTGGTATGTAGTTTAAAATTGTTGAATGAATCTATGGTGCAAGTAAATTGCGGTGTCATTTTTCTAGGAAACATGAGAATTTATCGTTCAAAACTAGGAATATTTTAAAAGACTGCAGGCCTCTACTAGAAAATAAGGCACAGAATTTTATAGTATGGCTAAAATATCTGATAAAGTGCAAGAAGCCAGCTATTTAGTAGCCAAACTGGTGGCAAAAAAAAAAGAAGAAATCACCTGATTGCAGAAAGTCTGATCATGAAAAGTATTTTGGGAGAGGAAGCTGGAAAAAAAAAAAAAAATGACAATACCACTTTTAGCAGGCGTATAAAAGCACAATTAGCAGGCATATAAAAGAAATGTCCGATAATATTGAAGAATAATTTGTTTGAAATATCAATAATTTGGATGACTGTTTGCATTGCAAGTAGATAATTCTACAGATATTAGTGGGAAAGCCCAATTAATAATACTATTATTAATTGGGTTTTAATGTCAGGTTTATCGAAAACGACACAATTATTATTATTATTTATTTTTATTTTTTTGTGACTAACTCACTGAAAGAATAACCGATCATGATATTTTCGAAGTAATGAATAATTATTTACAGAAGTGTGGGAGTCATATGTACCGACATTCGGGAGCACCATTGGCACTTGTACCAACAGTGTTCCTGCAATAACAGGAGCATTAAAAGGATTTGTAAACGTAGTAAAATGACACAATTCAAATATTATTATGACACACTGTTTCATACACAGAGAAGTTCTAGTAGTGAAGACAGTTGTATCCGATTTAAAACTTGTACCTGATCAAGTGGTTAAAATGATCAATTATATCAAAACTAGACTGCAAAAAATACATATTTTTGGAAAATGATGTGAGGAACTGGAGTCGATCATT
Organism: Mastigoproctus giganteus; assembly: GCF_048544385.1. Taxonomy (NCBI): domain Eukaryota; kingdom Metazoa; phylum Arthropoda; class Arachnida; order Uropygi; family Thelyphonidae; genus Mastigoproctus; species Mastigoproctus giganteus. The sequence continues at coordinate 80,137,279 of NC_143577.1, read as the reverse complement.
TTTCTTTAATAATGCATACTGAGGTTCGATGGCATTTGAAAGGAAATGTATTTGGCAATATGTACAAGTTGTGTGAGGAAATGCTCATATTTTTAGGTGATGAAATTTTGAGCTATAAATTAGTTTTCTTAGCAGATTTATTTGCGCAGCTTAATACATTAAATATCAGTATGCAAAGCCCGGAGGAAAATTTACTCACTTCTACTGACAAGTTGTTCACCTTTAAAGAAAAGTTGAGTATATGAAAAAAAATTATAAATGTTTCCCTTGACTGCCAAAACGAAAATAATTAATGTAATAAGCAAAACAGAGCTGTTAAGGACAAAAAATTGAGCATTACTTTCCATCCCTTGATACCAAAAAATATTTGTGAGTAAGAGACCCATTTGCAACAAGAGACTTTCCGACGTTAGAACTTAATCTGCAAGAGGAAGAATTGGCTGAGATCTGCAGTGACCAGTTGCTGGAAATTCGCTTTAATAATGCTAATATTAGCAAAATTCAAAATGAATATCCATAAATTTTGGAAAAGGCAATTAGAATTTTATTGCAAGTTCTCACTTCCTACTTGTGCAAAACAGGGTTTTCTGCTTTAAACGAGATTAAATAAAAAAGAGAGAGACTAAAGCCAGCAGAAGAGGAGCTGAGAGTAAGCCTATCCACAATAAATCCTCGTATTAAAAAACTGCTCCTCCAATCAAACCCAACCTTCTCACTGATTAAAATGTTATAACTGTATATTTGTTTGTTTTTATATTTAAATATACATATTTTCTTTAAAATTTCATGTACAGTTGAACTTGGTTATAACGAGCACGGAAATAACAAGATCACGGTTGTAATGAGCAAAAAGCCATAATGGTTTTAATTTACGCATATTCCCATATGCAGATGACCTCATTATTTCGTAGACCGGGGTTCGAGCCCGTCACCACCAAATATGGAGGATGCAGAAAGGTCAGGGAATGACCACCCCATATCCCGGAGCAATATGGCCTTAGTTGCTAATGCTCCTAAAAACCAAATAACAAACAAACAAACAAACAACATCATTATTTCGTGCTAATTGCTCACCATTATAACAAGCATACTACACAGATATACTGAACAAATTTTGCTCTGGTAGTTGAAAAAACCCAGTTCTTGGAATAGACGAAAATGAAAAGGGCAACTTAGCTTTATGACCACCTGCATCGGATTAGCGGCCAGTTTATGACCTTGTCCTTCTGGGTACGGGAGCTATGCAATAGTGCATTGGCATTCCACTTGTCGCATTACCCTATTTACAGATTGTCTTGTATTCACTGAACCATAAATTTATTTCAGTACTTCTAAGAATGTTGTATGCATTTCGGGATTCTAAGAACTTTGTACACAGATCACTTTACTATCATTTTAAAGTAAAATCAGTTGGAAACGAACCCTTTCTTCAGAAAAATGTCTGCTAACAAAAGAAAGTCTCTCTCTCGATTCGCGAAAAAGTCGAAATTATTTGTGAGTTAGAATGTGGTGCAAAAATGTTGAAGTGTGCAAAAAGTTTTCTGTGTCCTCTTCAAGTGTATCGATAATGTGGAAGAATAAAGATGTTTATATATTGGCACTGGAAAAGAACATAACCAAAAAAAAAAATTTTTTTAAAGAAAGTATGAGGTTACAATCGTTGATGAAGCATTGCTTCAGTGGTTCATCACACAAAGAAGTGCTGGATTTTCAATAGACAGTCCGATCTTGAAGGCTCAATGGAAAAATTTGCTAAACAATTTGAATGCGACAATTTTATGTGTAACAACAGTTGGTTGGATCAATTTAAAAACTGACATAACTTTATTTATGCAAAAATTAGTGGAGAACCTTGATATGCAGATCCAATAATAGTAAATGAATGGATTGACCGTGTTTGGGCAGAAATCAGGAAAGATTTCAATGACGAAGACATCTACAACGCCAAGGAAACAGAACTTCTTTTATAATTTGACACCTGACAATACAATACATTTAGATTCAAAGGGGAAAAATGTGTTGGTGGAAAAAAATCAAAGGCTCACTTGACAGTGCTCATATACGCAAATATGACTGGAACTGATGAAAAAAAAAATTTGTAATTGGAAAATTATTAAAACCTTGGCGTTTCAAAAACGTAAGGAAACTTCCTGTGAATTACACTGCAAACAAGAAAGCTTGGATTGGATGACTTTGGATATTTTTCAGCATTACATAAATGATTGAAGTAAGGAGCTATTCAAAAAGAAGAAAAATGTTTTATTGTTTGTTGATAATTGTCCTGCACATCCCCAGATTCAAAATTTGTCCACCATTAAGCCAGTGTTTCTGCCTCCCAATGCGACATCAGTTTTACAACCAATGGACATAGGTATAATCAAGAGTTTGAAAGGATTTTATAAGAGATTTCTAGTTCTACATCTGATCAGTCAAAGAGAATGGAACTTACCGAGTCTATATTGATAATGAATGCTGCATGGAACAATGTTACTTCGACAGTCATATCGAATTGCTTCAAAAAATTGAAATTAAATTCAAATGAAATTTCAATTGTAGATGAAGAAGATGGAATTAAAGAAAACAACTTACCATTATCCGAATGGTTGCTACGTAACAACATTGTAGGTTTTATTACAGATAACATCGATGAATTTGTACGAGTCGATGACAACTTATTAACTAGTGGTCTTCCTACAGAGAGTGACATTGTAGGTGCTGTGCTCAACAAAGACTATAACGATGATGGTAAAGACGATGATTGTGATGATGACAATTGAAAGTGAATCAAAATCAGTGACAAGCTCAAGGTGCCAATGGACACATTAGTCAATTTTTTGAAGGAACCGAGGCAAGTAATGAGACTTAATGCGTTGAGTCTTTTAAGGGTAAACTTAAGAAATATCAAAGTGAAATCTTTAAAACAAACATCAATTTTAAGATTCATAAATAAAGACTAATTGAAATCGTGTTTATTATTAAATAGTATTCGAAGGAAAATGGTGCTACTCAACTATGCAGCAAAAATACGGAGCCTTCTTCCCTTTCATTTTATCTGGCCATACATCTTATTTGAGCCGACCGGGCTAGCCAGGTGGGTAAAGTGCCCGCCTGGCAACCGAAAGGTCGCGGGTTCGAATCCCGCCTCGGGCATGGATCAAAGTACTGCAAAAACCTTGGAAGGTGCATTATGGCCACAGAAGCCGATGCGCCAACAACTACCAAAAAAAAAAAAAAAAAAAAAACTTATTTGAGCCCCATTGGACCGCCTTTTATGACAACAAACCAGTTGGGATAAGGTTGCTACAGTTAACACAATACTGGAATTTAGATGTGGGTAACATCTTTCAGAAAAAAAAGCACACAACGCGCCACGGTCTGATTATATTACCAGTCTATGATTTCTTATTCCAACAAGGGGTGGGGTGGGGGGAAAGCAAGCAGCAGCTCTCACCATCAGGAAACCCCATGCTACACATGTGGCTAAAAATTCTCGGCGTTTTCAAATATATATACCGATGGCTCAAAAATAAGTACAACAGTGGGGGGTATGGCAGTTTCTTCTATCTTTTCTAGTTCTTGTTCCTTCTGATGTAGCATCTATTCTGCCAAACTGGACAATTAACACATTGACTGCTATGGCTTATTTGGGTGAATGGGTCTCCGACGCCAATCTGAGTTAGGCGTGTTAAATTATTCAAAACCCAAATTATAATATATATTTATCACCAAAACTCCTAAAAAAAAAAAAAAAAAAAGCTTTTTGTTGTGAAAAGAAAGCTTCTTGAATTATCTCGTAAGTGGCATGTATAATAAAAAAATTCCTTGTGCCAGCCAACTACGAGTTAACTCGAGATGTATTGTTACCTGTAGAATTCGCCGTATACGAGTCAGCGCTGTGCGTAAATCCATAGTAGTGATGATGACTGGGCATTGTATGTACATTGTATTTAGTAATTTGTTGCTTGTTTCTGTGGTATAATTGCCGAACTGTGGGCAATTAACACATTGACTGCTATGGTTTATTTGGGTGAATGGGTCTCTGACGCCAATCTGAGTAAGGCATGTTAAATTATTCAAAACCAAAATTATAATATACAGTGGTACCTCGGTATACGTCCTGTTTGGATGCGAAAAATTTTGTTTGGTATACGACCTTTGTTTGGAGTACGACTCGCATGCTTCAAAACGAGTCATGACACTGCGCACTACCCTTGTTTACCTCTCTCAAGACAAAGCCACGACTCAGATGCCAGATCTTACCCCCTCTCCAAAAACCGAATAAAAGCTGACCAAGGACGGACGCTAGCAAAGTACGCGCGCCTGTCCTCACTTGGCTTTCCGAATAAAACCGACCGAGGACGCGTGCGCGCTTACGTCCTCGATCGACTGAATTCGGTTTTTGGAGAGGGGGTAAGATCTGGCACCTCTGCCATGACTGCCCACGAGCATCAGTACGACAGTTTCTACCATTCAGAACAGCCCGCGCTATAACTCTCTGTGAATTTTCACGTGATTTTGTGTTTTTTTGCGTAAATGTTTTGTAAATTCATTAACCATAAGTTCTAAGAAAGTTAATGAGAAGAGCCAAGCAACGAAGAAAATGGGGCAGGATCACCACAGAGGTGAAAAAAGAGATTGTTGATAAGTATGAAGGTGGCATGCGTATCCGGGACTTGGCTGTTGCATACCGTATGCCGTAGACGACGGTATCTACGATTGTGAAAAACAAAGACGTTATTAAATCTGCTAACTTTGCGAAGGGGGTGAAATCGATTACCAAACAAAGATCAGGAACATTGTATAATATGCCAATAACAATAGGATTTTTTTTCATGGGAACGGATTAATCATTTTCTCTTTATTACTTATGGGAAAAATTTGTTTGGTATAAGTCCAAGGATCTGGAACGGATTAAGGACATATACCGAGGTACCACTGTATATTTATCACCAAAACTCCTAAAAAAAAAGCTTATTGTTGTAAAAAGAAAGCTTCTCGAATTTTCTCATAGGTGGTGTATGTAATAGAAAATTCCTCGCCGCAGCCAACTATGAGTTAACTCCAGACGTATTGTTACCTGTAGAATTTGCCGTATATATGAGTCAGCGCTGTGCGTAAATCCGTAGTAATTACATAGACTGTGCTGTGTATGTACATTGTATTTAGTAATTTGTTATGTGTTTCTGAAAAGAAAAAAAAAACAAAAGAACTAAAAACATGGATAAGAAGAGACCACTGGCTGAGGAAGAGCTTGAGCTGTATGCTAATATGAATGACTCGGAATTTGAAGTGATTTTTGAAGAGTTGTATGGTTCTGGTTCCGACAGTGACAATTATGAACCTTCTAACGATTCATGCGAGGATAGCGAAGATGAAGCCAGCTCCCAGCCTGAAGATAATTCTAATTCTCTGCAGGCAAGTATGTCTAATGATAATAATTTGTGGAATGAAATCCTCATTCACAAGATCCTCCACAATTTATTTTTGAAGAGAACATTGGTTTGAAAATGGACACAATAGAACTTAGTGTACAAAAATTAGCAGAGCCATATTTTTCGGAAGAATTTCTTACATTATTAGGGGAACAAATTAATTCATACGCTAGGCAAGAAATTGTAAAATGTGGACATTCGCAAAAATATGCCAAGTCGTCAAAATGGAAGGACTCTGACATCTCAGAAAAGAAAGTGTTTCTTGGACTTTTGTTACAAATGTGTCCTTGTTCTTTTGCTTCAATAGAGCATTACTGGAGTATAAGTGCATTCTACAATGTTATGTTTTGGTGATCATTTAAGAGTCGAACTAGATTCCAGTTGATATTACAATATTTTCACTTTGCAGATAACTCATTACAAGCCGACCGGGCTAGCCAGGTGGGTCAAGTGCCTGCCTGGCAACCCAAAGGTCGCAGGTTCGAATCCCGCCTCGGGCTTGGATCAAAGTACTGCAAAAACCTTGGGAGGTGCATTATGGCCACAGAAGCCGATGTGCCAACAACTACCAAAAAAAAAAAAAAAAAAAAACTCATTACAATCTGCTGACAGGCTGTACAAGGTAAGACTGATTTTGAATCATTTCGATAATGTTATGTGCAATAATTATGTACCGAATAAAAACATCTGTATTGATGAGTCGATGATGTTGTGGCGTGAGAGACTGAATTTCCACCAGTACATAAAAAATAAAAAGCATAAATACGGAATCAAACTTTACAAACTGTGTGAGTCCAACGACCTTGTTATGAAAATAAAAAATTACTCTGGTAAATCAGAAGAAACTGAACAAAACAGGTTATACTGCTGAAGTTGTTGAGGACTACTTAGGCAAGGGATATGTAGTGTATATGGACAATTTTTATAATTCTGTTTCTCTGACGAAATTGTTGAAAATCCAAATGATCTGGTGATGAGAAAATTGAAGAAAGGAGAAGTTGCATGGCAATGAAATGGCCCTGTTGTAGTTTGTAACTGGAGGGATAAAAGAAAGGTTCTCACTATTTCTAACAAACACGTTGAAATGGTCGAGGTACATAACCAGAATGGAAAAATTTCGGTGAAACCCAACATAATTCGAGATTACAATAGCAGAATGTCCAGCATAGATCGATCGGATCAAATGCTGTCATATTATTCAGTGCTAAGAAAAACTAAAACAGGTTATACTGTTATCAGATTGGCCCAAAAAAAATTGCATTGCATATTTTTGAAATATGTGCGTAATGCACACATCCTAAAATTCAGAGACACATTCATTGAATCTTTGTGATTGGAAAAAAAAATTCTAAACGTTCCAAAGAAGATTAGGTCTGAATGTGAAATTCATTATTTAAAGGCTATACCACCAACTGAAAAAAAAGCACACCCGACTAAGCCATGTTGAGTATGTACCAGAAATAAAAACCACCGAGAAACATGCTATTATTATCCAGTGTGCCAAGAAAGCCTGCTCTTTGTGTAGAAGAATGTTTCAAGAAATATCACAAATAAACACTATAATATTATCGTGACTATAATATTAACACACTTTTCTTTATGTATTTGTAAATAAAATATATATATATATTTTTTTTGTGTGTGAATAAATTTTCTGTTTTCTGACATCGTGGTTGATTTTTAATTATTATCCCAGAAGCCCACTATCCATCAGTTGCACGTATTTGTTACAAATATGCTCATAGCTGCACCTGAAAGGCATGTCATACCAGTCTGAGTTAACTTGTATCCTGGTCCAGATTGCCAAATACGAGTTAACTGGTATTTGGCAGTTAACATGTTAAAATTGATCTGGATCACGTGATTAATCCGTCCAGTAAGCAAACTATGATCTTCTGACTCTCTGAGTGCAATAACAGCATTGAAAAATTTATCTAAACCAATCCACCTCATCTTGAAGCAATTCAGATCACAGATAACTGCATTACAAGCTGTTAACCAATCAGTCACTTTCTGTTGGATGTAGGTTATGTAGGCATCAAAGGAAATGAATATGCAGATTAAACCACTAAACATCCAATCACTACTTGCTCTCCACTATCAAGTGCTGTGTAAAGACTACAAATCAGTCATAAAAAAACGTGTATGAAGAACAATAGTTGGAAATCTGGCAGGCTCAGTTGGCAATAAGCTGCTGCAATTTAAATGGGAACCTATGTTGTGGGCATCAAGCATGCGATCAAATAGGCAAGAGGAGGTGATCTTGGCTAGGATGTGTATTGGGCACGCTCATCTAACCCATATTTATCAGCTCATGGGGAAGATCCACCTATTTGTACATATTGTCAGTCTACATTTTTACAAATATGCTACACTTACGGTGAAGCATATTCTAATAAATTGCAACCATTATAATAATTATCGAAACACAAATTTTCACATCTGCAAGAACCTTTAACATTACCTCATCTGATTGGAGACTATGCAAATCTAGCTGAGTCCTTTGTTTTCTTGAAGCAGACAGGATTATTTAACAGATTTTAACTGGTGACTGCACTACAGAATATAATTGGGCACATTATGGCCTTAGTAGCCCTTGTGCCATTAAACAACATAACCAACCAACTAACAAAAATAGAAAGGGTTATAAATTTGAATAGAATTACTACAATTACAATTATTGATATAATATCAGTAATTGTAGTAATTACAATTATTGATATTATATCAATAATTCATAATACTGGTAACCAATATTCATAATATTGGTAATTGTAATCATAATGATTACAATTACCAATATTATGAATATTACAATTATGATTTGCAAATAACTATTGTAACAGTAATCCAAACCTAGAATTGTTTATTTGCAAATTGTAATATTGATAATTGTAATTGTATTCAAATTTACTACCCTTTCTATTTTTGTTTCCCCAACAGTACGGTCTGATGATGGGTATCGGTAAGATACCTGAAACGTTACCTTAATGTATAGTAGTTTAGGCGAAAGCTTAATAAACTATTATTAAGTATAAGAGCGGTATTATATTTAGTAATAATCTTTATGGTTAGACATATTATACAGAAAAAAAACATAGCATTAGCATTTAACATTAGTAGAGGCATTTGATGCAAGAAAGCAAGCTTATGCAGCATCAGCCAAAAAAAAAAAAAAAAAAAAAACCACTTCCACTTCACCCCTCTGTTCGTTCAAAATACCTGTCCAGCTGAGCCTTAAACTTATTTAGGCTATCAACCTCCACGACAAGGGATGGAAGTCTGTTCCACCAACCAACCACCCGCTGGCTAAAGGCAAATTTCCGCACGTCTATCCTACATCTGTCTTTCCTCAATTTGAATTTATGCCCTCTCAGGTGATTATTCTGAGCTAGAGGAAGAATCCCATCAGCATTGAGCATGCTCAAACCATTCAAGGCTTTATACACCTCTATCAGATCACCTCGCTGGTGCCTAGTCTCCAGACACTGTAATTTGCAAAACTTAAGCCTTTCTTCGTAAGAGCACCCCTTTGTTCCATTCACTAATCTTGTTGCCTTTCTCTGTACTCGTTCCAGCAGCTCTACATCCTTCTTGAAATGAGGCCTCCAGACCTGTATACAGTACTCTAGGTGTGGCCTGACCATTGCCTTATACAAGGGAATAATCACCTCCTTATCCCTGCTGGAAAAATTCCTGTAGATCATTGACAATACTCCATGAGCTACTCTTGCAGCCCGTCTGCACTGCTCAGAGAACTTCATATCTGCCTGCACAACCACCCCCAAGTCCCTTTCATTCTCTACCACTGTCAGTGTAGTACCACAGAGTTGATACGTTGCTCTGGGGTTGCTGTTTCCCATGTGTAGTACTTTACATTTGTCAATGTTAAACTTCATTTGCCACCTCTCAGCCCATCTGCTCAACCTTTCCAGATCCTGTTGCAGCAGCATAGTGTCAGTAGTGTCCTTGACAACCCTGCCAACCTTTGTATCGTCTGCAAACTTGGACATTAAGCTTGATATACCATCATCAATATCATTTATAAATAAAGAAAACAATAATGGACCCAACACTGAGCCCTGAGGGACTCCACTAATAACATTAGTCCACAATGAGCAGTGTCCATTGATTACCACTCTGTCTTCTCCCCCTCAACCACCCCTTTATCCATAGCAGCAATTTGCCTCCAATGTCACACTGCAAGAAATACTATACACAGAAATAGTGTATAGTATTTCTTGTCAAGCAGCACTGGGTGTCCCCTCCAACTCTTTGTAGTATACTCTGTAATGCAATACAAACTCTATAAAGGCCAGAGATAGTGTGGGTGTTGGTGTAGTCTGTATTGTAGTGTTATGTTTTTTCTCCAGCCATCTAGTCGTCGGGCTCAAGTAGACACGTTATATGAAGTGTAGGCTTCTTTTTTTTTTTTTTGGCTGATGCTGCATAAGATTGTTTTCTTGCATCATTTACCATGACATACTAAAACATGAAGTTAAAAAGAAAGCTGTAGCAGTGTAGACTAGGTAAAGAAAGAGTTAATTTCCTTTAGGAATGTTTAGTTTGGCAAATCTTTTATCAGGCTTTGTAATCCAGTTACAGTTTATTGTATTTGTTATTCAAAAATACTAATACTTGGCCACATTAGCCACTTCACAAAATTTGAGTGAACAAATTGTCCGGTCAAAATGAATAGCGTATGCATACATTTCTGTACTGGTAGAACGTATACAGAAATCAGTATGCATTAGCTATTCATTTTGATTGGACATTTGTCGTCTGGAAGTCTCCAACGAGAACCAGGAGATTATTCATATAAGGTGATTGTATTTTATTATATTAGTTATTAGATTAATGTATGTAAGCATAAGGTGGCATAAACCAACCTGAAATGCAACTACACAATCATTTGAAGCTCACAGTTTGGACTTCACTAATTCAGAACCTTTACAATTTAAGATTGCTTTTTTATGTAGGTACTTTGCTTTTGCAGAACAGGGATTTTTTCCTAAATAAGATTTAATGATACTGGTCTGAATTTCCCTGTTAGTTATTCTGGTTGCATGTTGTGCAGGTTAAAAAAACCACATGGGTTTTTAAGTCTGGCCAATGTGCAAATTAGCACATACACACTAATACAATCATAGCAGTCATCACAATGTGGCTTTAGATGCTAATGTGGGATCCACATCAATTCATTGCAAGACAATTTGTTATGCGGCAGTTTGGTGCACGACAATTTGCTGTATGTGACAGTTCAGTGCATGACAGTTTAGTGTAAAAGACAATTTGGTGAATGAAATTTTGCTATATATGACAATTTGTTGAAAGACAATTGCTGGCTATGAAAATTCAGTGAGTGCAACAATTTGGTTTATTGCAAAGAGATCAGAAATTAACAAAATCATTGAAGTAAAATGTTTAGGAAACGAGAAATTGTTGACTTAGAAAGGAAAATTTTATAAAAATAAAACAATATGTATTTTATCCATTTATTTTGTATAAAAGGGTTCATGCCGATCCTTCTCATAGGCAAGTTGCAAAGTGGGTATATGCCTATTTCAGCATGACTCTGTCCATATTGTAACATTTACCCCAGGGGCTCACATCTGGTGAGTATGGGCTTGGCAAACCCAGGGTCCTAAGCTTGGATATGCATCTGATCTCAGGTAATGTGGGAATTTTTTTTTTTTTTTTTTTTTGGCTGGTGTGGCATAAGCCTCAGGCTTCCTTGCACCATATGGCTAATAATAATAATCTTTTAATCCAGATACGATTATTTATTTTTTAACATACTCAGTTGAATCCTATGCTTTTCCAGGAACATGAATTCACTTGTTTAGTCTACTTGCCCTAATCTGAGAAGAACTAATGATCACTTGCCCTAATCGCACATTCTCTAATGAATGCTTGCTATAATTGCATATGCCCTAATCGCACATGCCCCTAATGAATGCTTGCCATAATAGTGACTTGCCCTAATTGTGTCCCAATGGTAATGCAGGGGGGGGGGGAAGTGCTACTGTCAGTTGCCCTGAGCAAGTATATAATTGCATACCTTCAATCCCTTTCACTCTAATGACCCTTTACAGGGATGTTTATGAGCAAGTGAGGTAACACCCCCTTGTGTTTCCATCTGCATTTGTTGATCTAAGAATTTGTTGAAATAGTAGCCAAACATCAGCACGACACTTGCTCTTTACAACAGGGGATAATACCTATTAAGGTTATTATTTTATTATAATTATAATATAATTATTTTTTTATTTTATAATATTAATATTCTAATTTATAGTTGGTGTGCCGGCTGGTTCAGGATCTTACCGATACCTATTATCAGACCATGCTGCTGCCACCAAGTTTTCCTGGATCCGGGGTTCTTGTGTAGTATGCAGAGGCCAAATATTTCCATTTATTTATATTCTTCTTCCAGATAAGTCAAAATTGACTTACAATTGCATGTTCCAATTAATTCAACAGAAAGCATTGCAAATCGGGACACTGTTTCAACCAAGAAAATTCCAAGTTGATTACAAAAGTGCTGTGATCAGATCCATAGAAGAAATTTTTTCTGATGCCTATTTTAAGGGCTGTTTATTTCATTCCAGTCAAGCAATTTGGCAGAAAGTACAAGTATAAAGTTATAGAATTCTTATAGTACCGTGATAATAGACTAATATAAAAATAGCGAAATGCTTAAAGTGCGGTACTCACCTTGAATATAATCTGCAATAGTTTTATGAAAAGACTGATGGCTAAATATAAGGTGGAATGGTTAAGTTAATGCATTAAGGTGGGATGAGATTTAATTTAACGGAATTTTAAAATAAGCGCAAGGAAGCAGAAGTGCACTACTCCGTCCCTGGTTGTCATAAAGTAGTTGATCTGGAACATAAAGGAATTGATAATGCCAATAGTCGTGACAACAGACTTTCGTTAAGTTATAACATCTTCAGTTGGCGGTGTTAAGTGAGAAGTAACGCGTGCTGTATTTTAAGGAAATTCCTATACTCTCGTGATGCTCTCTGGAACACGTGGGAATCTCAGATGTGAGAGATTTCAAGCCGAGGAAAGGTGAAAGGGAAGTTTTGCATTTAGGATGTTGAGATTAGTGTTGTGTCAAAACCATTCGATAATGAGGGCTTCATATTGAAGAATTTTGTGGCTGGTTTTAAGTCTTATAATGGTGATAGCGGCGTCAATTAAAGGAGTGTGATTGTGGATTTGGGCATGAATTGTGAGTTCTGTACCAGCTTGTCCTGATCTAAGACTATTGGTAGAACCAAACTTGGTAGTAGTACTACCAATATAACAGGCATCATAGTTTGGTTGACATTTAATCAAGTAAACTATATTGTTCAAATCGTTGGTTGGGTATTTGTGTGTATCTTTGTAAGTGTTGAATAAGGATCCAAGTTTATTATAAGCTGAAAAAATAAGGGAGATATCAGTACCGGTAAACACGCGGCGGAATTGTCCGGCAAGTTCATTATGGTATGGGAGGATGATGTGTATATTTCCGTTGGTGGCGATGGGTTTTGGTGGATTGTTAATTTTACTTTTGGCAGTGGAAATAGTGTGTGTTGAATGAGTTGGGTTGGGTGGTTCCTAGCTGTAAATTTTTCGTGAGGTATTGAAGTTCATTAGTTAAGTCATTTTGTGAGGTGCTATATTTGAGGGCATTATGTATTTGGTTGAATAAAACCGCTTTTTTTGTGCAGAGGGGATGGTGCGAAGCAAAATGTAGGTATTTGCCTGTATGTGTATTTTTTCTGAAAATCTTTGTACCTAGTTTGGTGGCGCCTCCGTAGCCAGATGGGAAGGAGCAGCAGTGCGTAGCACACGCTTCTTGATTAGACTGGGGTTCGAGCCCGTCACCACCAAATACAGAGGATGCGGAAAGGTCAGGGAATGACCACTGCATATCCCAGAGCAATATGGCCTTAGTTGCTAATGCTCCTAAAAAAAACCACATAACAACAACCTAGTTTGGTACCTGTTTTATAAACAGTGAGGTTGAGAAAATAATTTTTTTTTTTTTTTTCCTTCGCACCACCCCCTCTGCACAAAAAAAGCAGTTTTATACAACCAAATACATAATGCCCTCAAATATAGCACCTCACAAAATGACTTAACTAATGAACTTCAATACCTCACAAAAAATTTACAGCTAGGAACTATCCAATCCAACTCATTCAACACACTATTTCCACCGCCAAAAGTAAAATTAACAATCCAACAAAACCCACCACCAATGCAAATATACACATCATCCTCCCATACCATAATGAACTTGCCGGACAATTCCGCCGCGTGTTTACCGGTACTGATATCTCCCTTATTTTTTCAGCTTATAATAAACTCGGATCCTTATTCAACACTTACAAAGATACACACAAATACCCAACCAACGATTTGAATAATATAATTTACTTGATTAAATGTCAACCAAACTATGATGCCTGTTACATTGGTAGTACCTACCAAGTTTGGTTCTACCAAAACCTCCAACACTCGTGCATACTACCACTATAATAGTCTTTGATACTACCACTATAGTCTTAGATCAGGACAAGCTGGTACAGAACTCACAATTCATGCCCAAATCCACAATCACACTCCTTTAATTGATGCCGCTATCACCATTATAAGACTTAAAACCAGCCACAAAATTCTTCAATATGAAGCCCTCATTATCGAATGGTTTCGACACAACACTAATCTCAACGTCCTAAATGCAAAACTTCCCTTTCACCTTTCCTCGGCTTGAAATCTCTCACATCTGAGATTCCCACGTGTTCCAGAGAGCATCACGAGAGTATAGGAATTTCCTTAAAATACAGCACGCGTTACTTCTCACTTAACACCGCCAACTGAAGATGTTATAACTTAACGAAAGTCTGTTGTCACGACTATTGGCATTATCAATTCCTTTATGTTCCAGATCAACTACTTTATGACAACCAGGGACGGAGTAGTGCACTTCTGCTTCCTTGCGCTTATTTTAAAATTCCGTTAAATTAAATCTCATCCCACCTTAATGCATTAACTTAATCATTCCACCTTATATTTAGCCATCAGTCTTTTCATAAAACTATTGCAGATTATATTCAAGGTGAGTACCGCACTTTAAGCATTTCGCTATTTTTATATTAGCAGAAAGTACAATATTTAGGATTGTGATTGGCATACATCAAGGAACAAATTGTCAGAAAGTTAATGAATTCAGTGGTGGGGTTAGCATTTGTTTCTTTAGAGGAACTAGAGGAAGCCTGGGAAGAAATCATTTGAGAACATCCACTACTAGAACATCCTTCATATGAAAAGTGTGGAGGGCTTATAAAATACTTCGAAACAAATTGGATTGGACCCATTGCTCACTTTCCGCCATCATTGTGGAATCATCATGCTAAATTTGGTCCTCTGACAATAAATCATGTGGAAGGATGGCATTGTCTTAAATCTGTGGGACGCCATCATGTTAATATATGGAAGATGATTACCCATTTAAAAAAACAACAGATGAACTTTAAGAGAATACTAGGATTAGTAAATGTTGGAAATCTTCCACCTCGTAAAAACTGTAAATACGAGGGTGTTAATAAAGAAATTAATGAAATTAACAGATAGACAAAACAGGGACATCAATTTATACTTTTGTGTAAGTAGTTAGTTACTTTCTTCCATTAAATTAGTCTAATTTAAGCTTGAATAATTTGTATTTTAAACTTGTGTTTATTTCTTTATTTGATATCAAAACATTTGTACAGTATTTGTATTTTAAACTTGTATTTATTTCTTTATTTGATATTAAAACATTTATACATAAAGAAAATTAATTATTTATTAACTAAACAATTTTTTTTATTACTGTATTTTAATTTTGATGTTATTTTTGTTTATTCCTTTCATTATGTTTCAAAATGTCCATTTTTACATTTTTATTGCTCTGAAAAAATAGGATGCGGTTACATACACACAATAGAAATGTGATTAGGGCACAAGTGGGATATAGAGCATATACTTTTAGGGCTTAAGCTATTAGGGCAAGTGGGGTATCGCTGAATTCATTGAGGGTTCGGAAGCTAGAAGAAAATGATGGGCACAGAAACCAGGTGAAATGAACAGCAATGAAGATTATCACTATGCTTCTCAAACCTCAGCTAATGAATGTTTCTAAAACTGAAATTGCTTTTACAGGGATTGTTTTCATTTCTTTCTTTCACATCGTTTTTGTGTATGCGTAAATTACTTGTAGTATCCCAAGCTTCGAATGATCCATCCTGCTAGGACAGCATGAGTTTCAATAGCAAAAAAAATTTATCATTTTTTCTTTACTTCTATTTGTGTTAATAAATTTCTTCAGCCTTTTCAATCTGCAACCAACTAGTCCTAGCTGCTTAAAGCATGGACTTCAAAAGACTCCCAAAATAAAAAATATTTTAAAATTATTTCTTTACATCTTGTCTCCATACTAACAGCCTTTCAGGTAGCATTGTTGTTAGGATCCATGCAATTTGGAAAATGAGGTGGTTCGAATCCCATCACAGAGGAGTAATTTTTATGGGTGGGCACTTGGTTTCCTCCCCACCTGGTAACTTGGGGTTTTTTTTTTTTTTTTTGAAACAAACAAGGCAAACAGATAATACAGTATATGCAATTCACTAGCATAGATGCCTCACGACTTAGTTGTTTGGTGCAAAAATAAACACCCTTTTAACTACAGTAAGTTCCCAGCATACTTAAGAGATACGTTCTAGGACTCCTTGCATAAGTCGAGTTTTACGTAACTCGATATGACTAATAAAATGTTGCTACTATATCCGTGATATGCCAAAATTACAAAAACCACATATTATCCTTAGAAGAATGAAAAAAAAATAGTTATATTTTTCAATTACAGTAAACCCTCGATTTAACAGACTCCGATATAACAGATTTCGGATTTAATGGACTGGACAAATAATAATACAGTAATGTACATATTAATCTATTTTTTTTTTTAGGTTAACAACACTTCAGTGTTATTATTAATTAAAAATTAATAATAATTACCTATTTCCATTATTGTTTTTATAATTACCTACTTCTATTTTTATAATCAAATTCAGGAAATTGTTTTTTATTCTTTATGAAAACATGTTCAAATAGCTGTTTTCCCAGATTACAGATATGATCTGGGTGATTTGCGAGCTGAATGTGACTTGGGACACCAAACTGCAGGTCTACCAACTCGCTTTGTTTCGATCTCAGTCTGCCTCAAGCTGTCATGCGATCAGGTTGTATACAGAGTGTTTCTGTGATTTCTGAATTGTGACTTTATTTATTAAATAATTTTGCAATCCTTACAATTTAAAATGGCATCAAGTGATAGAGGAGTTAAAAGAAAGCACGTGAACTTAAATGTGGCACAGAAATTAGAGCTAATTGAGAAATTAGAACAAAGCATCTCAGTAGCACATGTTTGTGAAATTTAGTAAAAAAACAGTTTCTGATATCTGTAAATCAAAGGTCAAATTACAACTATTTTTCTTTAAAATAGTATTGATAAATGTGGTTCTACAGAGGGGAGGAGAAAAAAAGTTGCACAAGATAAAAACTTATTATTATATTACATATTCTTTATTATAATTTAATAATTTTATATTGTACAGTACTGTATATTGTATTAAAGCTTTTTTTTTTACATTAAGAACAATAAAAAATGTCCCCCCCCCAAGTTACATTAGATTTAACAGACTTTTGGCATTAATGGCCCCTTCTCCCCTATTAGTTGTTAAATCGAGGGTTTACTGTAATTAGTTATATATATTTTATGTATTAGTTATATATATATATATATATATATATATATATATATATATAGAAAAATATATTTTTAATTAGTTCAATTAAAAATTTTATCTGGGGACAGTGGTGAAGTAAAGAAAACATAAAAGGAAGAAAGAAAGAAAGAAAACGCATGTTATTGTACTATAAAAATTGATATGTATTTTGTAGCCTTGGTTATTATAGTTTACTTCATTGGTGCCGATCCTTCACTGCTTCTCCTATTCTGTCTTTGTCCTTATTATTGTGTTCACTGTTGACCTTGACAAATATAAATTCTGCACGATACTTGTTAATGTTCGACCATTTCATCCATCCTTATTATTTTAATTTTCTGATCCAAATCGATTGCTTTCCTTTTCTTGGTAGATTTACTAGTACCATTGTCACTTATTCTCTTAGTTGGCACCATGATAATGGTCAAAATGAAATTTTCTGAAAGAACTTCACAGGGTTAAGGTGGAAACACACTATTATCATCTCACACGAGCTCACATTTCTGGCGGTCACTACAATAAAACAATAAAAACAATTTACAGTTTCTGGTTTATTGAGCTTTTCTGTTGGTGCAATTCATTATAAACGGATAGTAAACTCTGTCTTATTGCATTTGATAATACTGATAGCTGGAATTCTGTATGTGTTTAAGTTATTATGGTGAAATGTGTGTCCCCTTCGTATGAAAAAAAACTATTTTCAGAATCTTCTCTTTGTTCTTATTTTTTAAGCTTGTTACTCTGTATCTTACTCGTGCAATTTGTACATACTATGTTTGTCATTATTGCATGCTGCTTTTTTTTTTTTTTTTACTGTTTTAAATTTTACAATCCTAAAAAAAAAAAAAAATTTGAGTGAAAAAAAATTATGTAAGTCTGAATTTACGTAACTCAGGCTTACGTAAGTCAGGGATGTACTGTCCTCCATACTGTGTCTTTTGACATCCCCTAGGAGCATTGAGACCTGCCATGTGCTTTGGTGAAAACTGGGCCAGAGCACTTTTCCATTTAGGGCACTTGGACTCCAGTTCTGACCCCTACACAATCTCCAGAGAAGCTTACCCACCTACCATTAACCCTTCCATAGTACTAGTCTGCTAACTTATTTTAATAAAAACTATAGCACATGTTACAAACCAAATGTCAGAAAGTGTGCATTAGCTAGCTGGCATCCATTAATCTCTGCTTTTGGTTTCTGGAACCCCACCACCATGTGTATTTCATAAAAAAATGCAATTTACAGAAGTGAAAGTAAAGTGTGACCAAGGTTCTCTTGTATCACAGTCTTTAACTTTTCTGTGGCACTTTTTTAATAGGATCTCCTAAAAAAAAGAATGTGCATTAAAAAACAAAAGTGAATAGTATGCTCCATCAAAAATATAAAATAACAAAAACAGTATTGTGATCACTAAATTTGCCATTTTCAGCATGGTATGTTAAAAGTTTGCATTTCCTTTCTTACTTTGCTATACACTGAATTCTCCCAAAGAATTTGCAGAATCATCATACTCACTGAATTGTCATAGCCACCAATTGTCCAGTGAATTGTCAGGCATCAAACTACCATACAGCTACTTGCCTTGCAATGAATTAATGTGATCTGCTAGTGTGCTATATTAATAATAACACAATAACAATAATTCTGAATTTTTTTTCAGAGTAGTTTCAAAAAATAAGTTCATAAAAGAAATGAAACAATTCTCAGAAGAACCATTCAGATGGAAAATTTAAGTGCAAATGAAAACATTAAGGCATCGTTATTGTTAGATAAAGCACCAGCACATAGCCTGGGTAAATTTTATCAAGTGATGACGACAATATGAACTGCCTTTTCTTACCTGCCAGTTCCATGACCCTCATACAACCTTTGGATCAGAGAGGTATATCAGCTATAAATTTTTGTATCTAAGGAAAAAAAACATTTGAAGAGAGTTTGGTTTTTTAGGGTCCATAGTCTTACAAAGGACACTTGTAATGTCACTCAGTTGTCTGTCTGTCTGTCTGTCAAAGCATTGTATCTCTGGAACCACTCAACCTATTGACTTGAAATTTTGCATGGGTTTGTACATCATATGGGCCAACATAACGCCATATTGATCGTTGTTGACAAAATTTGTCTGAGAAATGGTGGTGGGGGAAATGTTGTTGACAACCTATAGCTTATTATACACCATTGGAAAGAGCGCAGCAAGTAGGTTTAAAATATAATTTAAAAATATTTTTAAAATTAAAAATGGCAGCACCAAACAGGAAAATGTGAGTAATTTTCGTGTCCCCCCCCTCTATTTCCATCTCTGATGGAGCTAAAAATTTATAAAAATCACACTAGCTATGCATTATTTGATGCTTATCAAGGGGAAACTATTCCAATTGAAATCTATCAATTTACTTTTTGTGTTAAAATTAAAAAAAACAATTTTTTATTGCACTTCGATAGCATGCTTCTTTGTACTAAGTAACTCTCCTTTTTGTGACAAAAAGGTTGCTAAATAGTTAGTTAATAATTCTATACAATTCAAAACAATTTTCAAAGCTGGAGTTGTCCTGGCAAGGAGGTACTCAGAGAGCCAGTGTTGAGGTGGTGAGGAGGCACCTGCGTGGAGTCTTGCACGGCCCTCACCTGCCAGTCGCTTCTCCAGAAAAAAGTTGGAGTTGCTTCTCCCACCCTTTTCATTCACAACAACTGGAAAGACTCAAATAGACAATGCATTCGTTAGTTCCTTAGTTTTAGGCCAAGCTGGGGTACTAGAAACTTTTTCAGTTACCATAAAGTTCTCTATTTGAGATACTACACTAACAACCATTTGTGACTACTGACCCTTCAACCTGAGTGCTTGCCACTCAGTACTTGACCTATTTATTTGATGTTTCTGTCAGTGAGCAGGATATAAGAGGAGAAAAAAACATTGGCCAGTATTAAAAACTATAACAAAAAAGTATTATTTATTACTAGGATGCAAGTTGGAATGAAGTAAAACAGATTACAATAGTAATTGCAAATTCAGACTATCCCTTTTCATATTATTCCAAATTACTGAGTTTTTACTCTATATATATAGATATTTCTCCATTTATGTTTCTTTTATGTTGTATTGCTTATAATGACATTATGAATGAATATTAACCCTAGAACTCCCAAGGAAGGGCTAAAATTGCCCGTGGCTTTTAATTTTTCCTGTATCTCCTAAAGTTTTCATTGAAAAATCTCTAAAATAAGTGTAATTGTCATTTAAGGTATGTATTTCATTGTAGTATAACTGCATTACTTGTTTTTTTTTTTTTTCAGAAAAACAGGTACATATTTTACCGTGGGCAGTTTTTGTCCCCCCCCCCCCAGTAATGGATTAGCCATTACTGATTTTTAATTGATATAGGTACTGCTACTTACAAAAAATAATAAATAAATTTACGTTTTGCTAAACGGATTCACCCATGCAGTCATCCTTGGACCTTAGTGGAGTTCAGACCTTGTTTTAGTTGTTTTGTCTAATTTTTTAAATATAATTGCACATAAGCATAAAAAAAACCTCATTTATACAAGAAGCAATTTACAAAAACTGCATTTTGAAATGTACCTACACATTTATCTCTCAGTTGAGCAGTTTATTACTGTGCCCTTCGAATCACTGGTGAAAAATGAGTGCAAGAGATAAGACACCTGTGGCTGAACGAGAGCTTGAAGAGATTGTTCAACAAAGTGACTTTTATGATAGTGATCTGGCCACAGATGTATCTGAAAGTGAAAATGAAATAAACATTGGTAGAAAGTGAGATGGAATCACAAAACTCATCTGAGGACAAAGATTGTCAATCAAATCAACATGAAAGTGTTTTGACTGCAAAAGGTGGATATCAATACTGCACAGTTGTACCAAGAGCAAATCGTAGAGCTCCACAAAATATATTCGATTTATAGGTTTGACAAACAAAGGTAAAACCAACAGTGTGTTAGATGCCTTCAAAAGTTCTTGCCAATAGAAATTATAAGTACGATTGTTCGGTTTACTAATGATGAAGCAGAGAGAAAAGGTGTTGAGAAAACTAATTCTACTGAGATGTATGCATTTCTAGGCATTCTGATACTAATGGGAACCAATCACGATACAAAATTATCAATTCATTATTTATGTTCAAGTGTTTTTGGATGAAATATCTATATTAGTGCAAAGAGCAGAAATAGATTCATTGAAATATTGAAAACAAATAATCAACAATAAAGATAATTTTGTTTACAACAACTTGTTTTAATGTTATTTTAATGAAAACAAACTTGTACATTTTTCGAAAATAGAGTGCCAAAAACAAGTGCAGACAAAAAGTAGTTCTCCCCCCCCCCTTGGGAATAGATGTAGGTAATTTTAGCTTGGGAGTTCTAGAGTTAAAGGATATTCCAGAACTGTTTTTATCTATGCAACAAGATAAAGACACCAATTTTTTGCACAGGGCAACATGTTGAGTAATTGTACATAAGTTATCTGTCAGTTGTTTTCACATTATAATAGTAACAGCTAGGTTGTGTCAATATCGTTTTGCTGCCCATTAAAATCACCTTGATGCAGCTACTTCCACTTTGACACGACTCTGGATGGAATCAAAGATGAAGAGTGCACAACAGTGGTGATGCCCAGATTGCCAAATCACTTCCAGTAGTACAAGTGTGATGTGTACATGTGTATAGAAAACTGCCATAGAAAAGATGAGTGCCAGCGAAAAAGTCGCAAAAAACATATTTCTCTGATATCATAATTTCTCTTTAATTATGAAATCGGAATTGTTGATCAGTCAAGTTCATGGTACTCTAAGAGTACCATGAACTTGACTTTTTATATGAGTTTGGTACAGATTATCGAATATATCATAGTGTGATACTGAGTGCTACTAGAATTATGAAAGGAAGAGGCCAGGTGATGAAAAATGTAGAGAAACTTAAGATTTTTATGTTGGAATTCAAAGATAAAAATCCTGGATGACAGGACTTTTATGAAAAATCCCTAATTCTGGGATTGGCTAGTTTCATATTTCTTCATGTTCATTAAGGATTACTATGCAAAGAAAAACTTGAACAAAAAGCTATGCTCACCTTGGATAATACAATTAAACACCCATATACCTTTAGAGGATCTAGTTGATAATGTATAGACTTTTGCCTCCCAGTTTTGCCTCCACAATTTAACTATTACATTCATCATGAACCATATGTGATTGCCATGTTCAATACTTAACACAGTAAGATAGTTGAATTCTGGCATTCAACAGACAGTGACATAACTGGAAGTAGAGGGGCCATGGCAAAATTTAATTAATGTGTCTGATCAAGACCAGTATAAATTGAGATGGTGGAAGGGACAGGGTTTTTGTAACTTGTGGCACCTTAATGCTACACCACCAAATGCAAATGGCAAAAATAAACTAAAAATCCATCAAATTATGGCCAAGTAGCATCTCGGAAGAATTCTGTTTTTATCAACTATTTCAATGGAAGAATAAGTCTTACTTTCTGTGTGTATATGTATGTATGTATATATTTTTTAAAAATTATTTTATTTTTTTATTACAGATTTTGTTTAGCTCCACCCTTTTATAATGCTACTGTTTTATATGAGTTTTAATTTTTATATGCATTGAATTTTAACCTTTTTTTTTTTTTTTTATATATATCTCCTCCTCAGGGAACCAAAACTATTGATACTGAAATGGAAACCCAGATTGAGCAACTTCGGGAAACTCAGAATAAATATACCAACATTTTGCGACTAGCCCGTGCCCTTACAAGCCATTTTTATCATGTAGTGCAGACTCAACAGGCTCTTGGTGAAGCATTTTCAGAATTGGCACATAAATCACCAGAACTGCAAGAAGAGTTTCTTTACAATGCAGAGACACAACGAAACCTAAGCAAAAATGGAGAAACTCTGCTTGGAGCTCTTAATTTCTTCGTTTCAAGTTTAAACACACTCTGTAATAAAACGATGGATGATACTCTGTTAACAGTGAAACAATATGAAACTGCAAGGTGAGGTGAAATAAAAATAAAACTTAAGCATTGGATAAAATAAATAACTAAGTTTTTTTTTTTGTCATTTATATATAAATGACAAATCTGAAATGAAAAAGAATGCGTTTAATTTCACTTATACATTTTCTGTCAACTTTTACACTTTTTATATCCCCCCTCCACTTTCTGGATTTCAATAACTTGCATTATTTATTCCAAATATATATATATATATGTGTGCTATATTTCAGATGTGGATCTACTTGATATGATCCTGAATGCTGCTGTTAGGTAACTTTGCTCTTTTTTAGTGCACACTGTATGCTGAACATACTGTGTACTTGCGTGATTACAGATATATTTTAGCCTGTTGTAGATATAGTTTAGCCTGTTCTTAACTGGTAGTCTATGATGGAATTTGAAGTGGGTCCCCAAACATTTTAAGATTGTTTAAAAACATTTTACTATATACAGTTTCTAATGAGATAACCCAACATTCATGGGACTGAAGTAGTGCCATATTATGAGCCATTCTTAATTATTTGAGTCTTCGAGTAAACTAAAGTTTTTGGTATATAACACCATATCTGTATCATTCTCAAGACCTGAACATGTGCCAGAATTTTTGAAAATTCCGATTTTTGATATTAAAACATCAGTGGCAGCACCTACTAAATTTCGGACTGAATAAAAACCAATTTGTCACAGAAATTACATCATTTGTGGCATTTCGATCTTGCACCTTTGACAAAAATGCAAGTGGAAATGACGCAAATCACATCATTTCTTTTAGGTATTTTGATTTATATTTAGTGTAATAAGAGCTGTTATATGCTCAATATCTCCTATATTCTTTTAATTATTAGTTAATTATACAGGGATTACCTTGATTTCTTTATAGGCAGGCTTTTTATTCAACTCCCCTAGTGCATCACGTGAAATAAATAAATTATAAAAAATTGATAAACTTCATCATAATGTGTTACATGCCGTCAGCATGAATGCAAATTAAGAGTCCGGGATCACCATCGAAGCCTCAACCCGACCCCAAAACCATCAATCGTGACGCAACTATCGGCATAGGAAAACATCATGTCAAAATTTCAAATAGTATAAAAAAACAATTAACAAATACATTAGCATTAGCATTAGTAGAGGCATTTGATGCAAGAAAGCAAGCTTATGCAGCATCAGCCAAAAAAAAAAAAAAAAACACCCACTTCCATTTCACCCCTCTGTTCGTTCAAAATACCTGTCCAGCTGAGCCTTAAACTTATTTAGGCTATCAACTTCCACCACAAGGGATGGAAGTCTGTTCCACCAACCAACCACCCGCTGGCTAAAGGCAAATTTCCGCACGTCTATCCTACATCTGTCTTTCCTCAATTTGAATTTATGCCCTCTCAGGTGATTTTTCTGAGCTAGAGGAAGAATCCCATCAGCATTGAGCATGCTTAAACCATTCAAGGCTTTATACACCTCTATCAGATCACCTCGCTGGTGCCTAGTCTCCAGACACTGTAATTTGCAAAACTTAAGCCTTTCTTCGTAAGAGTACCCCTTTGTTCCATTCACTAATCTTGTTGCCCTTCTCTGTACTCGTTCCAGCAGCTCTACATCCTTCTTGAAATGAGGCCTCCAGACCTGTATACTCTAGGTGTGGCCTGACCATTGCCTTATACAATGGAATAATCACCTCCTTATCCCTGCTGGAAAAATTCCTGTATATCATTGACAATACTCCATGAGCTACTCTTGCAGCCCGTCTGCACTGCTCAGAGAACTTCATATTTGCCTGCACAACCACCCCCAAGTCCCTTTCATTCTCTACCACTGTCAGTGTAGTACCACAGAGTTGACACGTTGCTCTGGGGTTGCTGTTTCCCATGTGTAGTACTTTACATTTGTCAATGTTAAACTTCATTTGCCACCTCTCAGCCCATCTGCTCAACCTTTCCAGATCCTGTTGCAGCAGCATAGTGTCAGTAGTGTCCTTGACAACCCTGCCAACCTTTGTATCATCTGCAAACTTGGACATTAAGCTTGATATACCATCATCAATATCATTTATAAATACAGAAAACAATAATGGACTCAACACTGAGCCCTGAGGGACTCCACTAATAACATTAGTCCACGATGAGCAGTGTCCATTGATTACCACTCTCTGTCTTCTCCCCCTCAACCACCCCTTTATCCATAGCAGCAATTTGCCTCCAATGTCACACTGCTCCAATTTGTGTAGCAGTCTTCCATGTGCAACAGTATCAAAAGCCTTTCTAAGATCCAAGTATATAATATCAAAGTTATTCCCTGCATCCAGTTCTTTTGTGACTGCATCATAGTATCCAATCAAGTTGGTCAGGCAAGACTTCCCCTTAACAAAACCATGCTGTGTCTGAGCTATAACTGAAGTCTTGTCTAAATGATCCTGCAGTGCTTCTTTAACTAGTGCCTCCATTAATTTTCCTGGAACAGAAGTTAAGCTCACAGGTCTATAATTACTTGTGTCAGCCTTGGATCCTCCTTTGTGAATTGGGGTCACATTTGCACATTTCCAGTCTATGGGTACCTCCCATGAGTCCAAGGAAGCTCACATAATTATGGCTGAGGGTTTGCTTACTTCCTTTGCTGCCTCCTTTAATATAACTGGATAGATCCCATCCACCCCAGGTGCCTTTCTTGTGTTTATCTTCAACAGTTTCTCCTCCACTTTACTCCCAGTTATTTCAAGATTCTGTAGCTTACTGCTAGAGTTGAATACACCTCTGGCATTCCCCTTGCTGAATAACTCCTCATGTGTGAATGTCGATGCAAAATATTCATTTAGTTTGTTAGCTACCTGAGCAGGATCATCAACAGTTGACCCATCAATATCAAGTGGACCAATCTGATTCATCCCCTTCCTTCTAGAGTTTACATAAGTAAAGAACTCTTTGCTGTTTTTCTTTGCATCCCTTGCCAAGGATTTCTCGTAATCTGCCTTCGCCAGCCTAACCTCCTTTGTAACTTGGTTGCATATCAACTTGTATCTATCATAGGCTTCTGTGTCATGTGTTAATTTGTAAGTATCCCATGCATTTTTCTTCTCTGCCATATGCCTCATTAGTTCATCTGACATCCATTTTGGCCTAAACCTTGAACAATATTTCTTAGTTGGTATGTAAAGCCTACTAGCTTCCAAGATAAGTTCTTTGAATGCTTCTCATTTTGAATTTGCTGTTGGTAACATCATCAGTTGGTCCCACTGTATAGAATTTAAATACTGTCTCAGTCCATCGTAGTTGCCTTTACGGAAGCAATAACCCTTCCCTTTACCCCTAATGGTAGTTACCTCTTTGAGTAAATCCCACTTCAGCACACTGTGATCACTGCCACCTAGTGGTTCATTTATCTGCAGATTCTTAATGCATGAAGAATCACTGCTGATAATCAAATCAAGAGTATTACACCCTCTAGTTGCCTCCCGAACATGCTGATGTAGAAAACAATCATCCAATAAATCCACAAAAGCCCTGCTAGTGTGTGAGTAACCAGCCCCCAAATTCCAGTCAATATCTGGGAAATTAAAATCTCCCATTATAAGACTCTCTGATTTACTGGCCCACTCTATTTCCCTGTACAGTTCCTTATTATACTCAACAGAGTCATTAGGCCTATAGCACACCCCTACTCTCAATTTTGATCTCCCAATGCTTATGTCACACCAAACTGACTCAACACTGCACTGTCTCCGGCGATGTCGACTGGCTTCACTTCCTTGGTTTTTATGTGTTTCTTAACTAATAGCATAACCCCTCCCCCCCTTCCTATCCTGTCTATCCTTTCTGTAGACGTTGTACTCCCCAAATTGCAGTTCTGCATCCCTTATATCTGCCTTTGATGTTTTGAGCAATACCTCAAATTCATCAAATTTATTTACTAAACTCCTAGCATTGGTGTACACGCAAGTATACCTACACCTGTTTCTATTCTTAGCTACCCTAACACAACCCATGTGTTTACTTGTACCGCAATGGCTCCCAGCAGTCTCTGAAATATCATGCATCTTGTTTTTCAGGCTTCTGCTCATTCTAATAGAAGCAGTGCAAGAATCTCTTTCACCTCTGCCAGTGGCTACTGTCAATCTATTGGTCTTTGTCTCCCCCCAAGCTAGCAGTTTTCCGACCCACCTAACACTGCCTCGATAGCATCAGCAAATATTCTTGCACCCTTTCTATTTAAGTGTATCCCATCCCTGTAGAAGCAATCTCTCCTGTTAACAAGTACAGTCCAGGCTGAAAAAAATTCTACCCCTTGAGCTTTGCACAATCTTTCCAGGGCCGAATTGATCGACAAGGCTCTCATCATATACTCCCTCCTATCGTGTCTATGCAGAATTGCAGACACTTTCAAATTCAACCCTAATTCTCGGCTTTTGTTCAACAGTGACCTGTACTTGTTAAGTAATTCTGCCGGTCTCCTACTCTTAATATTATTAGTGCCAATGTGTACAACTATATCACCTTTTGTGCCCTTAAAAGATGATATTCGCTCTACAACGTCATCAACCTTTGCCCCTGGCAGACATACCCTGGTCCTGTTCCATCCATCTTTTTTTTTTACATGAAGACAGTTTCTTCCTCCTTAAGTTGGACGAGAACTTTTCGATCATATGTGTTCACAGGATGGAATGAGACTAAAAAATGCACCGCTGCATCTGTATTTAAAAGAAATTTAATACTCATCACGCATGCATCATAGAATCAATCGTCCAGTATTAAAAAGGTCTACAAATGTTGATAGAATTTTTACATAATTTTATTTCAAGCATTTCTGCAATAAGTAGTTTACTGTAATTATGTTGAATATTTATTTTTGCTTCATTAAAGAGAAACGCGTGACTTTAATTTACAGCGTGAAATTCTAATTCCGAAGCATTTGCTCTCGACACTCAAACTGATAGTTGTTTTACACGAAAATCCAACACCCCTGCATAGAACCCACGTAAAACGAGTTGCATTCTTTGCAAGAAATGCTATAAATCAAATTGTGTTTATTGCAAAGAAGAATTAGTTAAACGTTTTCTTAATAATATATGCAATTTAATTGTAGGTTTAGATATTATTTTCATATCTGTGCCTTTACACAAGTCATTCAGTTTATTATACCAATATTCTATATATGCAACTGTAATAAAATGCTTTTTTCTATATTTGTTTTCTGGTAGTTGTTTTTTTATCTTTTCTTGTGCAATCAGTTTAATTTTATTAATAGAGGTGATTGGATAGCCTCTATTAAAGAATCTCTTTGTTAGTTCATTTATCTCAGCCTGTAATCCACTGTGTATGGTGGAATATTTAAAAGCATTTAAAAACTGGTTTAACATGACTGATTTTTTATAAATGTATGTGTGATAGCTTTTGTAATGTAATAACATACCCATGTTTGTTGACTTTCTATAAATACTAAAATTTAATCCTATCCCCTTCCCTTTGTAATGTGAAATTAAGAAAATTAATGGATTGCATATCATCCTTCTCTGTTTCCAAAGTAAAATTCAGTCTGGTATGAATGTTATTTAATACTGTAAAACAGAATTTATAGTGATCTGGTTGATTATAATAAGCAGATCGCCTAGATATCTACCGTAATAAGAGATTTCTGGTATAAATGGATTCAAGTAAATATTCTCTATTTTATCTAAATATAGTTCTGCAATGAGTCCACTAATGCTAAGGCCCATAGGTAAGCCAAAAATCTGTCTATATATTTTATCTTGGAATAAAATATAATTGGCGGAAACTAATAACTTAATGAGATCAAAAATTGTTTCTTTGGGGAGTCTGGTATTATTGATATTACTATTATTAAGTAAATCCCAAATAATATCTAATACGTATTGGCACATTTACATTAGTGTACAAAGATGCTACATATAGAGAATATAGTTTGTGGTCTTTCAATATCTTAAAAAGAGTTGTAATTTTTAATGCTATATTTTAAAATCTCTCTAAACGGTTTTATGATAGAATAAACGAATGTGAACAAAGACGAGAAGGCTGAGTTCTTGTATGAAACTATTGGATTGATTGGATTGCCTGGTTTATGTAATTTAATTTGGCCAAAAAGAGTAGGAACATTATAGGTCCTAGCTTTAATTTGTTTTAAGTTTTGACATCGTAATATGGTTGGTTTTTTTTTTCTATATAGCGTTAAGGTTTTATTATATTTATTTGCTAAATTGTAAAAACCGAAGAATCAACCTCTTGGTATGTTATATCTGATATAATGGTACATAATTTATTGATGTAATTCTTTTTGTTAAGTATAACCACCATGTCTCTTTTATCAGCTTTTTGTATGATAATATCTTTATTTTCTCTCAATTTACGTAATGCATCCGATTCATTTTTACCCAATCTTGGGATATTCGTGACATTAGTGTGGTTTATAATTTGATTAGCTTGTTGAATAAAAATATTTCTTTGAGGCAAGTCTCTAAGACAGAACTCAAGATCAACGATTAATTGTTTCTTAGGGAGCATAGGTGGTGGTAAATGAAAATTTAAACCTTTTCCTAACAGGGTAACTTGATGGGGTGTTAGGGTATATGACGAAAGATTTATTACATTATCTGAATTCACTGAGTGTGTATTAACTATTCCACCCCCCCAATTGTGCCACAATTAAAAAAAATAGCGTCACAATGTTATTTTTAATTCTTCACATATTTGTTAATTGTTTTTTTATACTATTTGAAATTTTGACATGATGTTTTCCTATGCTGATAGTTGCGTCACGGTTGATAGTTTTGGGGTCGGGTTTGGGGCCTCAATGGTGATCCTGGACTGTTAATTTGCATTCGTGCTGACAGTATGGAACACATTAAGATGAAGTTTATCAATTTTTTATAATTAATTTATTTCACATGATGGACTAGGAGAGTTGGATAAGAAGCCTGCCTATAAAGAAATCAAGGTAATCTCTGTATAATTAACTCTCTGTATAATTTGTATAATTAATCTCTGTGTAATTTGATTTATATATATTGATTACGAAATAAAACAGATTTTGTATTGTAAATATTTTATTGATCATTCACAAATTTCCATAATTTCAGTTGGAACACAAGATGCAATGGATTTATGATAGCTAAATATCTCTGGAAAACAGCTTCGATTAAGGTACCTACAAGATAGGGATCTTGTAGTTGAAATTGAGGGAGTAGTGTTGAGAGTTAGATTGAATGTTTCTTGCAGGAAAGTAATTAATAGTTTAGTTTCTTCCAATTCGAAATCGCTGCTAATGATCATGTGTATGCCGTATGGTTACAGCAACAAAACAAAATGAATGAAGTCAGTTGTATCCTGTATTTCACTGTTGGGAGAAATATAGACAACCGTTGTATCACTGGCCATTGGGTAACACTTAAGATCCTTGTTCTTAAGTGATTCTCTGCAGCTATTACACATAAGGATTCCGTCAACATCAAGAAATGCAGTGTGTATCAATGTATCAAACACAACTCCTCTAATCCAACCCATGGATCAGCAGGTCATTGCCTGCTTTAAAAACCTTTATAGAAAAGCCCTGTTTCAAAGGTGTTTTGAAGTGAAGTCAGAGACAGAACTTACATTGAGAAAATTTTGGAAACTCGCTTCAGTATCCTCCATTATTTGGAGATGATTGATAAGACATGGGGGGGGAAGTGTCTTACAGGAAGATGAACTTGGCCTGGAGAAAACTGTGGCCAGAGCGTGTGTCAGAAAGAAACTTTGAAGGTTTTGGGTCGGAGCCTGTTGTTGATGAAATTGTCTCTCTGGACAGATCAGTGGGATTGGAGGTTGATAGTGAGGATGTAGAGGAATTGGTGGAGGACCATGGAAGGGAGCTCACCACAGAAGAACTGTTGGACCTTCATAAAGAACAGGAAGCTGAAGCAGTGGAGGAAATTTCATCAGAGGAGGAAGGGTCAAGTAAAGGCAGCATCCCAACTGTTGACATTAAGGAAATATTGTCCAATTGGGCCAAAATGCAGAGTATGGTCGAGAAGTGGCACTCGAACATTGCCGTAGTTAATCAAAATATAAATTCATTCAGTGATGATGTGATTGGCTACTTTTGAAAAATTTTAAAAAACAGACAACATTGGACAAGTCCTTCTAAATCAAGTGCTAGTGAAATCGTCAGGAAAGGGACAAAAAAGACATTGATCACAAGAATTGGAGTTACCTGATGTTTTAATGGAAGGTGACTTCCCTTCTAAACAATAATTCCTTTCTTCTCTTCAGCTTCTGCCATCATCGCTCCTCAGTAAAGGTAAAAAAAGTAAAGTAAAGTGCAGCCATTATCAACCCACTGCAGGATGGAAGCCTCCTCAACAATTCATGCTGAGGGAAATAAGCACTGGTTAAATTTTTATTTATTTATGTATCAGATTCGGGGCTGTGAACAGATTATTCCAATGGAAAAAATTGATTCTATATTCGCCCATCCTTTAGCAACGGATTAATGACGAAAGAGGTTCCACTGTACTGTATTTTGCAATGACCCCAGGGGGTTCACATCTGGTGAGTATGGGCTTGGCACACCCACAGGGTCCTGAGCTGGATATCATCATTCTTATATTTCTTGGTGATTCCCTTCTACTTCTGACTCTCTCTCTCTCACTCAGGGTAATTCAGAAATTTTTTTTGGCAGCATAAACCTCAGGCTTCCTTGCACCATATAGCTAATAATAATAATAATGATATTTTGTTTCTATGATTTTATACTAGATATATAAACATAAATTATCTGGTTTTCTAATTTCTTTGTAGTTATATGTATTTTCTTTGTAGTTTATATAGAATTAAATTCTCTGTAGATATAAACAAATATTTGTAAGTTTCTTTTTCTTTGATATTTTTGTTTTATTTCATTATACACTAGACTCCCGCTAGTCTGAACTAATTGGGACTGAGCCCTGTTTGGATTAGCAGAATTTCGGATTAGCCGAATAACAGCAATAATGCAGAAGCAAGCAGTAAAACAGGTCTGGTTTATTAAGGAATGAATGTATAGTAAGCCTACTAGCGTTTGTACGCGAGCGTAACACACTGGAAGCAAACCCCCCTTCCACGCTATGACTAATTGCACGCGACATTGTGCATTAAACGTGAATGTTTATATCTTCGTTCTACATTACATTTTATAGTTTAGTTTAGTTCAGTCTGCTGCCACAATGGCCACGAAACGGAAACACACAACGTGTATGTTGAAAGATAAGCTGGAAGTTTTGAAAAGGCTGGACAAGGGGGGAAGTGCAACGAAATTAGCAATAGAGTTTGGAGTGGGCAAGGCCACAGTAACTGACTGGAAAAAAAACCACGCAAAGATCGAGCAGTTTTGTACCTCTACTTCAGAAAAATCAATTGAAAATCGACAAACAGTAAGGCCGTCAACGTTTGACAAGCTTGATGAAGCCTTATTCACGTGGTTCACTCAGGAAAGAGGAAGGGGAACACCCCTAAGTGAACCTCTTGTTAGAGAAAAGGCCATTCATCTCAACAAACTAATGAAAGGTGATGAATCATTTAGTGCGAGTACCGGTTGGTTTGATCACTGGAAGAAGCGCCATGGGATTCGCCAGCTAACGATCACCGGGGAGCAATTACCAGCTGATCATGCTGCAGCAGAGAAATATTTGGGTGAGTTCGCTGATTTGGTATCACATTATTCACCTCAGCAGATATATAACACTGATGAGACAAGTTTAAATTTTAAGGCTTTGCCCACAAAAGGTCTAGCATCTCAACAAGAAATGCGTGCCCCAGGTTTTAAAATGAATAAGGAGCGAGTGACGTTGATAGCTTTTGGTAATGCTTCAGGAAATCACAAGCTACCTTTGATGATGATCGGTAAATCAGCAAAGCCGAGAGCTTTTAAAAATATGAACATTAACAATCTTCCAGTTCATTATAAAAGTCAAAAAAAAGCTTGGATGAACAGACAGCTTTTCATTGAGTGGTTTCATAATCAATTTGTCCCAGCAGTGAAACGTTTCAGCAATGAAAATGATTTGCCACCTCATGCCATTCTCCTCATAGACAATGCACCGTCCCACCCAGACGTTTCCGAGTTGACATCAGGGGATATAAAGGCAGCTTTTTTACCGCTTAATGTAACACCATTATTACAGCCCATGGACCAGGGGGTGTTACAGTCTATCAAGCTTGCATACAGAAAGAAATATCTTAGGTCCTTGATAGAAGATAACACCAATTCACTTTCTTTACATGAGAAAATGAAACAAGTGAACTTAAAAGATGTATATTGGGTTGCTGAGTCGTGGGAGGGTGTAACTGAGCAGTCCATACAAAGATCATGGAAGAAATTATGGCCCTCTCTCAGCTTTGTCGATAGCTCTGACGAAAACAATGACATAGAACAATTAATTCAGCTCGTACAGGAAATTCCCGGGTGCGAGGAAGCAATAGAATCTGACGTTAACGAGTGGATTGCAGCGGATGGAATAGGTCATGAAAACCTGTCGGATGAGGACATCGTGGCAGCTGTCACCCAAGAAGACTCCAAGCAGAATGATGACGGGAGTGATGACGAGCCCAGTGTTTCTGCGGAACAACTTGTGTCGCACACAGACGCGACAGCGGCCCTTGACCTCGCTTTACGCTACTTAGAACAACATCCCAGCGCTACACCGGCAGACTACATGTTTATGAAGCGGTGGCGAAACATAGCATCATCTAGCCGATTTTCATCGTTACGTCAAAAGAAACTAACAGAGTTTGTTACTTCTGAAAAATGACTTTTGTTCCTGTTTTGGTGTGTAAGTATAGATCTGTAATTTTAATAGGCCATGTCAAACACTGATTTATTAATTTTGTATTAGTACAGTACTACAATAAAACACAATTGTTTTGTGGAATTCTAAATGTTTTTGTACCATTAATGCCATTTAAATTTAACTGGAAAATACAAAAAACGTATATTTTGCGAAATAAAAAATATCCTCTCCGCTGACCGAAACGTGTTCGGATTAGCGGGAATCCACTGTATTTATAAGTTCATAAAGATTGCAGAGGCGTAGCAAGGAGGGGTGCAAAGAGGGAATTTCCCCCAGGCACCAAGCTTCGGGGGCACAAACTGAAGGAATTATCTATCACAATCAGGGGTGCCAGGAAGACATGTTGCCCCCGGGAGTCGACGACTATAACTATGCTCCTGAAAGATTGACTACATGCATGTATATAATGGGGGTGTACTTATAACACTTTTGCGCAAGTGTAGGATTGCCTAGTTCCAGCTCTGACAGTCGAATGGGTAATTAGGCTATTGACTTGGATTTCGCTAACTTCTTTCAAGCGTTGATTTGGTAGAATAAGTAGTGGGCATGAGCATAAAATGTTCAATTGTTCGTACTAAATGTTTCGGCTTGAAGTAAGACTCTAATGTCAATTCAGTAGAATAATAGCGGGCGTGAGCATAAAACGTTACATCGTTCATAGCTATGGATCTAGCTGTTTGATTTTAAAGCGCTTCCAATTTTTGTCAGCTGTTTCACATAAAACATCTTTCATGTGTACAGGGTACACACGCAGGTTTTTTTTTTTTTTAAATCGTGCACATAAACTTAACAATTTGACTGCCAAAACTTATTTGGGTGAATGGGTCTCCAAAGCCAATTTGAGTTAGGCATGTTAAATTATTCAAAACCCAAATTATAATATATATTCATTATCAGTAATTGTGGCTGTCGCAGATATTCTCTCAGATATGCCACACAATCTGTGCTTGCTACCTGGGAGCCTAAAACGCTCAAGTCCAATGGACCCAACTTCAATGAAGTCTGGATGGCCAAATCCTTGCTTGGACCTTCACGATGGTGGGACTGGTAGTAATCCTGGGAATAACCCCATGCACAAGCACACTGTGGGTGACCACCCGGGTATGAACTAACGTGAGCAGGGGTCGAAGTGCGGCGCCCACACCACATGGAGGAATGCCACCCCTCTGTGTCACCATACAATATTAGGTGGTAGATTACTCGTCAACCAGTGCAATACCACCACTTTGCTTGTTGGAGGCTTGAAGTGGTGGAACCCATGTTGAGATAAAAATTTATCTGAATACATAACAGGATAAGTTTAAATGCATAATAATACATCTCTATAATTGAATTATTATGTATAACATCAAATAGAATATCTGCAGTGTTCAACGTGCAGGAAAGAAGAGAACCACTGAAGATAAAATAAGATGACGATAAAGGCATTTCAAACTGCTGTATACATTTCCTTGTATCTCATTACCTTATGTGTGTGGCTTTCCAGAGAATGCCAGGTTCAAGGTTTCATAATTGACTTACCAATGTTAAACCAGGTGGGTAGGAGCTGCAGTGCGTAGCACACGCTTCTTGATTAGACAGGGTTCAAGCCCATGACTACCAAATACGGAGGATGCGGAAGGGTCAGGGACTAACCACCGCATATCCCCGGAGCAATATGGCCTTAGTTGCTAATGCTCCTAAAAAAACCAATAACAAATTACCAATGTTAAATCAATTAAATTTCCTTGCAATAATAATAATCTATTAACTGTTCAAATAATATTACCTTCTGTAGCATAATCTTCCATCACTTTGCTTATTAATCTAGCCCCACTTTGCTTACTGGAGGCTTGAAGTGGTGGAACCCATGTTTAGTCTCCAGAGCCAAGTTCTGGTCAAACCTTCCCCATCTGTTCCATCATGCAGTATGACTGATGTCTTTTCAGGTTATAATGGACATCATGGCAAGATCCAAACTTCCTTACATTTCGAGGATACAGCTCTAAAACAGTGTTTGCAGGCCGGCCACTAGTTAGTAGACCGGACTGAACCTATTGGTAACTCTATAGGAGGCTTCCGGATCAGCTAGTGTATAATCTTGCTACCTCTACTCTGCCAGATAGTGACTGGAGGTGGTCCAAGTAGTGCGTATGGGGGGGGGGGCATTGTCAAGCCCACATTTGTCAAGGTTCTGGGTATAGTCTTACCATGTGTATGCCATATCCAAAAATTTCATTACTTCATACCCCCACACTTTTGCTTACTATTGAATACGCCATGAATTGTTTGAATTTTCACACCATGAATTTTCACTAATTTTGAGAAGACATAAACCTCCCAAACACTTCCTAGTTCATTTCACAAATATACGTAGTCTCAGTTCTAATCTCAATGATGTCCATTTCCACTTACAGTCTGCCAGATCCCATGTACTTTTTATAAAGAGTCTCAGTTATCAGTTGATTCAACCACTGCTCATCTCAGTTGCCCAAATTACTCGCTGTACGATTCCTTTCACCTCAAAGGTGGTAGTTGTGCATATTCCCTGTCAGAGGCTTGGTAATTTGGAATCTCCTCTTTTCGACCTTCTCTGGCTTAAAATCTCTCTACCTCGTTCTGTCTGTTATTTTATATTTTGACATGGTGACCTTAAGTAATTAGGTCAGTGAAACAAAAATTTTTATATATCACCTGGTTGTGGCGCATTATAGCCTTAGTTGCTAATGCGCCAATAAAACCCAAGAACCAACCAACCAACCAACCAACCTCATTCTGTCAAATTCATCTGTTGTCTCTACCGCTCTCCCAACTCCACCAATCACATTAAGCTGTTTGACTGCCTCTCTTTGCAACTTGACTTTCTCCAGTCCAACTTTCCTAACAGTGAAGTAATTTTCCTTGCTGATTTTAATGTTAACTACTCCAGCTGACTTCCATTGTCTAGTCACACAGACCCAGCTGGTTGACATGCTGAGGATTTTGCAATTACTAATGACCTTGCACAGATTGTTTATTTACCTGTCAGAATACTGGACAATCCTAACCATATAGCCAACATGCTTGATCTTTTTCTCACAAACAACACTTCTAATACACGGTCAAAGTGGGTGGTTCTTTAGGCACCTCAGATCACAACTTGGTGATTGTCTCTTCTCCAATGGAGCCTTTATCTCATGGCTATTCCTAACCTCGTGTTGTTTGGCATTACAAGAATGCAAAATGGCATGACCTGCAAGATTTCTTTTCCTTGGATTACTGTTTCAAAACTTCTGATGTCAGCGTTTGCTCAGATCACGTCAGTGAAATTATTCTTGTAGGAAGGGAATCCTTTATTCCACACTCCACTTTAAAATCTCGTCCTTTATCTAAACCTTGGTTTTCCAATAAATGTGCTAAGGCTGTTCAAGAGAAGAATGTTGCATATCATAATTGGCTTGCTTCCAATTCTTCAGTTTCATTTACTGTCTACACCAAAGCTTGTAACCATTGTAAAGTAGTTATTAATCAGTCCAAAGTAGATTTTGAACAGGCTAAGAGTAGAAAACTTGCTTCTTGCCCTTATGGTAGCCAAGCATTCTGGTCTCTTTCCAAAGCTAGAGACCAGAATGATAGAACCATCTGGTCTCTCTGTCAAAACCAGATGGTTCTATTGTCACTTCAACCAAGGATAAAGCTGACCTGCTAGCATCCCATTTTTATTCCAACTCATATATTAATGATCTATGATCTTGGTAAAACACCTCCCACCATTCCCAACACGCTCTATTCAGTGCTTCATGTCCTGATGGTATTTCTCCACTTGCTCTCAAAACCTGTGTTCCTGAACCTACTCCTATTTTTTTGCTGCTTTTTTTCATTTTCTTATTCCAAAGGTGTTTTTCCTTCTGCTTGGAAATTTGCTCACATCCAGCCAATTCCTAAAAAGGGTGACAAATCACTCCATTCCAATTATCATCCGATTGCAGGTACTTCTATACTTTCTAAAGTAATGGAGGAATCAATTAACTGCCAACTCTTAAACTATCTAGAAACCTTCAATCTGATCAATGATTGCCAGTATGGATTCCATTGGTGTTAATCCACTGGTCATATTCTGGCTTATGATCCGTTTATGGAGAAATTCAATGAAAAATTTCGGCGAAACACAAGCAGTTTCTCTTGACATCTCAAAGGCTTTCGATCATGTTTCGCATAAAGGTCTTCTAAACAAGCTTCCATTTTATGGTTTGCCAACTGTTTTTTGTAATTGGTTATCCAGTTTTCTCTCCAACCACTCACTGAGGGTGATGGTAGATGGCTCTCTGTCTTCTAACTTCTCCACTAATGCTGGTGTTCCCCAAGGTTCAGTTCTTTCCTCCCACTCTTTTCCTCTTGTATATTAATGACCTTCTATTGACTGGGAATCCTATCCATAGTTTTGCTGATGATAGCACATTACATTCCAATTTCCAGTTTGAGAAACCTCGCCCTGTTCAGTCAGCTTCAACCTCTCGAATATCCGCTACCAATTCCTTAAATACCAATCTCCAGGTAATTCTCCAGTGGGGTAAAGACAACTTAGTTGATTTGGTGACACTCCAATTTCTAGGAAATATGATATATCTCTTTTGGAAATTACCCTGACTTCTCATCTGTCTTGGCACAAGTACATTACAAATATTGCTTCCTCTGCATCTAAAAAACTTGGTATTCTCTTTCACTCTCAGCTTTACTTTTCTTTTTTTCCAAACAGCTGTTCACTCTGTACAAATCGCAAATCCGCCCTACCACGGAATATTATTCCCACAGCTGGGGCAGTTCCCCCCCCCCCCAAAATCTCTCTCAAGCTTCTAGATTCCATTCAGAATAGGGCAATTATGTTAATTAATGATTCATCTCTAACAGAGTCTCTCCACTTGCTGTCTCATGGACGTACTGTTGCCATTCGGGCTAGCCGGGTGGGTA
Organism: Mastigoproctus giganteus; assembly: GCF_048544385.1. Lineage (NCBI taxonomy): Eukaryota > Metazoa > Arthropoda > Arachnida > Uropygi > Thelyphonidae > Mastigoproctus > Mastigoproctus giganteus. The sequence goes on along the minus strand of NC_143577.1, from coordinate 80,098,270 downwards.
AAGCGCCTGCCTGGCAACCTAAAGGTCGCGAGTTCGAATCCCGCCTCGGGCTTGGATCAAAGTACTGCAAAAACCTTGGGATGTGCATTATGGCCACAGAAGCTGATGCGCCAACAACTACCAAAAAAAAAAAAAAAAAAAAGATGTACTGTTACTGCTGCATGCCTTTTCTACTGATACTTCCATGGGCACTGTTCTTCTGAATTGGCTTCTATAATTCCTGCTCTCTCTTTCAAAACAGTCCAATCACGTGCTGCCAAATCCATTTACTGTCGCACTTCAAACGCACAGAACCAACTATTCATCTTCCTCGTTTATTCATTCAACTGCCATTTTCTGGAACAACCTTCCTTCATGCGTATTTGCCGAAAATTGCAGTCTACAGTAGTTCAAGTCTAATGTCAACAAATAACTTCTTTCGTCTTCTTAACCTCCTACCCATGCACCAGTACTAAGTACTAGATTCTATACCTCTCGTGTTTGGGGTTTTCATAGAAAAAAAACCAAAAAAAAAACCCCAAAACTGAAAGCTTCACGAATTATCTTGTAGTTGTATGAAATAGAAAATTCTTCGTGGCAGCCAACTAACTGGATGGCTCTGAGTTAACTGGATTAACTCAGACTTGTTGTAACTCACAGAATTCGCCGTATATGAGTCAGCACTGTGCGTCAATCTCCAGTAGTGACACAGACTTTGTCGTGTACTTTGTATTTAGTACTTTGTTGTGTGTGTTTTTTTACAAAAAAAAAAAAAGAACCTAAAACATGGATAAGAAGAGACCACTGGCCGAAGGAAAGCTTGAGCTCTATGCTAATATGAGCGGTTCAGAATTTGACGAGACGTACAGTTCTGATTCTGACAGGGACATTTATGATCCTTCTGACAATTCACGTGAGGATACCGAAGATGAAGCAAGCTCCCAGCTTGAAGACAATCCTAATTCTTCTCTGGCAAGTTGTTGTTATTTTGTTTTTAGAAGCATTAGCAACTAAGGCCATATTGCTCCGAGGATATGCAGTAGTCATTCGCTCAAACCCCGGTCTAATCAAGAAGCATGTGCTACATACTGCTGCTCCTACCCACCTGGCTACGGAGGTGCCCAGCAGGCAAGTATGTCAAATAATGACAATAATTTATGGAATGAAATAGCTCAAGATCCTCCACAATTTATTTTTGAAGAAAATATTGATTTGAAAATGGACACAACAGATTTTAGTGTACAAAAATTGGCAGACCTACCTATATTTTCCCAAAGAGTTGCTTACATTATTAGTCAAACAAACTGATATATATGCTTTGCAAGAAATTGAAAAATGTGGACAATCACAAAAATCTGTCAGGTCATCAAGATGGAAGGACACTGACATCTCAGAAATGAAAGTGTTGGACTTTTGTTTTCAAATGGGGTCTATACTCCAGAATTTGGGTACAAGTTTTCTCTGTGCAGTGGGTGTGATTTTAAACCACGCCCTCTGGAGATATAGTATGGTCGAGTTCTGTGATTGGGTGATTACTGTGTAATTTTTGTTTCTGATTGTTTCATTGGATGTAAATTTAGTTTGATTTAGAGGGAAGTACGAAAAGTTATCATTTGGAATTCATTAAAAGAATTTGTCAGGCGCCTCCGTAGCCAGGTGGGCAGGAGCAGCAGTGCGTAGCATATGCTTCTTGATTAGACTGGGGTTCGAGCCCGTGCCCACCAAATACGGAGGATGCGGAAAGGTCAGGGAATGACCACCGCATATCCCCGGAGCAATATGGCCTTAGTTGCTAATGCTCCTAAAAAACAAATAACAAAGGAATTTGTCAGGTGTACAAGCTGGCATGTGAGGATTGATGAGGTGAGTTTTATATGTATTCAAGTAGTTATATTTGTTGGGTACCCTTCTGGTTGATCGTTGCGAATAGCAGTAATTGACATTCCCAGCCCTTGCTATCTGCAGTCTTAGTTATGGTGTCTATCCCCCTCCCTACCGCTGTTTTTATAGCTGAAAACAAGTTCCTTATTTAAAAACAGCGGATATTCTAACCAAAGATTATGCCGAGCCCTCGCTATCTGGAATCTTAGTTAGGCTTTTTATTCTCCTCCTCACTGCCAAATTTATAGCGAAAAGAAGAGATCCCTATTTAAAAGAAATTTTAATTAACCAAAGATTAGATTTTTACAAAACTTCGGAAGAGATTTAATTAAAAAACGGACTTATTTTAATAACGTATTGTAGTTTCTCTTTGTTTATTTAGGATTTGATATATTACAAAATCTCGTGACTTTGGCATGTTACTTGTTTTTGTTTTGTTTTTTGTTTTTTTAGGAGCATTAGCAACTAAGGCCATATTGCTCCGGGGATATGCGGTGGTCATTCCCTGACCTTTCCGCATCCTCTATATTTGGTGATCACGGGCTCGAACCCCGGTCTAATCAAGAAGCGTGTGGTACGCACTGCTGCTCCTGGCTACGTAGGCGCCGGCATGTTACCTGTGGACGTGGAAAGCAGTGGGTGGCAGTCAATCACTGCATTGTTTCTGACCGTTAGTTGAAATATGCACTTGTACCTAAGATCTGGAATATTACCCAAATGGGTCCTTGTTCTTTTCCTTCAGTAGAGCATTAATGAAGTACAAGTGCATTCTACAATGTTATGTTTTGGTGATCATTTATGAGTCGAAATAGATTCCAGTTGATATTATGATATTTTCGCTTCGCAGATAATTCATTACAATCTGCTAACAGGCATTACAGAGTAAGACAGATTTTGAATCATTTCAATAATGTTATATGCAATACAGGAACTCCCCAAATTACGTAATACTCGACTTACACAAATTTCACTTTACGTAATTTTTTGCTGGTTGGTAAAAACTTTAAAAAATCGTTGAAACGTATTTTGCATCTGTAGGGATAAATGGAGGTATCGCGAATCCAATAACACATTGGGGTTTTTTTTTTTTTTTTTGTAATTCGTTCCAAGTCCTTTAAAATTGGTAAGTTGAAAATTTCGTTATATTACTAAGCTATTTATATCTCTCTCTAAAAGATCATATTTATAATGGAAATTGCACTTCCCTCTCATCGTTATCATATGTTCCCGTTATAAGAATCAATTTTCTAAAGCACGTTTCTGGAGGTCACGACCATAAAACAATAAAAACAATTTGCACTTTCCGATTTATTGGGGTTTTCTGTTAGTGCATCCAATTTTAAAAGGATAGTAAACCTGATCTTATTGCATTGGTGATAATACCGATAACCACAATTGTGCAGGTTTTTATGCTATTATGGTGAAATGTGCTTAACTTCACTGAAATCTTCAATCATATAAAAAACAAATTTTCAGAAACTTCCTTCTCTTCATTTCTATTTACATATTACAATGATGAAGCGAAAGTGACCAACAGAAAGTGCAAGTGGTGGTAGTGCCATGAAACGAAACAAAATTGATTTAGAAATGAAGATGAAAATTATTAAAAAGTATGAAGCAGGTCAAAGTTTGTCATCTGTTGCAAGGGAATTAGGTCTCGCCGCTTCAACAGTGAATACTGTTTTAAAGGACAGTGCGTGTATAAAAGAACATGTCAAAGGATCAACGCACTTAAGATCACCAGTGATCACAAAACAGTGTTCAGGTGCTATATCGAAGATGGAACAGCTGTTGATAATATGGATGGAAAATCAGATTCAGAAGCGAATGCCCCTGTGTCTAATGATCATTCAAGCAAAAGCAACAAGTATTGATAAAGATATTAAGGATAAGTATGGCAAACCCCACCCTAAGATCGTGGCAAGAAACGTGTGATTTAATAGGTTCAAGCATCGTGCCGGTTTCCACAACGTTAAAGTATGCAATGAAGTTGCCAGTGCCATTTCTGCAGCTGCAGAAAAATTTTGTGATGTGTTGAAAAAATTATTGATGAAGGCGGCTATTCAACGCAGCAAATTTTTAACGGTGAGGAGACTGCTCTGTATTGAAAAAAAAAATGCTAGATCAAACATGCATTGCCAAAGAGGAAAATACAATGCCAAGTTTCAAGGCGTCAAAAGATAGGCCACACTCTCACTAGGGGCTAAAGCAGCGGGAGATTACAGATTAAAACCATTGCTTGTATACCATTCTGGAAATCCTCGTGCATTTAAGGGCATCAATAAAGTCACCCTACCCGTGCATTTCCAATCGAACCAGAGAGAGCATGGATAACAATATCTCTCTTTGAGGATTGGTTTAAATGCTGCTTCTTTCCCGAGGTTGAAAAACATTGTAAAGACAACAATATTCCTTTCAAGATTTTGCTTCTGTTAGATAATGCTCCTGAACATCCTACGCATCTAGATGATTTCAATTCGAAATTGAGAGTCATATTTCTACCGCCAAACACAACTTTACTCTTCCAACCTATGGATCAGGGTGTTATTTCGAATTTAAAAGCATACTATTTACACACATTTGCTCACGCATTGTCTGCAGTAGGCGATGAGAAAAATTTTACGTTAAGAGACTTTTGGAAATCTTACAGTATTTACCACACCATCTTAAACATTAATAAGGCCTGGGCGGAAATTACTAAAAGTTGTTTAAATTGCGCATAGAAGAAAATATGCCCATGGCACGTAAAAGGCTTCGTAGGATTTGAAAAAGACGAATCATATGAAGGGGTTACAGATAAGATTGTAAAGGTTGCATAGCTATTTCATTTGGAGGTTGATGCCAAAGACGTGGAGGAGTTAATAGAGGAAAAAGAGAAGGAATTATGTAACAAAGAACTTATTGACTTGCGGGCAGCGATAGTGAAAGAAGAAAATGCTTTCAAATCTCAATATGAACCAAACGAGGAGCGTGGTGGTTGATCTTATGGCACAGCTTCATACTGCTTGAAGTTGTGCTATAATTTCATGAAATGGCAATGGCATTTTGTGAAATTGCATCAGCAGTGGTGAGGTTTGAGAAGATGGATCCTGACAGTGAACAATTCTTAAAAGTTAAGAGGGTGAATGATATGCTTGCTACAAAGAAATCTGTGATGAAAAGGAAGAAAAGCCACCATGCAGTCATCCACTAATATGTTCTTTCGTAAGGTTCAGCAGACAACCCCTTCTAAATCTCCTCAACCTCCACAGCGGCTACTTATCAGCTGAAGAGATAGATTCTGGCAATGATGCTTGAGAGGTAAAACTTACTGACATTATGCCTGTCTCGTCTTTTTTTGTAATTTTATAATTTTGAAATTTTTTTGAATTGCATGCTTTTGTAATTTTTCCTGCACATGAGATAAAAAATTGAATAAACACAATAGATAATTCTATTTATGTGTTCGTTGAACATTTCTTTTTTGATTCAATCAATTCAGCATCACAGTTGCGAGTGCTGCATAAGTATGGGGGAAATTCTGACTTAGAGTTCCATGGAACGCAACCCTTATGTAAGTCGGGGAATTGCTGTAATTACGTACCATATAAAAACATCTGTGTTGATGATGTAGTGGCATGGGAGAGTGAACTGCCAGTACATAAAAAAATAAAAAGCACAAATACAGAATCAAATTTTACAAACTGTGCGAGTCCGATGGCCTTATGAAAATAAAAATTTACGCTGGTAAATCAGAAGAAACTGAACAAAACATAGGTCATACTGTTGAAGTTGTGCTATAATTGCTTGAGGGCTACTTAATTTTTATAATTCTGTTGCTTTGATGAAATTGTTATCTGCCCAGAAAACTTATGTATGTGGAACATGACACACCAACAGAAAAGAAAATGCAAAAATTGAAGAAATGGGAAGTTGCATGGCAACGAAATGGCCCTGTTGTAGTATGTAAGTGGAGGGATAAAAGAGAAGTTCTCACTATTTCTAACATGCACGTTGAAATGGTCGAGGTATGCAACTGGAATGGAAAAATTTCGATAAAACCAAACATAATTCGAGATAAGAATAGCGGAAGTCCAGCATAGATTCATCAGGTCAAATGCTCTTGTATTATTCAGCACTAAGAAAAACCATCAGATGGTCGGTAAAAAAATTTCATTACGTATTATAGAAATATATGTACATGACGCATACATCCTTTTCCATCAAGTTACAGGTTCCACCATAAAATGTTTGAAATTCAGAGAAACATTCATTGAATCTTTGATTGGAAAAGTAATTCTAAATGTTCCAAAGAAGATTAGGTCTGAACGCGAAATTCATTATTTAGAGGCTGTACCACCAACTGAAAAAAAGCCACGCCTGACTAAGCTGTGTCGAGTATGTACAAGAAATAAAAAATGCCACAAAGCACGCTATAATTGTCCAGTGTGCCAAGGGAAGCCAGCTATTTGTGTAGAAGAATGTTTCAAGAACTATCACAAATAAACAATATTGTTTATACACAAATAAACAATATACACTTTTCTTTATGTATTTGTGAATAAATTTTCTGTTTTCTGATGCCATGGTTGATCTTATCCCAGAAGCCCCCTATCCATCAGTTGCATGTATTTGATACGAATATACTCATAGCTGCACCTGAAAGACAAGCCATACCAGTCCGAGTTAACTCGTATGCGGCATCCCGGGCCAGATTGCCAAATAAGAGTTAACTCGTATTTAGCAGTCAACGTGTTAACTATTTAGATATAATTCATATTGTATATATATTCCAGGGGTGGCCAACGAGTCGATCACAATCTACCAGTCGATTGTGGATTTAATTTCGATCGATCACGACGAATTTTAAATATACGGTCATCCCTCAATTTGTGCAATGTAATTTTTGAGATGGTAGATCGCGGCACATTTTGAAGGAAAAAATAGATCACATCACAAATTAAGTAGGCCACTCTTGATATATTCTATACTCAGTGAGCTCAGGTGAGTCACTAGCATTATTTCATGCAGTCACAAGATCAGAGATGAAATATTTGTTTTACCAACCTAAATTCTGGGAGAGTTTTCAGTCACATAATAAAATAGTATGCTTGTTACTTACTAAATTATCTAAAAATATTATTTGAAGTCGTACTTGAATATTTTTATTACATAACGTAGTAGCCCAAATCCCTGTAACCTCCTCAGAGTGATATGCCTCTGGCATAAAGCCAAATGTGAACCTGTGCTGTTCGATTAGTCTGATGGGTAGTGTGCTTGCTTGAGAAATAAAGGTTGCAGGTTTGGATCCTATGTCTGGTATGGGTGGTGCGATATGATTTCAGTAATCAAATTGCCTTAAAAATTAAATACATACTGCCACACTGCTAAACATTATAATGTGAATTAGTATTGAATGTTCTGCAAAGTAAATCATTTTATATGTTGCAAATATACATAGAAACAATGATGCACAGTCTAGGAAATATGCAAAACAGAAAGAAATTGATATTTGGAAATCAATGGACCATAGTCTTAACAAATTCTATATGAGTAATACCTAAGTGATCCTTATGTTACTAGCTACAAGACGTTCTTGTTTCACCTGTGTCTTTATCTGGTAATTAGTAATTAATATATTTATATTAATAGTATTAATATAAATATATTAATGGGTAAAGAAACAGTACTGCAAAGTCACCTGATCTTGTTTCAAGGCTATCGACTAGCCTTTGTTGAAAGTGCCCTTTGAACAATACAGCCTAAGGAAATGGAATCAGAATCGCCCAACCCCAGGGACTAATCTCTTAATCCTACAACTAATAAGTTAAAAGTAAGGGAAAAACTCCTTCCTTGCTACAACACATATTTGATGTTAACTTAATGATAATGCAAATGAATCAGCACAATGTTGCTGGATGCTATCTTCCACAACAACCAACCCAACAGTATGCCAATTCAGGTTACAGCTCCTCTTAAGGATATGTTGCAGTGCAGCCAATGGCATCAGTAGTGACAAATCAAGCCAGCATGCAATACGAGCAACCATTATTAAGCTAATCTATATGTAATCAGCCGACTAATTTTTATCCAAACCAAAAACAAGCTATCAGTAACCAAAATCAAGTGCTTTTGCAACGAGTAATGTCTACAATATCAAAGATTAGCAGCAGTATGTCAACCCCAGTTGATCCAGACAACAGCAGTGAATGGAAGACACCATCAAGAAAAACAAAGAGAAATAGCCCCGGGTCTGATAAGAAATGTCAAAGCAAAAACAACAGCAAAACAGCACTCAACAGTAATGAGAAACAAATTCGATGTACTAGCTCAAGACATGGAAGAAGACAATGGAGAAGAAGATGGCAAAACACAAACAAGGAAAACTTCTGCCATACTTGTCATCCATATAGAAATAGAGGGCATAAAACCATTTCTAGCAAAACTAAACTCAGTTCTTCCTGAAGAATATATGTACAAAACAGAAAAAAGATCAGAATTATGCCAAAGCACTAGAAAATACTGATTACAGCTTTTATACGCATTCACCAAAAGAAAATAGATGCTATAGGGTTGTACCCTAAGATGTATATTACTTAACAGAATTAGATGACATTGAAGCTGATGTAGAAAAACACAACCATCAGGTTGTGCGGATCTGCAATATAAAACAGAGTATCCGAACTCCCCCAGACAGAGGCAGTTTCGATACTCTGTTTTATATTGCAGTTTGGATCGATGTTTTTCATCGATCTAATGCCAAAAGCAAACAATAAAGATATATACAAAATAAAAATATATATACAAAAGTGCAGTGTAAAAGATGTCAACAATGTGGACACACCAAAACATACTGGCAACGTCCATTCCGTTGCATAAAATGCGCTAAATACCACCAGACAACCAGCTGTCCAAAAACTGACAGACAAACCCCAACCAAATGCACTCTTTGTAGTGGAGCACATCCAGCCAGCTATAAAGGATGTACTGTTCACAAGGAGATCCAAGCAAGAAGATTTCCACCGAACAGGGTGAAACAACTGCCAACAACAACCCAACCAGCATCAACAACAGACAATACAGAACAAGACATAAGGCAACAACCTCAAGCCAGACCAGTCTTATCCTATGCTTAAGTAGTGAAAGAAAGGATCCCAGATTACAAGAACAGAACAGCCTCATGCAAAACATGCCAACACAAGTGCAACAATTTCTTTTCAGACTGGAACAAGCTCTAATTAGACAAGCAGAAAATCGGGCAAGGTTGACAGAAGACATAAGAACAATGCTCAGCCTGCTAACAGCACTTCTAGCAAAACCTAAATAATGGTAAAATCATTAAAAATTGCTCTTTGGAATGCCAACGGCCTGGATGGACATAGCCAGGAGGTAAAAACTAACTTAAATATCATATTGATGAACTGTAGCTACTATGACACAAAACATCCTGAAGGAACAGCTCGGGAGGTTCAGCAATAATTGTTAAAAACCCCATAAAGCACCATGAGCTAACCAAGTACAAAACGAATTCTACCCAAGCAACGAGTATTGCATCCATAGCCAGGTGGGCAGGAACATCAGTGCGTAGCACACGCTTTTTGATTAGACCAGGGTTCGAGCCCGTGACCACCAAATATGGAAGATGTGGAAAGGTCAGGGAATGACCACCGCATATCCCCTGAGCAATGTGGCCTTAGTTGCTAATGCTCCTAAAAAAAAAAATAAATAAAATAACAAAATAATGAGTATTGCAATTGAAGACTGGAGAGGACCTATTATGGTTTCCGCAGTCTTACTGCTCACCAAGGTATAATATTAGTAAAAACGAATTCATAAACCTGTTCCAAGCTTTTGGGAATAGATTTATCACAGGAGGAGGTTACAATGCCAAGCATGTACAATGGGATTCAATAAGAATAACACCGAAGGGATGAACACTACAAAGAGTAATGCAAGAAAATCATTATGAACATTTATCTTTAGGCGAGCCAACATACTGGCCGACAGACAGGAGAAAAGTTCCCAATATATTAGACATCTTCCATAACTAAAGGGATTGCAGACAAGCAGATATAACATTGAGTCTTAACCTATCTTCTGATCACTACCCAGGAATAGCAAATTTGAGCTCGCATATCATAATCAGACAGAAACCACCAGTTCTTCATAATAAACAGACTGATTGGGAATACTCCCAAGAGCTAATAAATGAGAAAGTAAACTTAAAAATGCCTCTTAAAACATCTGACGATGTTGACCTAGCTGTAGAAAACCTAACAACAATACAGTCAGTCCTCGTATAACACGTGTTTACACTACATGAATTCGATCATGCACGATTTATAAATTGGGGAACGATATCGTATATAACATGAACCAAATTTGCTTATGTACGATTCGCCTTTGTGTTTACAAGAAATGGCAGTCGGACGCAGAATCACCCAAACTGAACGCAACACGATAGGAATGAAGAGAAGATTCTGAAAATGTATTTATGTTTTTTATATCAGTGAAGGGGAAACACATTTCACCATAATAACGTAAAATTCCAGCTATAGGTATTATCGCAAATGCAATTAGATCGAGTTTACTACTACCAGGCCGACCGGGCTAGCCAGCTGGGTAAAGTGCCTGCCTGGCAACCCAAAGGTCGCGGGTTCGATTCCCGCCTCGGGCTTGGATCAAAGTACTGCAAAAACCTTGGGAGGTGCACTATGGCCACAGAAGCCGATGCGCCAACAACTACCAAACCAAAAAAAAAAAAAAAAAAAAAAACTACTACCAGTTTATAACAGATTCCACTAGCAGGAACGCAACTGGAAATTGTTTTATGATTAGTAACCCCCAGAAATGTGCTTTAGTAAAATGTGAGTTAGTAAGGTGTTAATAGAGTTGACAAAAAGAGCTTAATCAGACAAAAGCTTGGCAAAAAAAAAAGCACATGAAATCCAACGAGACGAAATCTACTCATGTTACATTCACAGTGAGATGAGAAACATGCCCACCAGTGAAATTAAATGGCCACGCCATACTGTAAGCAGATGATGCTAAGTACCTTGGCATCCATATAGACAGACGCTTAAATTGGAGAAAGACAAAGAGGAAACAACTTGGGCTAAAGGCTAGCAAGTTGTATTGGCTAATCGGAAGGGGATTCCAAGTTAACATTGGCAAACAAGTTACTTATATACAAAGTCATACTGAAACCCATGTGGACCTATGGCATCCAGCTTTGGGGGTACCGCCAGCACCTCAAACATAGAAATACTACAATGCTTTCAATCAAAGATGCTGAGAGCCATCACCAACTCACACTTGTATGTCACCAATAAAATGATAAATGGAGACTTGACCATGCCAATGGTAAAAGAAGAAATATGCAAATACAGTGAGAAATACCAACAACGACTAGAAGTGCATTCAAATAACAGCGAATTTCCCAGAAGACTAAAATGCCAACATCTGCTGGACTTAGTGTAGTGCTTAATATTTTAATTAAACTAATCTATTCAGTGTGAATGCAGTTGCCAGTGATTAAGTATACTCAATAGAGGTGTCATCGCTTGACGTATGTCCTTCATTCAAGACAGTCCTACTGACATTTACCATACATCAGATTTACTTAATGTTCGTTATCTCGAACAGATTGTAAATGAGGCATTATAGTCAAAAAAAAAGGGAAAAAAAAAATTAATGGACCATATTGCATAAATCTGGCACTTTGTGAGGTTTTTTTTTTAAGTTCGAGCCAGTCTATTTTCCCTCTGTCTTGTATAGTCAACTTTCTTTAGAGAAATATTCAAGGCATTGGATTTTTAATGATGGATTTATGAGGATCTACTGTACTTTATTTAGCTGCTAATAAAAACAAGTTATTTAATGTATGCAGTGAGTTACATTTCAGGCACATTGGCAAATAGTAATAATTCTGATTTATACAAATAAAATGAATATAAAAGGAATGAGTTTTATATATTAACCAAAAGCATTTCATTTCCGTGCATCTGCCATATTCCTATTCACTCCTCCAATCAGTGCATATCAAAAATGATAATATCCAGTGCTTCAGGTAATATATAGTATATGGATAGCTTATGTAACATATATGAAAAAAAAAGAAATGATTGCCTGATTCTGTTGGTCCAATTTTAATGAAATTTGGAAACACTACACATATCCCTACCACAGTTAAGTATAAAATTTCATGAAAAGTAATCCACTGAGAGTCGAGTTATTACATGCAGACTGACAAAGAAGTATCATGACCTATTTGTATGGTACATGCTACTTAGTGGGTACTGCAGTGAATCATGGATGGACTATGCTTAACTTTTGATTCTAGACTTTTTTTTTTGTTCTGCAAACTGTTTTAAGCTATTTTTTTTTTTTTTAACCAGGCTAATGCACTCAATTCATTGACCAGGTAGCTCACCATATACAAACATCCATGAAGTTATTGTATTGTGGACAGTTTTATTTCTTAATGAAATGGTGCCTGCCTACACAAAATAGTGTTAAAATAGTTACTTCTGCATATCGTCTTGCTAAGCGTATTCATTTTTTGTTTTCCAGCTCCTAATGATGTTATTTATGATTATAATGGGAACAGAATATGCTTTTACTGGTCATCCTGGCAGGCTGTCAATGTAGCTAAGTGGCAGTTCTGGGAGAAATGAAAACTTCATACCTCCTTTTTTCACAGTCAGTTACTTTTTGCATGGAATGACTGTCCTGTCTTCTACTTTTCCTTTCAATGGTAAGCTTATTGAACTTGTGTTAGTTTAGGGCAGCAAGCTTTCCAGGAGAGGAAACGAAACCCACTTGTTTGGAGAATATTATATAAATGCTTTGAAATGTTAATTTTTTTTGTTTATGTTGACTTTATTGCCCAACATTAGAGTGAAATTATTTTAAAAATCAAATCAAAATCTCATAAACCAAAAAAAATCAATTTTTGTTATTATTTTTTTTTCCTAATGCAATAATATCCTTTACATCTGTTTATTTATCACTTGATTTTCCATTAACTTATAAATCTGAATTCCAGAGAAGTATTAGCATTAGCACGGGCACATGATGCAAGAAAGCAAGCTTATATTATTCTGAGCAAGAGGAAGAATCCCATCAGCATTGAGCATGCTCAAACCATTCAAGGCTTTATACACCTCAATCAGATCACCTTGCAGGTGCCTAGTCTCCAGACACTAATTTGCAAAACTTAAGCCTTTCTTCGTAAGAGCAACCCTTTGTTCTGTTCACTAATCTTGTTGCCCTTCTCTGGACTCATTCCAACAGCTCTATATCCTTCTTGAAATGAGGCCTCCAGACCTGTATACAGTACTCAAGGTGTGGCCTGACCATTGCCTTATACAAGGGAATAATCACCTCCTTATCCCTGCTAGAAAAATTCCTGTATATCATTGGCAAGACACCATGAGCTACACTTGCTACACCTCTTTCTAAAATTACTCTCCCGTATCTGAATACAGCGTTATTCCTTTATTTATTTGTACAAAATATTGTTTGTATATTGTTTGCTTCGTTAGTCCCATTTCATTTTTGCACTAAGTTTTTAAAATTCTTTCACTTTTTTCACCCTACTTTACTTCCAGTTTCTACTTTCCTTTAAACCTCTCTTAGTTCAGGCACTTTGTGTTCTTTTCATTTCCATCTTTACAGACACTATTTGTTACAAACCACACATTGTTTATAGGGCAACAAGATTGGTGAGGGGAATGAAGGGATCCTCTTACCAAGAGAGGCTTAAGTTCTGCAAATTGCAGCAGCTGGAGACTGGGCACCTGCAAGGTGATCTGATTGAGGTGTATGAGGCCTTGAATGGGTTGAGCACGCTGAATTCTGATGGGATTCTTCCACTTGTTCAGATTACGAACTAAGGAGGTGTAAATTCAAATTGAGGAAAAACAGCTGTAGAATAGATGTGCGGAAATTTGCGTTTAGCCAGCGGGTGGTTAATTGCTGGAACAAACTTCCATCTGTCGTTGTGGAAGTTGATAGGTTAAATAAATTTAAGGAGGAACTGGACAAACATTTAGAGGGAATGGTTGTGTGAATTTTTTTTTTTTTTGGCTGATGCTACATAAGCTCTCATACGCTTTCTTTCTTCTTTCACATGCCACAATTACTATTACTATCATCCTTTTGCTTCCTTTACTGCTGCCCTGCGCATTTTGGAACATTAGACATATGTTCACTTTTGCAATTTTTCTCCCTCTACTGCTTATTTTGCTTCTTTACAATATAATATTACTACTGTATATATATATACAGGGTGTTTCAAAAATGATGGTCAATAATTTAAAGGTGAAAAGTACAAACTAAAATAAGCAAAAAAGTCCCAGTCAACATCAGGCCATGAATGAACCATTTTTGAGATAATGCACATTTTTTGTTAAGATCTGCCACTGACTATAGGAGCACTAGTTTAGCAGAAAGCTGTGAATCCTTTGCTAAAGGGGGTTTTATAAGATAAAACATTTTTAATTTTTGGTTTCAACACCACAGGATTTTACAAATGTTTCAAAAGTTGTTCAAAATGCTGTCCTTGCATCTGTACACAGCTTTGCAGTCTTCTCTGCATTGAGTTGTGAATCATCTCAGGCATTCTTGGGTCATTTCTGATTTGCTGAAAGGCTCCTTCAACCCAACGCTGCAATTCCTCAACTGTGTTAATGTCAGAAGTGTACACCAAGCCTTTTACATGACCCCAGATACAAAAATCCATAGGATTTAAGTCTGGTGATCTAGGCGGCCACATTACAGGCCCACCCCTACCTATCCACCATTGACCATACTTTCTAGTTAGATACCGAGTCACAACTTGAGCAAAATGTGCTGGTGTACCATCATGCATAAACCACATGTTCTGGCATTGCTGAAGCGGAGGCGCCTCCGTAGCCAGGTGGGCAGGAGCAGCAGTGCGTAGCACATGCTTCTTGATTGGACCGGGGTTCGAGCCCGCGAGCCACCAAATACGAAGGATGTGGAAAGGTCAGGGAATGACCACCGCATATCACCGGAGCAATATGGCCTTAGTTGCTAATGCTCCTAAAAAAAACCCAATAACAACAAATAACAGCTGAAGTGGAACATTATCATCATCAAGGAGCTCTGCAAGATCATTCTGCAGGAACTGAAGGTACAGCTCTCCTGTTTGGTAAAAAGTGTGGTCCAATTAGAAAATCTCCTAGTAGTCCTGCCCAGACATTCAACGAGAAATGTTACTGATGTTGTGACTCGTGAATGCATTAGGATTTTCGTCGGACCAAACATGACAGTTATGAAAATACCATCACGAGTAAACCCAGATTCGTCAGTGAACACACTGTTATTGCATTCACTGGCAGAAGTTCACTCTGGGAGGGTAGTCAAAATCCTTATCAAAATCGAGGAATTTTTGACAAGGAGGGTTGCTCTGCAATAGCGTGTACTGAGACATTGTACACGCTGGATATGGTAGGGATACAGTAATTGATGATGTAAAATTCGCCACACACTGCTATGACAGTACACGCTATTGCAGAGCAACCCTCCTTGTCAAACATTCCTCGATTTTGTTCTATTCTTCCTAAACACCATTTCCACAATATCAGGTGTTATGCTTCTGGGCCTACCTGCTCGTACTCCATGTGTGAAGCGCCCACATTCTGTAAGGCGTTGATGTGCGCCTGTTGGGGCTGCCTTCGCTTGGGAAATGCTTCTTGGTACAAACGTGCAGCCTCAAGTGCACTGCCATTGGCTTTACTGTAAAGTGCATGTCCACATACTCTGAGATGTAGCAGGTATACTAGTACCTGCTACATACTCTGAGATGTAGCAGGTACTAGTATACCTGCTACATCTCAGAGCATTGAAAGAGGAGAAATGGAGAGAATGAGCATAACCTAACCTAAACAAACAAGTCAGTGCTGGATTCCAACTAGAAATGTGCAATATCTCGAAAATGATTCACTTAAGTACCCATGTTTACTAGGTTTTTTTTGCATATTATAGTCTGTACAGTTCACCTTTAAATTATTGACCATCACTTTTGAAACACCCTATATATATAAATGGGTTTTCAGTCTTCTCCAATGGAGCCTTTATCTCATGTGTTGTTTGGCATTACAAGAATGCAAAATGGGATGACCTGCAGGATTTCTTTTCTTCTTTTCCTTGGTCGGATTACTGTTTCAAAACTTCTGATGTCAACGTTTGCTCAGATCGTGTCAGTGAAATTATTATTGCAGGAATAGAATCCTTTATCCCACACTCCACTTTAAAATCTCGTCCGCTATCTAAACCTTGGTTTTCCAATAAATGTGCTAAGGCTATTCAAGAGAAGAATGTTGCATATCGTAATTGGCTTGTTTCTAATTCTTCAGTTTCATTTTCTGCCTACACCAAAACTCGCAACAATTGTAAAGCAGTTATTAATCAGTCCAAACTAGAGTTTGAACAGGCTAAGAGTAAAAAACTTGCTTCTTGCCCTAATGGTAGCCAAGCATTCTGGTCCCTTGCCAAAGCTATTGGCCGCAACTTTTGCCCATCCCTGCTCCCACCTCTGTCCAAACCAGATGGTACTGTTGTCACTTCAGCCAAGGATAAAACTGACCTGCTAGCATCCCATTTTTCTTCCAACTCATTTATTAATGATCTTGGTAAAACACCTCCCACCATTCCCAACACGTTTCATTCAATGCCTCCTGTGGTCTTCCGTCAAAAGGATGTCAGAAGGATTTTGACGAATCTTGATGCTAAGAAAGCTCCAGGTGCAGACGTTATTTCTCCACTTGTTCTCAAAACCTGTGCTCCTGGACTTACTCCTATTCTTTGCCGGCTTTTTTCACTTTCTTATTCCAAAGGTGTTTTTCCTTCTGCTTGGAAATTTGCTCATATCCAGCCAGTTCCTAAAAAGGGTGACAAATCCCTCCCATCCAATTATCGTCCCATTGCAATTACTTCTACTCTTTCTAAAGTAATGGAGAAATCAATTAACCGCCAACTCTTAAACTACCTTGAAACCTTCCATCTGATCAACGATCGCCAGTATGGATTCCGTCAGTGTCGATCCACTGGTGATATTCTGGCTTATGTTACCCATTTATGGACTAATTCAATGGAAAGATTCGGTGAAACACAAGTAGTTGCTCTTGACATCTCAGAGGCTTTCGATCGTGTTTGGCATAAAGGTCTTCTAAACAAGCTTCCATTTTATGGTTTGCCAACTGTTTATTGTAATTGGGTATCCAGTTTTCACTCCAACCACTCACTGAGGGTGATGGTAGATGGCTCTCTATCTTCAAACTTTTCCACTAATGCCAGTGTCCCCCAAGATTCAGTTCTTTTCCCCACTCTTTTCCTCTTGTATATTAATGACCTTCTTCCATTGACTGGAAATCCTATCCATAGTTTTGCCAATGATAGCACATTGCATTCCACTTTCCATTTTGAGAAAACTTGCCCTGTTCAATCAGCTTCAACTTCTCGAAAATCTGCTACCAATTCCTTAAATGCTGATCTTCAGGTAATTCTCCAGTGGGGCAAAGACAACTTAGTTGATTTCAACCCTTCTAAAACTCAGTCTTGTCTTATATCTCGCAAAAAGGATTCTTGCTCCTATGCTTATCTTTAGTGACACTGCAATTTCTAGGCAAAATGATATATCTCTTTTGGGGATTACCCTGACTTCTAATCTCTCTCTTGGCACAAGCACACTACAAATATTGCTTCCTCTTCATCAAAAAAACTTGGTTTTCTCTTTCGCTCTCGGCGTTACTTTTCTTCCAAACAGCTGCTCACTCTGTATAAATCGCAAATCTGCCCTGCCATGGAATATTGTTCCCACATCTGGGGTAGTGCTCCCAAAACCTCTCTTAGGCTTCTTGATTCCATTCAGAAGAGGGCAGTTAGGTTAATTAATGATTCATCTCTGACAGAGTCTCTCCACTCGTTGTCTCATAGACGTACTGTTTCTGCTGCATGTCTCTTCTACAGATACTTCCATGGGCACTGTTCTTCTGAGTTGGCTTCTATAATTCCCGCTCTCTCTTTTTACTGTCCAACTTTTCTTCCTCGTTTATTCATTCAACTGCCGTTTTTTGGAACAACCTTCCTTCATACGTATTTCCCGAAAGTTACAGTCTACAGAAGTTCAAGTCCAATGTCAACAAATATCTTCTTTTGTCTTCTCAACCTCCGTCCCAATCACGGTACTAAGTACTATAGGTTCTAATACCTCCCGTGTTTGGGGTTTACATTAAAAAAAAAAAAAAAAAACCCTCTTTAAAAGAAAAGTTTAGAGACGCATACAAAAGAGGTAAACAATATATGAAATGGTTTCTGTGAAAGCAAGATTAATAAATTAGGTATGACAGATGCACCGAAAAGTGCAAAGCAGCATTAAAGGATGCAAGAGTATATGTAATTTGTATTAAATTAAGTATAAGTGGATGTGAAAGTTACACAAGGTGCCAGTAACTATAAGGTGAGAAAAGTAGAAAAAGAAGAGTAGTAGATTAGTGAAAGATGAAAGAATGTTAATATCCTAGATGTTATGGTTAATTAAGTATATCGTGGGCCTAATTGCCAAGCCAATATAAAGTGGGGGAACTGTAAAGTAAAATTAGTACAAAAAAAATATTAATAAAAAGCAAATAAAAATGAAAATGGTATAGCTGTGGGCATCAGATATGGGGGGAAACAATTTTAGCAAAAGTTCTAATATAGGTAATGCAAAAAATGCTTGATCTGATGTCAGCAGAAATAAATATTGATACATGATAAGGTATTTCATCAGGGGGGGGGGGGTAACAGTAGCCATGAGGAAACGTCAAGACCCACCAAACAATCCCAGATCAGGTCCAGCCCAAAGATAAAAATAGAAATAAATTGAAAAATTAAATTCTGAAATTACCACTAATGTCATCTATTGATCTATTGAGAAAAAATAAAAACATCTACCAGAAAAACATAAACACATTCCCCCATCCTCCGAGTAGCAAACCTACCATACTGACATTCAGTTCATACCTACTTCCTTGTTTGTTCATTGGTGCAAAGGAGAGATGATTTGTTCAAATTACGCGATGAAATGTCCTGTTTATTTATCCGTGCATTCAGTTTCCTAGCTGTTCTTCAACCACAAGAGGAAATGTCACTCAAATGATAGGAATACATAGTTGCAAAGTATAAGTGGACACCTATTCTATATTAAAGAAAAGATACATCATGTCCACCTCCACCACTTTGTAGAAACTCTGCCCTTTGAAATCATACTGCTACTTGAACTCTAAACTGGTCAAAGGCCATCTCCACTCAGTCCTGAAGATACACCCAAAGACTTGCCATCCAGTTGTAGCAGTCCAGTCCATTACTGTTTTACATTCTGCTGAGGCCCACAAATTTCCCTAAAGCAGATCAGACCAGCCTTGTGAGCATCACCCTGAAGGGGTGATGCTCACAAGGTAATGGTCTTAACTGCACTCTGCTCCTTTCAAACTTCACACATTTTTGTATACTGCTTTTAAATCTTGTATTAATTAAAACTTGGTCAATTTGATTTTGTACTTCTGCATTTGGGGTTCTCCATGCTTGCTTGCTAGTCTTAATTTGCAAATTTGGTATTAATGGCTCTCATCCCTTTGTCATGGCAAAGTCTAAGTTTTAAGCCATTTTCGTTGAATGTTTCATGATTAGTTTCCATTTCTGTGTCTAAACATTACTTTAATTTAGATTTTTGCTTTGAAGTGTCCTGGTATGATTATTATTTAATTTTGTGGTGTGTTATCCACCTTACATTTAATGTTTCATAGAGGTCTTTCTTTTCCTTTTCTATTGTTAACTACTTTCACATTTTTTATTATTGTTATTGGTAGTAAGAGTAGTAGTACGGCAAATGATGCAAGGAAGCATGCTTATATAGTGTCAGCAAAAAAAAAAAAAAAAGAAAAGCCACTACCCACCTCATCTATCCATAACTATTGCCATCTAATAATGCTAATTTTTCTTTAAATTGATTCAAACAAGCCACTTTCACAACACCACATGATAGTTTGTTCCAAAAATCAATTACTCTCTGGCTGAAACCAAATTTTCACACACATCTCATATTATGCAACCATCATTTTTCAGTTTATGTCTCATTATGACATTGCTCGAAAGATGGCCCTGGTGTTTCTTTTTACTTCTGACTCCACTAATGTAACAGGTTAGTGTATTAGCATCATGCTTGTACATAGTGAATTACCAAAAAATCGTAAAATGGCATTGTTTTTATCATATCTCATACTGTGAATGCCTTCACAACGAGTTGCCTGATATTGCACTACCTTGAATAAGTAACTCTACACCAGTGGAGAAGACTTGTTACTTATTCTCAGTGGATACCACCATGCTTCAAGGTTGCTTGTCCTCTCATTGGTGGGGAGGTAGGTAGATAGGCAACCTGGTGTTGCAATAAGTTACAACTTATGAAGTATAACTTCACAATGTGAGAGACACCCAGATGGTGTACAACAGATGACGGAAACGATTTAGGGCTAAAGCCTCAACTTACGGGAAATTCACTAAACGTAACAGGTTAGTGCATTAGCATCGTGCTTGTATGTAGTGAATAAGTATGGTAGTAGTATTAAAATACACTGTGGTTATCATTAAATTGCACCATTCTGGTTAGTTATGGGTGCAAACCTTGAATCACCTGGAGATGAAATTCTGGTCTTTCACATTAGTGAAATATTAAAAAATATATATTTTTGAATTCCTTTCAGTGTCCAGGTTGCAGAATTACACGTTATAGGCAGCTTTTTTGGGAGGACAAAAATTTATCTCTCCGTAATTACTAAGAGTTAATTGAGTAACCTATTTTTAACGTAGCCTATCATTACCTAACCAGTGGTGGTATATGCCTACCCCAAGGAGTGTGTCAGAGCCTTACATTGGGTATACTAGCATATGCAATCAGCTTTATTGAGAAATTATCAATACATTTCTATTATTTATATGGTAAATTTATATTAATTGGGTGTTTGGATTAATTCTTCAGTGATCGTTGGTATTTTATAAATAGGTATTATCTTCATTGTATTTAGGGAACAAATTTTGTAGATATATAAATATGTATTAAAGAAGTACAGTAAATATTCTATTAAATTTCAAGGGATGCATCAACAAAAAAAAGTTGAGCACCACTGACCTAATATAGAATAACTGTTATGAATAGTAACATAGGGCGCCTCCGTAGCCTGGCGGGCAGGAGCAGCAGTGCGTAGCACACGCTTCTTGATTAGACTGGGGTTCGAGCCTGTGACCACCAAATATGGAGAATGCGGAAAGGTCAGGGAATGACCACCACATATCCCTGGAGCAATAGGCCTTAGTTGCTAATGCTCCTAAAAACCAAATAACAACAACATAGTAATATAAGTACTTTAAAAACTACAAATATTTCAGGTGCAGTGTAGAAAATAAACAAGCAAAACATGTTACAGTACACATATCAATCTGCTAATCTTGGGCGCCTCCGTAGCCAGGTGGGAAGGAGCAGCAGTGCGTAGCACACGCTTCTTGATTAGACCGGGGTTCGAGCCCGTCACCACCAAATACGGAGGATGCGGAAAGGTCAGGGAATGACCACCGCATATTCCCGGAGCAATATGGCCTTAGTTGCTAATGCTCCTAAAAAAAAAAAAAAAAAAAAAAACCAAGCTAATCTTGCAACACAGAAAATACACCTGCTAATGCTTGTTCCAAGAATCATCAAACACAGTGGATATATCCCTTATAAGGGACTTATATCCACTCTGTTTGGTAACACCAAGATTGTGGAGTATGGTAATCCATATTATGCAGCCTCCTGCACACTATGCTGGTGCTGACATGTGTCCCAATCACAAGGGCCTGTGCCTGCTGCAGCAACATTGACCTGCATTACAAGCAGACAATTCTTTGCAGGGCTCTCCTGTCACATTCTGTCAGCTTCTGAGGTTTTCCAGGTCATTTCGTGACAGTTTCAGCACCTGTTCACTTCCATTTTCTGATCACATCACCAGTTGTCAACCAAGGGATCTTCAGTGCCATTGAAATGTCACATACAGACTGATTGCTTATGTGGCATCCTATTATCATTCTGTGCTGAAAGTCTGTTAACTCCCATCAGTCATGCCATCTTACATTCACAGTCGTATTACTGTTTCCTTGGTAAGGCCTACAAACATTTATAGTTGTGTCTGACACATGAAACTTTGGTAGTATGTGACGAACTATCAACGAAGAGGTGTCCAGATATTAATGATAAGGTAGTGTATATGTGATTACAGAAAATAAATTGCAAGTTTTTTCACTGCAGTTAATAACTAAAATACTTTTTGCAGGTTAGAATATGATGCATACCGAACTGATTTAGAAGAACTAATACAAGCTAATCAGGGTAATGCAATGTCATCTAAAGTTGAAGAAGCCAGAAGAAATTTTGGTGTTCACAAAGAGAAATATGAGCGACTTCGGGCAGATGTTGCTATAAAAATGAAATTTTTAGATGAGAATAAGGTGAGGAAATTTTTGTCTTAAGATGTTTAATGTTGTTAATTAGTTATTTTTCAAGAATGTTTTGTGGGCGTATGCAAAATTTTAAAAATGCTACACTTTGCTATCATTAAACTATCTGTCCAAGAATTGGCTTATTTATCTGCTAATTACTGCCATTTTATTTATATTAAAAAAAATATATAAAACATATATTATCTGACTTCAACATTTATCCCATACAGTTTCGCTGTAACCTAACTTAAATGATATGGGACACAACACTTGAGATAGTACTTGAAGAATTTCCAATAACCTTAATGTTCTGCGTACAAGTCTCTGGAGAATGTTGAATGAATAAAACACTTATTGTACCCGTACCATATCCAGCTAATATAGTATTTTGGACTAGCAAACATCTGGTGGCCACTAGTTAGCTACGCAATCTGCATCACTACAGCAGTTTGTTCACTGACAGGGCACATTTTACTTGTGATGGAATCAACAGTACCAGAAACACATTTATGGGCTCATGAGAGTCTGCAAGAAACAGTGGAAAATAACTTTCAAATTAAATTTTCTTTAAATATGTGATGTTCTTGCTGACCAGCTTCTTCCTGCAATGTATGACATGCAATGTTTACTCTGGATTTTTGCAAAATTAATTGCTAGCCCTCTTAAAAGAATAATCGTCCAAAAACAATTATGGGTATACTACTGGTATGGCAGAGCACCTCCACACTCATCGTGCAGTATCTGAATGAACAGTTTCCTAGCCGACGGACTGGCCATAGTGTTTCACTGAAATGGCCATTCTGTTCACCAGAATTGCAGCTCCTTAGATTATCATGTATGGGTTCACATGAAAAAACCTGGTGTGTGGACAGAAGTTAGACATACGAACTACTACTAAAGCAAATTTTTGATGTCACATGTAACACTGCACTTCGTCATAAGGTTCTGTAGTCAAGTGAACCAGGTTGTAATTGTTCCTGAACAGCAGACTTTTTGAACAGTTACTATATGTTGAACTATATAAACTCTACAGTGTAATCACTTTTCAATTTGTACAATGTGAAATGTAAAATTCAACTGTAAAATGTAATGCACTTTTTTTTCCAGTAACAGTGCTTTTTCCCATACCAGACTTCATCACATTTTACATACTAGACTTCATCACAAAAATTACATATTAGATAGCCATAGCCCAATAACCATTAAGACTCAGACTCATGTTGGTGTAATTTTTTACTCAGTATGGCCTTGGGAATCATCTCTTGTTCTTATGACAATGTGGTGCGACTCTCTGTGGATATACTACCTCCTCTGTGCACGCACACACTGTGTGTGTGTGTGTGTGTGTGTGTGTGTGTGTGTGTGTGTGTGTGTGTGTGTGTGTGTGTGTGTGTGTGTGTGTGTGTGTGTGTTATGCTCTTAATTTGTTCTCAATTTTTTTTAGAACATAAGGCTGATGATCATATATCACATAATAGTGTGTACAGGGGTGGGAAGTGTTTCCCTCCCCTTTTGAATGCTCTTGGTGGGATTTCACTCAGAGCCATAGATATTTACAATGTTCCATTCACTTTAAAGTGAATACATGTAACTTTGAGCACTTAGTCACATTTACAGCATGGTGGTAGCTTGCTGAAAGGTCATGGGATTCTCTTGCTATTCAAGGTTAGCAAGATATGATTAATGACTCACTGAGAATTAGCAATGAAGAACTTGAAAGAGTTTCTCTGTGGTTCTCAGCATTAGGCTGAGAGGGTGTTCTCTGAAAACCAAATAATTTCATATATCTTTCATAGTAGATTGTTGTGCTTGTAAACAAACACAACAGTCTACTAATTAATGCCAGAACTTAATACTTAATAACTACTAATTAACCCAAGAACTTTCAGTAGTTTTTATGAAGTTGGGAGGGCTGTCTTGCCCTTTCACGTGTTTTTACTGCCAGCAGTATTTAAATTGCCCAGTTAATTCAATATGGTCTTATCGTTCACAGCAGATCAAACTTGGCCTTCATGGTGCATTGCGTGCATCTTGAAGGCTTGATATTATACTATTTTTAAACAAATCTTTGAAATGTCAGATTGAAAAATAAGTAAAGCCATAAGGTAATACAGGCAAAACCTGTTATAGTGTGATGCTCGGGGTCCAAAGAGTCACATTGCGATATTTGCAATACTACATCTAAGAAAAATCACGCAAAGAAGAATAATAGAAATAATATGCAATTGCATTGTTTAAATCTTTTATTGATGCACTGCAGAATAAAGTATTTTAAAAAACCAATATTCATGTTATTAAATATACATAAAAATACACCTTTTGTCATAAAAACAAATCAATACTCATAAAAACTGCTTTTTTGCATGGTTGTATTGACTGTTACATTCACAATTTGAAATTAACAAACAGTCAAATTCGGGAGAAAAGGGAAAGCATAATGCACTCCATGTTCTTTCAACTAAGTAGATATTAGCGAACAAACGTTTTTACATTTTAGTCATTACATTCAAGGATGATTCTAGAACTAGGGGCCATGTTATAATTTCATTTTTTAAAAAAAAACAATCAGAGGTTGACTGTTTCATTACAACTCTTTGCTTCTTTTTAACCATTTCAATAATAATCATTAATTTCAATAATTTGTAGAAATGGATACATTTAAACAAAGGGTTTAAATTTAAATTTGTAAGGTTTTTTGCCAGTATTATTGAAGATACTTTAAAGGTTCAGGGAAACTGCTAGTTTGGGCAGGACAAGGTTTATCTGATATTTGTCAAAGTAATGCTTGTGCATACCTCAAGAGTTCTTGTTTGTTACCGTAACAGAACAAATGTTCTTTGTTAGCAAATGTTAGCAAATGTTCTGAGGGCAGAAACCTTTCAAATTAGCGGGTAGCTAATACCAGGTAAGCATGCTTAAATAACTTTAAGGGGCGTGTCAGGGTAGTTAACTATACAAGAACACATACAGAGCCTTATTTGTTTATACAGTAATGTCAGAAGTGCTGTCAATAAAATGAGTGAATTCGAACTGCTGGTTACGACAAGTAACACTGACATAATAGGGATTGTGGAAATGTTGTGCCACCCAGAGATAAGAGATGATTAGTTTCAGTATGGTATGTATAATGTATTTAGGGCAGATAGAAGGGATGGTGGGATCATGCTTCTTATGAAAAGCAGCCTGAGTGCAATGAAAGCTTTCCCAGATCTAGATGTTTTGCATGCTATATAGAATCTGTATGGTGTGAGATAGTTGGAAGCTCACATCTGGTGAGTATGGGCTTGGCAAACCCAGGGTCCTGAGCTGGATATCATCATTCTTCTCTTTCTTGGTGATTCCTTTCTACTTCTCTCTCTCTCTCTCTCTCTCTCTCTCTCTCTCTCTCTCACACAGGGGGGTAACTTGGGAATTTTTTTTTTTTTTTTTTGGCTGGTGCAGCATAAGCCTCAGGCTTCCTTGTACCATATGGCCATTAATAATAATAATAATAATAATAATAAAGGTATAATGAGAGTAATCTAATTGATTGGAGCAAATGGGAAGGAAACTCGATATGGGGAACAATTTTTAAATCAACTAGATGATTTTTATTTGTACCAACATGTCAGGGAAAGAACTAGGGAAAAGAATATTCTAGACTTCATCACCCATGAACCAGATGCCATAATAGGGCTGACAGTACAGGAACCAGTAGCAGGAAGTGATATGGAGTTCTATGGTGGACGATGAAGAGAGAGGTAGAAGTAGTTAGTCAAAGGAGTGGGTTTTAATTTCAGAAAAGAAAATTACGATGCCTTAAGGTGCTCCATGGCCTCTATTAACTGGGCAGATAGTGCACAGAGAGCGAATACAATTGAATTATAGGATAGCTTTAAAATATTAAACACAGAAGCTTTGAATGTGTATATACCATTAAAAAAATACTTCATGAGGAGTATTCCAAGTTGGATGAATAATGAAATTTCCATATTACTTGAGCAGAAAAAGACGGCATGTAACTTTTTTCCATGCCATCTGTAACAGCTACAAAGTGATCTGTAATAGTGCCACAGAAAAGGTTAGGCCGGCAAAAGCAGATTACGAAAAATCGCTGGCAAAGAGTGGGGATAAGGAATTCTTCACATATATAAATGCAAAGAAGAGAAGGACAAGTAAGGCTCCTGGGATGTGATGGCATATACCCTATAATCTTAAGGGATGCAGCAAGTGAGTGCATTGAGGCTAATTATGAGAGCATCACTGGACTCGGGAGTGATTCTGTTGGATTGGAAAAAGTGGCAATATATTGCCAGTACATAAGGGCAGTTCTAAGAGTGAAGTGGGAAATTACCGACCGGCCAGTCTAACTTCAGTAGTAGGGAAAATCATGAAGGCAAAGATCAAGGGTGGAATTCAGGATCATTTAGATAGAAATAGAATTCTGAAGAAATCTCAGCATGGCTTTGTAAAGGGAAAATCGTGTTTCATGATTTTCCAGTAACCCAAGTTACGTTACGGTAACACCCAAGTTACTGTAACGTAACTTGGGTGTTACGTTACGGTCAGACATGATGTTCTCTGAGCATTGTACACAGGTTTCAAGGAAGGCCCATGGTGTCCTATTGATTATTTATCGAACATTTGCTAGTTGAGATAAGGATGTTATAATCCCATTATACAAGGCTATTGTTAGACCACACTTCAAATACTGTGTTCAAGTATGGAGACTGCACCTAAAGAAAGACATTGAGCTTATTGAAAGGGTCCAAAGATGGGTAACTCGCTTGGTGAGATCAACAAAAGGGAGTCTATATGAGGAAGGACTTTGAAAATGTGGGTTACAGAGTTGGGAAACTAGGCACCTTAGAGGAGGCTTGATTGAGGTGTTTAAGACTCTGAGAGGCATTAGAAAAATAAAAGAGGAAATTTTCACGGTTATAAATGATTCTAGAACTAGGGGCCATAAATTCAAGTTACGGGGAAGATGTTTAGACTGGATTGCAGGAAGTTTTACTTTAGCCAGCGAGTTATAAATTATTGGAATAAGCTACCTACATGGGTGGTAGAGGCTGACAGTTTGGGGAATTTCAAAGATCAGCTGGATAGTTACCTACAGAAGGAGAGAAATGCATAGAATGTCTATTTCCTGTTCTTTTATTATTATTATATATATTTTTTTTTAATTTTCTTCTTATTATTTTTTTTAACTTTTTTTATTTTTTTTGTTGGATGGTGCAGCATATCTCTGTCTTCTAACTTCTCCACTAATGCCAGTGTCCCCCAAGGTTCATTTCTTTCCCCACTCTTTTCCTCTTGTATATTAATGACCTTCTTCCATTGGCTGAAAATCCTATCCATAGTTTTGCCAATGATAGCACATTGCATTCTACTTTCCATTTTGAGAAACCTTGCCCTGCTCAATCAGCTTCAACTTCTCGAAAATCTGCTACCAATTCCTTAAATGCCAATCTTCAGGTAATTCTCCAGTGGGGCAAAGACAATTTAGTTGATTTCAACCCTTCTAAAACTCGGTCTTGTCTTATATCTCGCAAAAAGGATTCTTCTGCTCCTATGCTTATCTTTAGTGACACTCCGATTTCTAGGCAAAATGATATATCTCTTTTGGGGATTACCCTGACTTCTAATCTCTCTCTTGGCACAAGCACATTACAAATATTGCTTCCTCTATATCTAAAAAACTTGGTTTTCTCTTTCACTCTCGGAATTACTTTTCTTCCAAACAGCTGCTCACTCTGTATAAATCGCAAATCTGCCTTGCCATGGAATATTGTTCTCACATCTGGGGTGGTGCCCCCAAAACCTCACTCAGGTTTCTTGATTCCATTCAGAAAAGGGCAGTTAGGTTAATTAATGATTCATCTCTAACAGAGTCTCTCCACTCGCTGTCTCATAGACGTACTGTTTCTGCTGCATGCCTCTTCTACAGATACTTCCATGGGCACTGCTCTTCTGAATTGGCTTCTATAATTCCGCTCTCTCTTTCAAAACAGTCCGTACACGTGACGCCACCAGCCAACATCCATTTACTGTCCAACTTCAAACTCACAGAACCAACTTTTCATCTTCCTCGTTTATTCATTCAACTGCCGTTTTCTGGAACAACCTTGCTTCGTACATATTTCCTGAAAATTACAGTCCACAGAAATAAAGTCCAATGTCAACAAATATCTTCTTTTGTCTTCTCAACCTCCATCTCAAGCATGGTACTAAGTTCTATAGGTTCTAATAGCTCTCATGTTTGGGGTTTACATAAAAAAAATAAAAATAAAAAATAAGCCATAGGCTTCCTTGCACCATGTGGCTAATAATAATAAGGCATTTTAACTGTAAAATTGAAAGGGAATCTACCATTTCTGTTTCAAGAAATTTTAGTCCAGTTTGCAAACCAGCGAGTGCCTCTGTGTTTTTAGGTGATGGCTGGGTCCTCGTCTTCATTGTCTTCAGTTGTATCTGGATCATGACTTTTGCCAGTAATGTTTTCGATTATTTCTAAGTCATATGCTCATATGTAGAACAGTTGTCCCCATCTACTCAACACTCTATTGTGCCCCCCCTTTCTCTATCAACGAACTGTGCCAGTACTCGCCTCAGCATTGGCCACATTTTCTCTCAGGCCTTCATTAGTGTAGATTTCCAAGAACTGGTCAGCAGCAGTGATATCCTCTATAAAGCCCTCAAATTTATTATCTGCATCACTGTCACTGGCTACATGGGAGTTATCCAGGATCAGACTTGCACCCAATATGTTTCTCCAACTTTGATATACACATCATCTTAAGTGTTTACCACACTTCGACACCATTGTAAAAAAACTTTAAGTTCGGCTTCTTTAAAAATGAGGTAACAGAATCCTCACTAGTGATTATTCGCTGTATCTTTGTGGTGTTTTTCAGTAAGTAGCTTACTCAGATTTTATTCTATCTGCTTATTAGGTTATCGGCAGTAAGATGGATAGGGCAGTTATCCAGCAGCAAGAGAGCTTTGGTATCCAACCCGTAAGTGTTTACAGACATCAGGTTCAAATTGCTTATGGAACCACTTTTCAAAAATACTGTAGTCATCCATGCATTTTTGCTAAAATCATAAGAAAATGGCATAGATGCCATATTCACATAATGGAAACACCGTGGTGATTTAAACTTTCCTACGCAAAAGTGGCTTCAGTTTGT
Organism: Mastigoproctus giganteus; assembly: GCF_048544385.1. Classification (NCBI taxonomy): domain Eukaryota; kingdom Metazoa; phylum Arthropoda; class Arachnida; order Uropygi; family Thelyphonidae; genus Mastigoproctus; species Mastigoproctus giganteus. The sequence continues at coordinate 80,068,721 of NC_143577.1, read as the reverse complement.
GATTTCCTTTTGGTTTATACAAAAAAGTATGGTTATTCGTGTCATTCATTTGCTTGAAGCCTTGTGCTCTTTGAGCATTGTTCTTACAAGCCAAAGTGGAATTGGATAAAATTTTATAACAAAGTCCAGTCTCATCACAGTCATATACCTGTTCTGTGGTATAACCACCATCTTCAATTATTTTCTGAAGCTGGGCAGGGTAAGAGCATGCAGCTTCATCATTGGCTTAATGTATCTCACCTGATATAGCCATTTTGGTTATTCCATGCCGCTTTTTAAAATGTGTTAGCCATCAATTACTTGCAGTGAATGCTGTGGACTCATTTCCATAAAGATCATTGTGGAGTTTTTTAGCTTGAGTTTGCAGATGGAGTCCATAAGAGGTGTGCCTTCAGATCGTTCTTGCATAAACCACTGAAACACAGTTTTATCCAATTATTCATTTTGAGATTGCCACAGGCATTTTGTTGCAGACCATCGCTTGTTTCCATAGGCTTGGCTGCATCATGAAGTTTCTCCTTCTCTTTCTTCCATCCATGCACTGTAGATTCATTTCACTCCAAGGTCTCTAGCCACTTAAGTTTGCTGGACTCTGGACTTGATTCTGTCAAGAGCAGCAATTTTTTCTTCTTTAGTAAACTTCTTCCATCTTTTTGAAGTGTCAGACATTTCTTTAAATTTATACTGTATTTTAAAAGTACAACTTAGAATTTGAGAAACGAGAAAAATTGACAGCAATTGAACTTGTGGGTGGGGTATTTTTCCGCATAAAAACCCTACTTATTTCCCTCTTATTTGCATATCTCTGCCTAACTAATTTGTACAGACCCAATCACTATGTTATTTCTAAATTTATCCTTCTCATACATAACTAACACCAACTTTGTTTCCCTTACCACGGAACCTTTTTATCTCCTACTGTTAGACCCCATACTGACTGTGCTACTTTTGAACTCGCTGAGCCACCTTTCCCAAAAATGACTAAATGCCATGTCTTAATGGTGTTATAATACAGGGTTTAAATTAACGTTGATTACCCCCTGAGCACCCTTTAAATCGATGGTCATTTTACTTTACTACTTTTCTTTGCTTTATCTATTGTTCTGACAGGTCCACTCCCACTAACTGAAATAATTCTGAAATGTTGTTTTCTTTGTTCGTAAAATTGTTTTATTTTCCCATACTATTCTTGTCCACTAATTTCAAGACTTTGTGTCTTAAAAAACTTTTTAAAATATACTGTACATTCAAACACTTTGCAGTAAAGTTACAAGTCGTTTATTATTGTTCTTATGGAAATCAAAGGATAATGCATATTGCGGATTCGAGTTAAACTGAAAATATTGCCACGTGTTCATAAGGAATCCAAACTGTTGATCTTCAGTGACTAAAAGCACGTTTCAACTAATGAAAAATGGGAGCCATGCTTGCATCCCGTTGTAAGCGGAATTGTGTTCTAACGAATCACTTTTTAACGGGGTTTAACTATACCATCCATTCACCAGTAGAGGCAAAGTTCATATTTTAAAAATATGAGATAATTACAAGCACGAGGATGGTTCAAAGAGTTTGAATTCTAACACACACAGGAAAGCCATACCATTATGCTTCCTTTTTATTTTTCGAAATTGTCCCCAGCCACTGCAATGTACTTCTCCCACTGATGCTCTAGTACCTTGCTCCCATTGGGGAAAAAAATTTTATCTTAGTCCTCCAGCCACATGCCCAAAATTACAACCACCTCAGAGTCAGAGGCATATCTCTCCCCACAGATATTATCCTTCAAGATAAATAAAAGCCACTAGAGACTAGATCTGGGAGAATAAAGTGGTGCTGAAGCACTTGAAATCCTGCAATCTACATGGCAGTTATTGCAATATGGGAGATGTGACTGGGTGCATTGTCATGAAGGAGCAAGACACTTTTGTAGTTTTCCACTCTGCTTGTCTTTGATGGCTTCACAAAGTTGCCTTTTGAAGTTGCCATAATATGCACTAATGACAGTTGCCCATTTCCAGGTGGTCAGTCTTTAATTAATATGTTCTTGTTTATACTCCAGCACGACCACCAGGTCAGTGGAGTTTACAATAAGTCAATCAATACAAATGTTAATCGTATTTAGCAGTCACAGGCAATGTTAAACCCCGGTCCACTCAAAGAGCTTGTGCTATTGCACTCACGCTCCTGACTACATCAGGTCTCCTTAGGGCTTACAATACCGGTCGAAATCTTAATATCGGTATTTTTAATTTATGAAACCAGGATACTGGTATTCCAAAAACGAACGTTTTTCTCAATAAATTTTGATGGCAATTAGGTGCAATAAAGTAAGGAAAAAAAGAAGTACTGTAATTACTTGAATTCATGTTTTAAATAAACTTTATTGCAATAATAAATATTCTGAAAAAAATCATTAAAATACAGTTATTCTAAAAACAAAAAAATACATATTGTTACTACAAAGTTTAGTTATGTTTAAGCTCCCACACTACCTGTCCGAATTAAGCGAGCTCTTAAGAAACATAATGGTGCACTATGGCCATAGTTGCCGAATGGATCTAATTTTGGTACATACAGTATTTGATTAGCGTCAGAAAATGCCCTTTCGGATTCTATTCTGGTACTATTGTACTGAGATAATCGTAGACGATCTCAGTTCATATTTTCTAGGCTTTGAACTTTTTTAGAAAAAAATAGTTAAAAGTATTTTATTAATTTCCGACTCAAGCTCATCTTTTAAAATCTCATTGGAGTCATACAATTTCTTATTTTAGAAAGAATTTGTGGAACACTGATGTTCTGTTCCATATTGGTCTTCCATGGTTGAATTATGTTCATCATTTTCTTAAGTAGAAAGACATTTTATTAAGCAAAGTATAATTTTAACTATAATATCTTTACTGAGTCTGAGAGAGAGCAAAGAGTGCAGTTAAGGAATTCTTCACATATATAAATGCAAAGAAGAGAAGGACAAATCAGATTGGACCCTTATGTAATGGGCATGGGATAGTATTAGGTACCCCAGCTGAAGTTGCAGATGAACTCAACAGTTACTTTGCATCGATATTTACATAAAAAAAAATCCTTTGTGTCAATGAGATATTGTGGAAGTGAAGTTGAAAAAAATGTAATTAATGATGTTAAAATTTCAAATGATTATTTAATGAGAAAAATTTTCTCGCCTACAGGCGAGTAAGGCTCCTGCGGTTGATGGCATATACCTGTAATCTTAAAGGAGGCAGCAAATGAGTGCATTGAACCATTAAGGCTAGTTATGAGAGCATCACTGAACTCAGGAGAGATTCCGTTGGATTGGTGTAAATTGGAACATAAAGGCAGTTCTAGGAGTGTAACGGGAAATTACCGACCGGTCAGTCCAACTTCAGTAGTAGGGAAAATCATGGAGGCAATGATCAAGGGTGGAATTCAGAATCATTTAGATAGAAATGGAATTCTGTAGGATACACAGCATGGTTATGCAAATGGAAAATCATGTTTAACAAATCTTGTTAGCCATTTTGACAGGTCACTCGTGAGCTGGATTTAGGGAATAATTTCGACATTGCTTATTTGGATTTCAGCAAAGCATTTGACTCAGTCCCACTTGAATGGTTACTTTATAAGTCGGAGCAGGCTGGAATCATAGGGAAAATCCTTAGATGGATAGCATGATGGCTTGAGGGCACCAGGCAGAGGGTTATGGTAAATGGTTATTCCTCAGATTGAGTTAATGTAAGAAGTGGGGTTCCCCAAGGATCAGTATTGGGACCACTGTTGTTTTTGATTATCTAAAATGACATCTATAAAGGGATGAAGGACATGAGGTCTAAACTTGCAGATGATGTAAAGATCAGTAGAGTAGTTAATGATCGCTGCCAAGCAGAGCTTCTTCAGAGTGACCTAGATAGACTTCCAGGATGGTCAGAAAAGTGGCAGCTATATGCTTTAATTCAGCAAAATGCAAGGTCTTACACCTGGGGAACAGCAACCCCAAAATAACTTATACACTTGGTGGAGTTGAACTAAAGTCAGTAGTGGAGGAACGGGACTTGGGAGTCATGATACGGTCAGACATGAAGTTGTCCAAGAATTGTGGACAGGTTGCAATGTTGCATGGTGTCCTATCAATGATTTATCGAACATTTGCTAGTAGAGATAACGACGCCATAATCACACAAAGGTGATTTTATAACCTTTATGTGATTAAATGATAAATAATTATTTTTTTTAAAATTAGTACCGAAAAACCGGTATTTTTTTGTATCAGTACCGGGAAAAAATTACCGGGATCCCGGTATTGTAAGCCCTAGGTCTCCTTCATCACCAAAAAACTTATGCCATCAGTTTGCCAGGTGACAGACAACAAAACTTCTTGAGAGGCAGAGAACATGGATGCTTCCACATTAAACTTTGTTTTTTAATCTCTGGGTCAAAATGTTGAACCCATGTTTCTTCTATTATAACAGTCTGGTATCAGGAATGTCACCTGCAGAAAACCCCGTGGGTTTTCTGCAGGTTGCTAGTGTTGGGTACTGCTATATCAATTATTATTATTATTATCATCTGTATGGTGCAAGGAAGCCTGAAGCTTATGCTGCCCCAGCCAAAAAAAAATCCTGAGCTACCCTGAGAGAGAGAGAAGTCCGAAGTAGAAGGGAATCTCCAAGAAAGAGAAGAATGATGATATCCAACTCAGGACCCTGGGTGTGCCTAGCCCATACTCACCAGATGTGTGCCTCTGGGGTTATTATAATGAACTTGGCACAAGTTTTTGATATCAGTGCTTTTCATGGCTAAGCTTATGATGAACTGGGCATCACTGATCTCAAACCTTTTCACGGCAGAGGTTTTTGCAAATCTTTTGAAAGAACTTGGCTCACCTTTTTACAAGTTTTTGTTTTTTATTGACATATCAGATCTTTTTGCAGAGTTATAAAACTTTCAACATGCTGACATGCTATGTTATATTGGCAAATAACAGTTAGCTGGGTACCTTTTTTTTTTTTCTGGACCATACAAACAAATTATCCATTAAGCAATGGCAATTACATGCAGGGTCACCTACAGCAAATAATGGTCTGCAGTGTAACTGCTATCATTTAAATGTGAGATTAATTAAACGTGCTAAACATATCATTTGTATTAATTAAAAACTATCACTTATGCTGTTATTTTAATGCATACAGTCCCCAGATAACTTGTCATGGTTGTATTAATTTTCCCAATACCAGGAAACACTATTCTATATTTGTACCAAATTTAAAGTGTGTAACTGATACCTTCGATAATGAGGCACTTATCAGTAAACAATATGCCAGCTAATTGGTTAATTATCATTTTATAATCTGTAGAGTCTCAACCTACCATGTTTGAAGCTCTACAAAAGGACAGTGGTTTATCCCAGAGAAATGAAATTTGGTATATTTTGTCTCAAGAGTCCAGCCTTTCAGAATCCAAGATTTTAATCTAGTGTTTTTGTGTTCAGAGACAAAGAGGTGTGAGAACATCTGTTTTTTTGAGTGAAAGTGTGTGTGTGTGTGTGTGTGTGTGTGTGTGTGTGTGTGTGTGTGTGTGTGTGTGTGTGTGTGTGTGTGTGTGTGTGTGTGTGTGTGTGTGTGGCTTGTTAAGAACTTGTCTAGGTGCACTGACATGCACCTTGATCCTTTCAACCTTCTGTTTTCCTGCCATTTACCTACAAACCTGAATACTTTTAAACACTTCTGTTCTTCTTATGCCAAGGCTTAAAGAAGAACAGACTCAAACTACCATTTGAGGATCTACAGAAGGACAGTGGTTTATCCCAGAGAAATGAAATTTGGTATATTTTGTCTCACAAGTCCAGTCTTTCAGAATTTATTTAGAGGTTGGCTTTTACAACCCCAACATGCCTGAGTGTTCATCTTTATTAGCAGGGATGAAGGTAGAATTGGTGGAGACCTGAGAACTTTGGCTGATCCTTGAGTGCACACCCGTTGAAGAGACATTGGAACTGTGGCTGTTTACCCAGGTTGAGTTGAATGACATCATTAGAGATCTAGCTATCTCCACAGATAAAGCTAAACTTCTTGCCTTAAGACAAAAGCAGAAACACTATCTTCTGTCCTAATTATTTCGACAAATCTGCTATAACCTATTTCTTCAACTTTTCTCACCATTACTTTGTTTTCTGGCCCATTTTCACATTTCTACCAACATTACACAATCGTGGTTTTATTTCCCTTACATACAGTTTCACTAATTTAATACTTACAGCTAATCAGCTAATCCAAATTATATTAAATTATATAATGTCAGAGCTATCCTCCATATTAATGTTATTTCTAATTCATAGCATATCACTGGTAATGTGAGGTGCCTCCGTAGCCAGGTGGGAAGGAGCAGCAGTGCGTAGCACACGCTTCTTGATTAGACCGGGGTTCGAGCCCGTCACCACCAAATACGGAAGATGCGGAAAGGTCAAGGAATGACCACCGCATATTCTCGGAGCAATATGGCCTTAGTTGCTAATGCGCCTAAAAACCAAATAACAACAACTGGTAATGTGCTAATTATTGTAATTCGTTTGGATGCTGTTTTGTTGGTATGTAGATTAGAAACATTATGTTAATAATGATATTTATACTGTACTGCATTCTTCCCTAACCTTGTTTAGTCATTAAGATTTAATTTCTAAAATCTTGCAAACTCCCCCACTTATGATAACATTTGGTATCTATAATTTTTATAATTTATTGCTGATCTATTATATTTAGGTTTTTACCCTCTTTTAACCTTTACTACTTTTCTCTTATTCTTACTTTTATTTATTTCTCATGCGACTGGCAATACGTACATTGACCACTGCACCCAACTTTCTAATTTTCGATTCATACTTAATTCATTGAGGTGTGGGGGGTTTTTTTTTTTTTTTTTTATGAAAACCCCAAACACGAAAGGTATCAAAACCTATAGTACTTAGTACCGTGCATGGGTTGAAGGAGAAGTAGGGGGGGGGGTGCCGGAAACTTTGCTCTAGAGACTAAACATTGGTTTCGCCACTTCAAGCCTCCAATAAGCAAAGTGGTGGTATTTCACCGGTTGATGAAAGTCATCTACCACCTACAAAAGTCCTGAAATTAATGAATTCGTAAGAGTTCAGTTTATAGTAAAAATTTTTGCCTCTATAGTGATGTTACTTGATTCAATCAGCAGATTTATAAATAATTTGTGGTCATTGTGCATGATCAAGGATCAGCATAGTTCTTATGTGATGCTTAGTCTTTGTTTTTTTAAATCCTTTACAGAATAAATTAGTCATTAATAATACAGTGTGATTGTAAACTACATACTTATAGTCAGAGCTTCCTTCTTACAAAAGTTTTGACTATATTAAATTGACGTACTAGTAAGTTTCTTTAGTGAACTGCTTTTGAATATTAGTTACATAATTTATTGAAATATTTTTCTTAATGAGAAAGATATAATTATATTTGAGCCACAGTAAAACCTGTATTCACAGCTTTGATTACCCACAGCTTATGTCTTTGTACAGTATATATATTTAACATTCATGGTTTTGATTATTTTTGGGTAGTTTCTCCTGTAGATAAACTACTTGAAAGTAATCAAAGACAAGTATGTATATATTTCCATCTTATATACTTACTTGTCTCTACATAATTATTCTGCAGAGGTGAAGATGTGCCCCTGATCCATCTGATGGATCAGCATCTCATTGCAAAATTTAAGCCATGTTTCACCTGTTGCACTTTTGAGAGAATTCTCAACGAGATGCAGAGCATTCTTTTATGTCATTCAGGAAAAAGTACATTACTGACTGTATAACAAATATAAAGGAATTGTTAGATGAAATCAGGCTATCAACGTGGAATGCATGTTGGAAGATTTTGTTTGATAAAATAAAAGACCTAATTGGCATCTGACTATAGAAGAAAAACTCCATAGGATTGTGAGTTTGTTAAATGATGTGGGAGGAAAGGATTTCATTCATTTGATTCAAAAGCCATAGCCTGTTGATTAAGGCTCTAGTGGAGATTTTGGACATGTTTGAGGCACTGGCTGACAAGATGTTGGAGTGGAGCCTAAAATTTAAAAGAGGATTGGAGGTATTTACAGTGCCTTACAAGGAACCCTATAAGTATTTATAATGAGTGATGAAGCAAACATTCATAAGTGTTTTAAAGAATTGAAACTGCACCTTCCTCTACAGACCCTTCTAAGTCATCTTCATAGAAGGTGGTGTAGAAGGAATGTAGAAGATTTCACATCTCTAATCCATACTCCTCTATCACAGTCACTCTCATTATAGTTTAAATATCATCATCATCATTGGTAATTTAATATTTTTATTTTTTTATTTGTTCTTCATATAAAACCTATTTATAGTGTTTTATATTTATTAAGCTAGTTACTACATGTTAATTTGCTTATTGATCAAGGTGTTTGCCTTTTTTTCCATAAGGCAGGTCCACCTTAACCCCATTTTTTTCTTAATATTTGTATTTTTGATATATGGAGCAATTTCCAAGATGTTGGAGTGGAATATTGAGGATTTGCTGTATTTAATATTCCTTTATTAACAACTCATCTTCCTTTTCTTTTCTTTTCTTTTCTCCCCTTCAGGTAAAAGTAATGCACAAGCAACTTTTGCTTTTTCACAATGCTGTTTCAGCATATTTCTCTGGAAATCAAGTAATGCTGGAAAACACTTTAAAGCAGTTTAATATTAAACTGAAGAGCCCCAATGCTTCTTCACCATCTTGGTTGGAACAGTAAGAAATTATATATTTTTTAAGAACATAGACTAAAGCTGTCCACTCATGTTACTGTACAGCTGACATGTATAGCATTATGAGGTGTTAATATCTCTAGATTCATCAGCTAGGTAAAGCTTTTTTGCCTTGTGGTATATAATTTTATTTACATGCTGTCTTTTGTGTGTGTATATGTGTGTGTGTGTGCCCGTATATATATGTGTATCATACAGACACATATATATATCATATATATACACATACATGGATATATATGATATATATATATATATATATGTATATATATATATATATATGTGTGTGTGTGTGTGTGTGTGTGTGTGTGTGTGTGTGTGTGTGTGTGTGTGTATATATATATATCATTTTGGTCCTGTATTTGCAAAGCTCTGGCATCATGTTTGGAATATTTTAATGGGTTATTTAATATGAATAATTTTCATTTGTAAAAAAAAAAAAAATCCCTGCATTATCAACAAAAACTTTATTTAAAAGGGAACATACTTAATAAAGGTGATAGTTTTGTAAATTGTATAGATATATTTTAAGGACTACATAAGGTACTTGAAAAGGTTAAGCATCTAACTTAAAATTGATGAGGAAAGTTCATCACCAAAAAGCAACATAACATGTGGAGTAAAAATGATATCTTACTACTAAATTCAATAATAAAAATCTTGGTTTATATAAAATGTGTGTGTAAAAAGATAGTGAATTTTGTTCTTGATTTATTATGAATGGCATTTGAATGGCAAGAGCAATCTCTTGTGTATGTTATCTAAATTTAACAAATCTTCATATTAATCTAAATGTAACATTTTTTTTAGGTTAACAATCTAATTAGAAAATATATAACATACCAGAAGAGATGTGGTTACCAAAGCATACTGTGGTTACATGGACCACGTGTGGGGTTTTGTTTTTATATTGAACATATTTGCAAAATCTCCCCTACCTTTTGAATTGAAGCACCTACAAGTTTCTGGTGATATTCATGTGAATTTTGTACAAAAAAAAAAAAAAAAAAGCTTGAATGCTAATTGTAATTATGTTTGCTTATTTGTAACAGGAAAAGTGTATATTTAATTTTTTTTTTTTTTTTTTTTTTGTCAGATATGAAAATGATTTTAATGACAATGAATTAGTGAAAAGGAAACTGTTTTAAAGTGTTCTTGGCAATAATGTTTGTGAATGTGCTTCAGTGTTGTACTTTAACAGCCTGTGATAAGTAAGGGTAAAAATCCTACTACAGTCCTGCTGGCTTCAGGTGTTACTTTTGTGTAAGCTGCCCTAGTCAATTTATCCATGATTCATTAAAAAATTTAAAAAAATAAATAATAATCTTTCATATACATATGTTATACAAAGTAATTTGTTCTGTAAAATCATGAAATGGCTAATTTATATCACAGTGGTTATCAAGTTAATGATACCTGTTATGGGCTTCAAATATTTCTGAAACAAGAAATTGTGAATGCAATAATTTCTCTACAGTTACAATAATAATCAGTCATATTTATTATATAGTATATTTTTAAAAATACATTTGTAAAACTTCAAGTGAATTCCAGTTACACTGCATTTACATTCTAAAATTCATAGTAAAACTCATTTATTAAAGATTATCATGATGTCTTTTGAAGATTACAGGTTAACCAAGTTATGGTTATCTTTTAGACACTGGTAGGTAGATAATTACTTGTAATTCAATGAATTTGACTTCAGATTCATAAACTTTTCCCTCTGCGTACAAACACAAACATTCCAACCATACGTTTAATTTTGTAATATCTGTGCTAAAAATTTTTTTTAATAAACATAAAAGCTATATTGTAATTGAAGCACATTTTATAGTAAATAAAATATTATGGCATTAAAAGTTATATACAGTGTGTGTGGATATAGATAACATACACAATTCATTTAAGTTTGAGACTGATTCTTAAATCTACATTTAATGATCAAAACCTTACCATTAAGTGCAGATAATGGCACTTAATATTTTCATGTAAATATTTCCATATTTCAAGATTAATTATCTGAGGAGAAAAATGTGACTAACAAATTTAATAAAAAAAAATTAAATCTAATTTTAAAGTTATATGCCTACTTTAATGATAGTATTTTAATATGATTTTCATTACTTATAAATATTATTGTTATTAATATATTTAATATTATTATTGGAATTGACAATGGCTGAAAAGAAGAATAACTTTGTAACATCAGCCACACACAGGGAAAAAAAATTAGTTATTTGTAAGTTCCTTTGAATTTAAACCAACATCCTTCTTAACAATTTCAGATCTGAGCTTGTTGCAGTAGCTAACCACTTTCTGCATGAAAACTAATTTTGTAATATCCAGTTTAATCACTATTGCTGAGTTTAAGACTATCCCCCTTATCCTTGTGTTTTGAAAAGGAAAAACTACCTCTCCCCTCCCACCAACTTTCAGGTCATCTCATAAATGCCTAGTCACTAGGCTTTGTAAAAAAAACAACCCTGAACTGTAGTCTCTGTATAAGAGTATCCCCATCTCTTTATATGCCTGATTAATCTTGTTGTTTTTCATTATACCTGTTCAAGGTGGCCCATGTTCTTTCTAAAATGAGGGGATAACCTATATGTATTGGTTAAATCACACCTGCAGGTGTGATGTAACCAGTGCTTTATACAAAGATAAAAATCATCTCTTGGGCTCTACTATCAAAGTTCTTAGGTATTATTGAAAAGTCTAGAGGATGTCATGGATGCTTGCCTACATCATTGAGAGAGAGAGAGAACTTCAGATCAGATTGATCTGATGTTATTTATGTAATAACATCAGATCATGTTTTATGGTAAATGTGCATTTCAGTTCTGCTCTAAGGTCTATATTTTACTGATTTAGCAAGTTAACTTTTTTTTTTTTTTTTTTGTCTGTGTACAGCAAAAGCTGAATCTATTTACTTTTTTGAAAGCGTCGCCTACCAGAAGGGTTATAAAATTTTAAAGTCAATAATACCAAATTTTAAGGAGATAGTCTGCTCTTGTATGAAGTAAATAGAACCATTAGAAATTAGAAGAGGAAAAGTGAGCATATCAGTGAGACAGGTCTCCTTCCAGATAAAAATTAATCACAACTGAATTAAGTAAAATGATAAATTTCCAGAAGTAAAGAAAAAAAATCTATAAAACCAGTGAAATATGTCTCCTTTACTTGTCAAAAGCTAGCATAAATGAATTTAGAGAATAAAATAGTCAGCTAATAGAGTTGGAGGCAGAGATATGCATATATGATGCAAAAATGGAAAAAATGTACATGGGAAGATATAGTATTACTAGTGTTGAATGATGCAAGAAAGCAAGCTTATAAAGCATTACCCAAAAAAAAAAAAAAAAAAACACTTCCCAATATGAAGTAATTTTATTTCAGACTTCAGATAATGAAAAACAAAAGTCAGAAATGTTACAAAATGTGTCTTATATACTAAGGTGTGATCATGTGTCAACATAAAAATATATTCTTTTGTACATTGAAAGAAAAAGGCATGAAATGGTGGACTTCAAAATTTTATTCTTAAATCTGCCAATATTATTGGCAGATTTAAGAATAAAATTTAATAACATTCTTGTTATTTAAAAAAAAAAAAAAAAAAAAAGTTCCCAACTGCCTTATGATGAAATATTAGGGACACAGTGGGTAAAATCAAAACTCTGTAAAATTAAACTTAAGTACGAGCACACAACACATTTTACACACACAGTGCTGTAAAATTTATTTTTACAACCGGATACATGTCCAATTAAAAATAATTACTGATGCAGTTCAAAACTGAAGACCATAATAGAAGAATTTCATGCTTAAAAATTTTAATTTTATTTTAGTTTGGGTTGCTGGAATACTATTAAAATGCACCCTACTAGGTGTGTTGTCAAATTATTTCATGTGAATGGATTAGAAAATTCACATAAAACAATTCCTGTGTACTAATATCAGTTATTTTATTTTATTTTTTTTGATATTGTATGATGGTAACCAACCCTCCCCTCCCACACGCACAGTTCTCCATGATACACTTAAACTCTATTCCTACCAGAAAAGTAATAGGACATATGTAATTCAGAAAAATCGCAATCCTTTGGAGAATGGAGGTGTTAGTATTTGTCATGTGGTACAAGGAAGCCCAGTGCTTTTGCTGCACCAGCCACAAAAAAATAAAATAAAATAATCAAAGCACCTATTTGACTCTCATGTAGGTCAATCCAGCTGAGCTTTGAATTTCCCAAACTTGTCAGTCTCAAGCACCCAGAGAGAACTTATTCTAGTAATTTACACCTTGGTGGCTAAAAAAAAACTTCTTGCAATTCAATCTAAACCTATTCTCCATAATTTATATTAATGGCTCCTATCAGGAATCATTTATAAAAGTGTAAATTTCACCCTGATTTATTTTACTTTCTCTTCTCAAAGGAAGGACACACCACAGTTAGGTCTCCTCTTAGGTGTCTAGTTACCAAGCTCTAACCCACATATTTGAAATCTTTCTTCATATATCCTTCTGCCAACACAATATTCAAAGTGTGATATTACATTTGCATTATATAGTAGGATTGTGACTTACTATTTCTACAAGCAAATGTTTAATAAATCTTTGATAGAACACCATGAGCCTTCTTTTCTGCTCAAAGAACTTTGTGTCTGATTGGCTTTTATCTTCCAAATCCAAATCCCTTTCTTTCTCTACTGTGTTTAATTCCGCTCTAAAAAGTCTACAAGTTTTTATTTATTTATTTATTTTTTTTTTGTGATTGCTATTCCCCAGTTGAAAGGCCTTGCATTTTGCTGCATGAAAACAAAGCTGCCACTTTTCTGACTATCTTTGAAAAGCCTATCTAAGTCATCTTAAAGGAGCACTGCTTGGTGCTGAACAAACATTAACTACTCTCCCAACCAGGCCTGCCCCTAACATTTGCAGGGCCTGGGGAAAGAGTACAAATGGAGGCCCACATACCATATGTCTAAATATTTAAAAGTTATAAATCAAGCTAACAAACTTTAAATAAAATATGTTCTATACTTCCCGCCTTGACAAATATTCCTTCATAACGACAAAATCAAAAAATGTGTAAAGCTTTTTTTATATGACAATGTCGGCAAAATATCAAAGACGACTGAATTTAATTATTATTGTGAATGTCTGGGTGTTCTGTTGATGGGCCGGTGATGTTTGGATGAGTAATAAAATAAACACATAATTCATAAATTATTATATATTTATTCCATTGAATTTACTTTTCTTGCTTTCATTTCAACAAAATCACTAATTATGTTGTTATAATCAAGATTTTCACATTTGTGTTCTATTGACAGTAATGCCAAATTAGATAATCTTTTTTGCATTGTTGTAGTTCTTATTAATTTCAATTTGGAGAAACTTCACTCTGCTGAGGCAGTAGCAACTGGAATTGTCAATAAAATTCTTAAAGCAATATTTAGATTTGGAAGAATCATGAAATTTGCATATGTTCAAAGATTGTAATGGGATCGCATATGATAAATTATCATTATCACAGAAAATATTACAAAATATTTTAGTTTTGTCATATAAATCACTATCACTTATATCGCAATTTTCACCATCTCTTAAAGCAATATCTAGATCCATACAGTATTTCTTAAGTTCTTCTTTCAACTTTTTCAATGCTAGGATATTATAAAGAAAACCGAAAATAGCAGTATGTTGCTCAGTTTGTTCAAATCTCTCTTCAGTCTAGAATATCTTGATCTATAATGGCCGGAAAATAGTCTCTATAAAAATTAGTTTCGTTGGTTATTTGAACATGAATCCTCTCCTTCATAGTCATACGAATGTTTTCGTTTCCTTGTTCTAATTTCCTTATATTTTATTGGAATGTCACTTTTGTTGCATATTTCACATTCAGTTTCTTTCAATTTAGAAAAACCATTTTCTTCTAAATTTTTTAATCACTTTTAAAAGTGAAATAGCCAAACTTAGATCTGTTTGGGTTTTTTGGGTTTTGTAAGCTTTTGTTTAACATTATTAATAGCAAGCAACATCATCATCATCATCAGCCATTTTCAATCCACTGCAGGATGAAGGCCTCTCCAGCAACTTTCCAGTTCCTTCTGTTTTGTGGCCATCCATTTACTACCCACAAACTCATGAATTTCATCTATCCATCTCTACCGTTGTCTTCTAGGTTTTCTTCTAGCTCCTCTTGAGTACCATTCTGTTATTCAGAATGGTATCCAAGAGGAGCTAGAAGAAAACCTGGCAAGCAACAGTGTTCATACCAAATAACTGTGGATAGCACAAATTCAAATTAATAACTTTCTGCCAAAGACCACAATTCATTCTTTATTTGAGGATCTTCTGTTGTTTCTCTTAACTCTTCTAGAAATGTACAAAATGGTTTCACCAAAATATTCAGTTTCCCTTCAAATGCTTTTACCTCAGTGAACATATCTGATAAAAACTTTATTTTGCCATGCATCTTACATTTAAATTATTCAGATGCTCCACAATATCAGTTAAGAAAGCCAAGGCTCAAATCCATTCTGAGTCAGAAAATTCCTTTTGGGTTCTTCCTCTTTCTGTTAGAAATATGTTAATTTCATGACAAATAGAAAAATACCATTTAAGGACATTTCCTCTACTAAGCCACCTAACTTAAATGTGGTACAGCACGTACTCATATTCTGCATTTATCTTACAGAAAATTTCTAAATTGCCTATGAATCAGTCCATAATGCCTGATGAAATTAATTGAAACAACAACATTCATCACATTTTAAATTGTTCTGCATATAGCCTGTTGGTGAATGATACAATAAAACTGCATAGGAATGGTACCAACTTTCACCATTTCTTCATTAATTCGTGCAGCAACCCCAGATTTTTCTCCTACCATATTTCTTGCACCATCAGTTGTCACACTTTTTAAGTTATTCCAGCTCACATTAAGATTCCTTAAACTTTCAGACACTTTCATAAATATATTTTCTGCTGTTGTAGTATCTGTCATACTTTGAAGAGCACACAGCTACTCTGTGATCACAAACTTGGAGTCTATTGCCCTAATAAAAATTAGTAGCTGAGTAGTGGCTGTTATATCAAGGCTTTCGTCGAGAGCTAATGAAAAATACTGAAATTCTTTTGCTTTTTCAGTCAAAGTAGAATAAAGCTTTTTTCCCATATCTTCCAAATACCTTGTAATTGTAGATGCAGATAAACTTACATTCTGAATACATTATAAATTATCAGGAACATACTTCTTTCATTACTGTTAACATGCAAGTCTATAAATTCACCATCAGTGAATGGCCTTCCTCTCTCACAAATATACTTAGCCACAAGGTAGCTAGCATGCACACCTGACAAATTATCTTTTAAAACTTTATTGAAATAACTTTGCTGGTTTTCCAAATATTTTTTCAGTACACTCAGCTTTCTCAATCGTACATCTCCATGAAATGATGACAGGATTCATAGTGTCTTTATGACGGGGTTCATAGTGTCTCTTAATATTGAACAATTTTAAACTATTAACAGTTTCATGGCATATTAGACAAAGTGCCTTTTCGTTGTGTGAAACAGAAAATAGTCATTTGTCCAACTATCATTGAATTTATGGCCTTCATCATTTACCTTTCACTTTCTTGTTGTCATTTTATGTGACCAAATCAAGTTCTTTAAGAATTACTTTATTATACCTTCTTGAGATTATCTGAAAAAATAAAATAAAAAACCAATGTGTGTTTCAATAATTAAATTATTTGTTATACTGCACTACTCATAACTCTAATGATTTGGGAACAGGAGGGCAAATTTAATTAACTATTATTAAATGAGGTGTGAAGCTACAGCAGTAAGTATTACTATTGCTTTTAGCTATTTTTTAGTGCCTTGTAGCAATAACTAAGTTAGTTGTGGGATTAAAAATGTTTCACTATTGATTCACTTAAGTCACTAAAATCTTAAAAGCAGAAAAATACGATTCCAAAGGAAATTATCAATGAAAATATTCGAGTTAGGGCTTACCTTACTATCAGAAATAGGTTCTTTCTCCCCTTCTATATTGCACAATATAAGCACAAGGCAGAATGAGAATACTGGAACAAGACTGAGATGATGATGGACAGTAATGCAATGCAATATATTACATTTGATTAAATATTATTATTATTATTAGTTGATGGTGCAAGGAAGCCTGCGGCTTATGCTGCACCAGCAAAAAAAAAAAAATTCTGAATTACCCTGAGAGAGAGAGTAGAAGGGAATTACCAAGAAAGAGAAGAATGGGGATATCCAGCTCAGGAACTGGGTGGGCCAAGCCCATACTCACCAGATGTGAGCCCATGGGGTTGATGCATAACGATTCTTTATTATTAACTGCTGCTAAGTGTTTAAAGTTTAAGAAAAGAAACCTAAACAAATTTAAACTTCATTGTTGCCATTAGTAAATTATCGTGCTAAGCAAGTTTTAAAAATAAATTTTAATACGTGACAACAATGAAATGGAACGCCTGCATTTGATCACAGGCTGTTTCATATCATATTTTTCACACTTCCCGTATATATCACCAAACTTACCACTAAAGGTTCTGTGAAACCAGTAGAAATCAGATTATTCTGAAATTTAAATACTTCTCTGCATTGAAGTGGTCTCATGTGGCTCACTGGTTGGAAGACCCCTAATCTAAAGGATTAAAAAATAAAATGTAATTGTATTCAAAGTGTACAAAATTTGAATATATTTTATTTTCATCAAAAAATGTAAATTAAAGTAAATGTAAAAAATCGGAAAATTAAAATTACTTTTCATATATATTTTCAAAAAAAATATTTTTCTTCTAAAATATTCGTCTGCGGCAGCACAATCGATGCACCTTCGTGGCATTTGGATGTAGTTGCCTTTTGTTTCGGGGACATAGGGCAAGAGATGTGGAGAATCGTTTTCCTAGGGTCTGAATGGGTGTTAGTCACAAGAGAAGATGTTTAGGGTTACAGGTTGTGTTGTGTCAGCACTCAGACCGCCATTGCGGTCCATGTGAAAGTGTGGCTGGCAGAATTAAGTGCATTTAGATGTTCTAGTTTTCATTCCTGTATTCCATAAAAGAAAAGGTGATATTTGCTTGGTTGCTTGGAATACAGGAATGAAAACATTCTTAACAATTATTTTATGTGATTTGATTCTGAATATTTCATTTTTTTATCTCTTATTTAATAAATTTGCTCTTTTTTTTTTTTTGTTTGTTTGCAGGGCCCAGAAAAGGGGCCCCCCCCTCTTGCCTGGGTCTTGAGGGCAGTACTGCTCCCACCCTTCACATCATCTGCAGAATCATGCCTTTTATTCCTTTGTCAATGTCATTTATGAACAGTGGTTCCAGAATCGGTCCCTTTGGGACCCACTTCTAACAGACCAATCTGAAGAGTAGCCATTAATCACAATCCGTTGATGCCTCCTACTCTGCAGCCCCCCTGTGTTCCATCTAAGGATTTTCCCCGATTCCAGTTTTTACAGTAACCTCTTGTGTGGGACTCATTCTTTGCTGAAATCCAAATAATTAATGTTGTAGTTCCAAAAAAATCCAAATAATTAATGTTCAAATAATCATGAGTGACTCTGTCAAAATGGCTAACCAGATTGATTAAACATGATTTCCCTTTGCAAAACCATGCTGTGTTTCCTTCGGAATTTCATTTCTATCTAAATGATCCTGTACTGCACTCTTGATCATTGCTTCCATGATTTTCCCAACCGCCGTAGTCATATTGACCAGTCAGAAGTTACCCACTTCACCCTTTGAACTGTCTTTGAAATAGTAATATGCTTGCACTTCTTCAATCCCAGAATATCTCCCCTGAGATTCTCTGGGAATGACGCCCTCGTAATTAACCTTATTGGTTAATTCTCTCATCATTCTCATTATTACTCTCATCCTTATTGATGCCCTCATAATTAACCTTAATGGTTCAGTACTCTGCCTCCTGTCTCTACCCCCCCTCCCAAAATATTGGGTAGATGCCATCATTTCCAGGCACCTAACTTGCCTTCAGGCTGTGAAGTTTCTCTAATAAATACAGTCAGTCCTCGTATAGCACGATAGTTACGTTCCTAGAAACTCTCGTGCAATGCAAAATCGTGAAATATAAACAACAGGCCCTATGGGGAAAATGGGGTTAGATGCCGACCACCCAAGATTGAACACACATTTGTAACCAAAACATTACCAAACACAATAAATAATCGTAATAAAATACTTACACATTTTATTACGACTATTACGTAATAAAATATTGCTAATGCTTTTACTTCTATTGTAAGCAAACTTGTTTTTTGTTTGATTTTCTATCCAAACAGATGACAGCCGTTCCATCTCTAATTCTTTGTGTCTTAATCTAATGGATTTTAATTACACTTTGATTTGTTCCTGCTATGAAACTTGTTTTTATTTTCTCCGCATTCTTTGTAATTCTCGGCGTTGCCTCATTTAGGTCAGTAGCATGTGCAATATCATATGGTCTTTCATTTCGCTCAAAGCGTTTCACAATTTCATATTTTTTCTCTATCGACAGAGGCGGACTGGCCATAAGCCTTACCGGGGAAACCCCGGTGGGCCGGAGGGCAGTGTGATTTTGGCCATAAACGCTAGTATGAGGCCACTACAAATTTTCCCGGGTAAGAATTTTTGACCCAGTCCGCCTCTGTTTATCGATATTGCTTTTCTTTTTCTCTCTGAATCTGTAGTGTCTTCACCAGGATGCTATCTTTTCACACCTTTTAAGTATTTTACTGATTTTTAGGGAATAAAGCAAAATTACAAAACGAGACACGTTTGATACACATAAACAAAGCTGCGCGCATGTAGCAACTGAATAAACAACACCGTAAAGGCAGAGTAACACTATTAACACCTCACATTTTACTGAAGCACATTTCTGGGGGTTACTACCATAAAACAATAAAAACAATTTCCAGTTTCGTTTCTGCTAGTGGAATCTGTTATAAACTGGTAGTAAACTCGATCTAATTGCATTTGCGATTATACCGATAGCTGGAATTGTGTTGGTTTTTACGTTATTATGGTGAAATGTGTTTCCCCTTCACTGATATAAAAAAACATAAATACATTTTCAGAATCTTCTCTTCATTCCTATCGTGTTGTGCTCGGTTGGGGTGATTCTGCATTCGACTGCCATTTCTTGTAAACACAAAGGCGAATCGTGCATAAGCGAATTCGGTTCGTGTTATATAAGATATCGTTCCCCTATTTATAAATCGTGTATGATCGAATTCGTGTAGTGTAAACACGTGATATAAGAGGACTGACTGTAATGTTTTTAAATTTCATGCTTCTTAGCACTTTACTCCACAGTTCTCCATAAAGATCATGGAGAACAAAAGATCCTTTGTTCTCCATGGAACAAAGGATCTTTTCAGTAAATATCAATGCAAAGTACCTGTTCAATTCATTTGCAACTTCTCTTGGCTTATCTGAGACTTTCCCACAGCTATTTACACAAGTCTGATCTGATCCACTCTTTTCTTCTTTGTATTGACATATGTAAAACACTCCTTGTCTCCTTTCTTTGATCTTTCAGTCATCAATTTCTCATAATCTGCTTTTGGCAACCTAACCTTTTCTGTAGTATTATTACAGATGAATTTGTAGCCGTTTAAGCTGCAGTACTTTTGATCATTCTGTCGCAGAACATTTCATTTCTTTCCCCCTCCCCCCACCATAACTGTATCACTTAGAAGCCAAATGTTTCAACTGTAACAACGCTGTGATTCCACAGTGGATAAGAGGACAGGCTAATTAGGCAACTGCCAAATCCCTTTTCCTGAGAAAGTCAAAATCATGTCACCAGTGGAAGATGCCTATGTATTCTCTTTCATATCCCACTTTTTTGTTTCTCCTCCT
The DNA here is from genome assembly GCF_048544385.1 of Mastigoproctus giganteus. Taxonomy (NCBI): domain Eukaryota; kingdom Metazoa; phylum Arthropoda; class Arachnida; order Uropygi; family Thelyphonidae; genus Mastigoproctus; species Mastigoproctus giganteus. The sequence goes on along the minus strand of NC_143577.1, from coordinate 80,048,017 downwards.
CCAACATTTGTTCACAGATTTACCTTTGTTTTTCTGTTTTTATTTTCTTTATCTTTAGTAATAAACATGTACATTGTTCTATTTATCCAAACATATCTCTATTATAGAATTATATTAGAATTAACTCATTTATGGCAAATAAAAATCTTATGATATCAGCTAATAGTTTATGCAATCCCACATTTGAAAATCCCATTTATTACAACTGATTTATGCTAACTTAATCTTGCAATGGTCTTCACGAATTAATGGAAAATACTTGCTTAGACCAAAAGTATTTGGAAATAGCGAGAATTTTAACCCTTCTTAACTTAAATATTTAGGCACTTGTGCATCAGTTGATTGTTTATATTCACAGTTACAGATAGCCACTTTCTCGGGACATGTTAAATCAGCTACTAGCCTGTCGTATTACTTGAGATAAAGCAAGTTTGAGAATCGCTTGTTGAAGTACATCATATTTCTGAGGTGGCTTGAGATTCATGAAAGGTATTAATAAGCAGCTCACTAAACATAAAGCAGTACATAAACATACAGTGTGCTTGCTCCAGGGCATTCTGTAGTTTAACTTGAAACAGAGGCTCCTAGAAAGTAGTAAATCTAACAAATTTGTTACTTACAATGACATTGAAACAAAATATCGTTGCTGAATGGAACTGTCTAGTGAATTGTGAATGAATAAGTTAGATATTTGTATTTCATTTATTAGTATACAAGATCATACCTAAATATAAATGTCAAATTAATCCCTGGCACTACTTTCTGTGATGTGTATGTATACAACTTTTCTGTGCAGAGTACAGATTGTTTTATTGAACATAATTATGTTAAACATTATTTAACATAATTATGTTAAATAATAAAAATTGTTGTGAAATAAGGTTTATTACTAGACATGTCATAGAATAGTTCTTGTCTGCACCTTCAATATCTATAAAGAGAGCCACAGCAAGGTTTCCTTTATTAATTAATAACATATTTTATATTGTGGCTATCTTTACAGTCACAGTGATGAAATAAACAAGAACTTGTCTGTGAAAATCTGTTGACATAAATAAATAAAAAAACTTATATCAGAACAATCACTGGATTACTTAATTTACTAACCTTTTGTAAAAGATTCTCTGCATAGAATTCCAATCAAGGATTTCATCAGGATACCGATCATGTCTAGTTATGTTTTGAATAATCAATAGTGAATCAATAGTTCACTTCAAATATCAGCATTTATATAACATTACTGTAATAAGAAGCATAATTAAAGATCAGTCTAAGTTATAAGATCTTTTAAAAAAGAACTACAATCTTCGTTGAAGAAAGTAAGATAACTGATTTGGTGTGAATGTCCAGTATAAATGTATGTAAAAGATATAAAAACCAGATGTTATTCTAGTGTACCTCTTATTTGATAGTTATGGGTGTTTATTTTATTTGTTTTCATATATGTATTTTTAATTACTGACTGAAGCCAGTAGACCATATATTTAATCTCAACAGTTGCAACTGTAAATTCATCATTAATGATCAACACAAAAGAAAAAACTAAAAGTCCTAAAAAAGGGTTTTATTTAGTTTCTGAATTACTTGACAATTGACAACCTTGTCAATGTTCTTCTTTTCCCCCTTCCCTCTGCCTTTATTCTAACAAATACTTTGTAGGGAATCATGCTCAAGAATGTGTCCCAAGTAAGCTAATTTCTTGTTGGTTATTTTTAGTGGGGTTCTTTTGGTTTTTATCTCTAAGGCTGTTCCATTTGCAATTGCTTCGATCCAAAGTATCTAATATTCTTCTATAAGTGCACATTTTAAAATTTCCTTATGTCGGAAATGCTTTTAGAGTACGTATCTCTGTATTAAAAAGCAAATCATACATAACATTTGATCAGTCCTTTTACGAGGGTTCAGGCTAATTCCTTTCTATATAAGTATTTCATATCACAAAAGCAGATCTTGCTATTTCTCTTTATTTGAAAATTTGTTCCATTTTGTTCAAAAAGGGAACAAATTTGAGAAACTGAAGGTAATGAAAAATTTACGTTGAAGAAAGAAAACAAATAGAACAAATGCAAAGCTTTTGTTCAAAAAGGGAACAAAAGCTTTGCATTTGTTCTCTTTTTCCAAGTTAATGTTATTGGCATTAAACTCCCTTTTTTTTTTTTTTTTTTTTTTAATATATAATCTTTTATGATTATCGTTTGTCTTGTTTGCATATTATGAGATAGCCCATGCTTAAACTCTTTCTTTAGTACATTGTTAATTTTTTTTTTAGTTTCAGATGATTTAGCCACATGATTAATGTCATCAGTTGTCTTAATTTATTTGTTTTCTTTCTTCAGCATAAACTCAGTTTCTCAAAAAATTTCTCCTTTATAAAAGTTAAATAATATTGGCAACAGGATACATCCATTCCCAATAAGGCGCCTCCGTAGCCAGGTGGGAAGGAGCAGCACTGCGTAGCACGCGCTTCTTGATTAGACCGGGGTTTGGGCCCATCACCAAATACAGAGGATGCGGAAATGTCAGGGAATGACCACCGCATATTCCCGGAGCAGTATGGCCTTAGATGTTATCCCACTGGTTCTGATGATTGTAGTTTTCAGCCAAGTATGGTTTGTCAGTAATTCTTGTCTTTCTGTTCTATTTTCTCCCCCTCCTTCTGTTAGTCTGTATTTTTTAACTGTTAAATGCTTTGATGGTGAAATATAGATATTTAATAAAAATATGATTTATATGTAGTACTAACAACAACTAATTAATCAATTTAAAAACTTGGGAAGTTGCTGCAACTGCAATAAGTTTAGCTTGTAATGTGCTATTGCTACTTGTATCCAAGCAATTGATGTCATAAAGTAAATTGAAGAAAATAACTGAAAGAAAGAAAAGGAAATTCCTGCCGGTCACTGGAAAGCACAACAGCACAGAATCATATTGTGATGGACACAACATTAGTCCGAAGCAAGGAAACTAAACCTATGCACCAGCCCAAATACTGAGACCCACTACTGTACTAGAAAAGAAATAACAAAAAAATAAAAAAATCACCTCACCCTCCACGTGCAATCTCTGTGGTTCCCAACTTTTCTTTTTGGTTTTTCATTTAAATGCCAGCTTACAAAGAAATGATGGTCTTGGAGCCCTTTTTCAAACTCAGTAGGTCTCATTCAACTTCTTTCAAAAATAAACTTTCCTGAGACCAAAAAACCTCTACAAGCACTTTCAACACTAAACTGCCAGATATCTGAATGCAAGAACAAATCTCTACAAGCTGCATTTAATTCTGAAAAGGGGAGAATTTTTTGATGACTACGAGAACTTTACCTTTTCAAATAATATTTGTTACTTTAACTAAAATGTTCAGGACATCAAAGAAGTATAAGAGATTTGCAACATAACTGCAGTGCAATGTACAGTGGATTATAGGGCAGAACACTCCATTCTTTTTTAATAGTCCAGCTGAATCATTGCCAGTGTAGCTTTAATTCCAACATTCACAAAAGAAGAACATTTCTTAACATGTTTGCTGCCGGTCATGAGTCAGCATGCTATCGTCAATAGCGCGGCATAGAAGGAGGAGACTGTCGCCAGAAGCCGACTGCGTTTCCATAATGAAAAAGCTTGAAAATTGGTAATAAGGGATTGTTAGGTATACCATATCAATATTCAAGTGTCGTATAAGCAGTTTCCAAAAGATTTTGAGATTCACGCGCCAGCGTGTGATAGGAACTGGAGGTAAAATTTGGCTGTAAATGCCGCATAACGTGCTGGCGCGTGACACAAAAACATAATAATATAGTATGTAAATAATAAAACAAAAAAATGGTGACATTAAGAAATACTTATTATTTCATACCAAATCAATACAGATTATAAATACTATGTGTAAGAATGTTACTTATGTATAACATTCGCACAAGCTGCAAAAGAAACAGTTTGGTTTCAGCATGCATTGTGTACTTTAGTAAGTACATTCAAAATATTCCTTCTGATTCCACCACATAACATGTACAAAGAAAAGTTGGTTTAGTGAATTTCGATTTTGATCAACTGATGCATATATTTGGACTGACTTGAAAGAGAGAGAGAGAGGTGGAATTACAGATTCTCGTTCTGAAGAACAGATGACTGCTCTCTTTTGAATAGAGTTTAGGAGAAGTTCTGGAGGTACGACTCCAGTTTTGGAAACAGTATTCCATTTAAGAGAAGAGTTGTGATTTGTATGGAGTTAGCCTCTGTTTAGAAGAAGAGTAAAAGAGAGAGAGAGAGAGAGCTTAGTTTTTTCAAATGCAGTGAAAGCATTCAAAATATTTCTGGTAAGCTTATACATAGGAATTTGGAGATGAGGATTATCCTCAGTAAAGATTTATCTTAGAAATATGAGTGTTATTAAGGATGAGCTGGGAGTAGCAGACTGTTTTTTTTTTTGGTAGAAATAAGATAGAATTAGTTTTTCAGAAATAAGATAGAATTAGTTTTTCAGATGTCAAGTCTCTCCTGACAAAAGTACTGTTTTTGATTAATCTTGTGGCTCTTCTCTGCACTAGTACCCTTTCCAACAGATCCACATCCTTTCTAAAATGAGACCTTTAGACCTGTATGCATTATGAAGATGTGGCCTAACCACTGCCTTATACAATGGGATAAGTACCACCTTATACCTGCTGGCAAAATTCATGTATATCATTGATAGAAACCTTGTAAGCTGCTCTGGCAGCCAGTCTGCACTGCTCAGAGAACTTCATGTCAAACTATGTAATTACCCTTATATCTTCAATATCCACTCCCTTCAGTTTGATAACATCCAACTGGCATCTTGCTTTGTGGTTACTACACAAATGCAGTACTCGAATTTTTTTAAATGTTAAGCCTCAGTTGTCATTTCTCAGCAGCCCATCTGCCTAATTTATCCATATCTTATTGGAGTATCTTGATCATTGTACAGGAACCCCCGACTTACGCAAGGATTGCGTTCTGTGGAATGCTACGTAAGTCGGGGAATTTCCCCCATGCTTGTGCAGCAATTCCAACTGTGCTCGCTGAATTGATTGAATCAAAAAAGAAATGTTCGACGAACATGTAAATAGAATTATTTATTGTATTTATTCAATTTTTCTCATGCGCAGGAAAAATTACAAAAGCCTGAAATTTAAAAAAATTACAAAAAAAAAAAAAAAAACAGGCATAACATCAGTAAGTTTTACCTCTCTAGCATCGTTGCCAGAATTGACATCTTCAGCTGATAAGTACGCCGCTGTGGAGGTTGAAGGCTGTTGAGATTTAGAAGGGGTCGGCAACTCAACCTTTAAGAACATATTAATGGATGACTGTACGGTGGCTTTTTTCTTTTCATCAGAGATATCTTTGTAGCAAGCAAGCATATCATTAACCCATCTGTTAACTTTTAAGAATCATTAGCTGTCAGGATCCATCTTCTCAAACCTCACCATTGCCGATGCAATTTCACGAAATGCCATTGCCATCTCTCTGGCGATGAAGCGTCTCGGCTCCTCATTTGGTTCGTCTTGAGCTTCGTCAGTATTTTCTTCTTTCACTATCGCTGCCTGCAAGTCAGTAAGTTCTTCGTTAGATAATTCCTTCTTCTTCCTCTATTAACTCCTCCACGTCTTTGGCTTCAACCTCCAACTTAAGTAGCTCTGCAACCTTTACAATCTTATCCGTAACCTCTTCATATGATTCGTCTTTTTCAAATCCTTCGAAACCTTTTACGCGGTGGGCATATTTTCTTCCATGCACCATTTAAACAACTTTTAGTAATTTCAGCCCAGGTCTTATTAATGTTTAAGATGGCATGGTAAATATTGTAAGATTTCCAAGTCTCTTAATCTAAAATTTATTTTTCTTATCGTCTACTGCAGGCAATGCCTGAGCAAATGTTATGTGTAAATAGTGTGCTTTTAAATTCGAAATAACACCCTGATCAGTGAAGTCGTGTTTGGCGGTAGAAATATGAAGCTGACTTTCGAATTGAAATCATCTAGATGTGTAGGATGTCCAGAAGCATTATCTAATAAAAGCAAAATCTTGAAAGGAACATTGTTGTCTTTACAATATTTTCCAACCTCGGGAATGAAGTAGCATTTAAGCCAATCCTCAAAGAGAGATATTGTTATCCATGCTCTCTGGTTCGATCGGAAATGCACGGGTAGGGTGGCTTTATTGATGCCCTTAAATGCACAAGGATTTTCAGAATGGTACACAATCAATGGTTTTAATCTGTAATCTCCCGCTGCATTAACCCCAAGGATCTTTTGATGCCTTGAAACCTGGCATTGTATTTTCCTCTTTGGCAATGTATGTTTGATACGGAATTTTTTTACAATACAGAGCAGTCTCGTCAATGTTAAAAATTTGCTGCATTGAATAGCCCGCCTTCATCAATAATTTTTTCCAACACATCACAAAATTTCTCTGCAGCTGCAGAATTGGCACTGGCGACTTCACCGTATGCTTTAACGTTGTGGAAACCAGAGCGATGCTTGAACCTATTAAACCATTCGTTGCTTGCCATGAACTTGGATTGGGGTTCACCATATTTATATTTAATATCTTGATAAATGCTTGTTGCTTTTGCTTGAATGGTCATTAGACTCAGCAACACTCGCTTCTGAAACTGATTTTCCATCCATACAAACAGCTGTTCCATCTTCGACATAGCACCTGAACGCTCTTTTGTGATCACTATTGATCTTAAGTGCGTTAATCCTTTGACATGTTCTTTTATACGCGTACTGACCTATAAAATAGTATTCACTGTTGAAGCAGCAAGACCTAATTCCCTTGCAATAGGCGACAAACTTTGTCTTGCTTCGTACTCCTTAATCATTTTCATCTTCATTTCTAAATAAATTTTGTTTTATTTCCTGGCACTACCACCACTTGCAGTTTTCGTTGGTCACTTTCCCTTCATCATTGTGATACGTAAATAGAACGAAGAGAAGTTTCTGAAAATTTGTTTTTATATGATTTGAAGATTTCAGTGAAGGGAACACATTTCGGCATGCTAGCGTAAAAACCCACACAGTTGCAGCGATCGATATTATCGCAAATGCAATAAGATCGAGTTTACTACCCATTTATAATTAGATGCACTAACAGAAAAGCCCAAATCGGAAAGTGCAAATTGTTTTTATTGTTTTTTGGTCATTACCTCCGGAAACGTGCTTTAGAAAAATATTACAAAGGCCTTCAAAATTGATTCTTATAACGAAAACGTATGGTAACGACGAAAGGGCAGTGCAATTTCCATTATAAATATGACCTTTTAGAGAGAAAAATAGCTTAGTATTTAGCGAAATTTTCAACTTACAAGGACTTTGAACGAATTACAAAAAAAAAAAAAAAAAAAAACCCACAATGTGTTAGTAGGTTCACATTACGATATTTTCACAATACCTCCATTTATTCCTACGGGTTTCAGAATACATTTCCACGAATTTTTTAAGTTTGCACCGGCCAGCAAAAACTTACGTAAATTCAAATTTCCGTAAGTGAAGTATTACGTAAGCCAGGGAGTTCCTGTAGTTTAACTTCCCTGTCTACCTTGGTGTCATTTCCCATTAATGGGCCTATTATTAGGGAAAAGGCTTTGGAGGTTGCGAAATCTATGGGAGTAAATGAGTTCAAAGCTTCTGTGGGATGGCTAGACAAGTTCAAAACTCGGCATAAAATTTCTTGAAAAACCGTAAATGGTGAAGGTGGATCTGTTGATACTGGGGTTGTAACAGAGTGTACCGTCAAATTGGAAGATTTATGTTGTGATTTTGAAGCTAAGGATATTTACAACGGTGACTAAACAGGGTTGTTTTTTAAAGCTCTTCCTGAAAAAACAATGAGTCTAAAAAACAAAAAGTGCCAGGGCAGAAAAATTTCTAAGGAACACTTGACTGTACTATTGTGTACAACTATGCTGGGAGACTTTGAACAACCTCTTGTTATAGGAAAACCACAAAATCCTCATTGTTTCAAGGGCATAAAGTTGAATCTTTTGAATGTTGATTGGAAGTCTAATAAAAAAGCGTGGATGACACCAGATATCATGAGCGAATGGATAAGTCACTTTAACCAAAACAGAAAAATTATTCTTTTCGTGGATAATGCTGCATCTCACCCGCACATTGAATTGTCCAACATTCAAATCGTTTTTCTGCCACCAAACACATCTGCAGAGTGTCAGCCCTTGGATCAAGGGATAATAAAAAATTTTAAACTTTACTACAGAAAAGTGTTTTAAGACATCTCATTGCAAACATGAACGATGTAACATGTGCGAGTGACTTCGCAAATAAACTCAGCATCCTAGATGCGATTCAATGGATTTCCTCTTCAGTAAATGCAATTAGAAAACAAACTGTCGTGAACTGTTTTTTAAAGTCTGGCTTCTCAAACGCAAAAATTGAAGTTGTGAACAGCAATGTGGAGCACCAAGAAGAACAAGAACTTCAACATCTATTGATAATGTACGACACTTCAGCTACAAGTGACCCTGGCTACAAAGATATAGACTTGAACCTCACTACAGAAGATGGTGCTCTAGATATCAACGACATTATCATTGATATTTTTCAAGAAGTTCCTCATGAGGATGAAGAAACGGAAGGAGGTCATTCTGTCGAAGAACATATTAACGACGAACCACCGATGAAAATAGAAGCGCTCATACAAATCAATTGTTTAAAAATGTTTTTCGCCGCTGAAGAAGATACTGAAGGACTTTCGATGGTTTCTTCACTCCAAACAAATGTTGAAAACAAAATTATCAGCCGGAAGAAGGTGCAGAAGAAAATAAGTGATTACTGTATGTATTTTTCTTATGATAAAGTCATAATATGCATAGCACAATTGTATGTATATTATTTACACAAATATTGTGCAAAATCTGTATATAATTTAATTTAATTTTACATTAAAAGTTTAACGATTTTTCTTTATCTCTTGTGTATGTAATTGTATATTATTTACAAAAATATTGTTCAAAATCTGTATATATTTTAATTTAATTTTACATTAAATGTTTAACGATTTTTCTTTCTTTCTTTTTTTTTTTCTCCCTCAGACTTCTTGTTAGCGGACACTTCTCTCTAACGGACAAATTTTCGTTCCCCATGGCTGTCCGTTAAAGGGAAGTTTCACTGTATACAAATAATAAGATTTCATAAGCATTTTTAGATAAAATCCTGCAATCTAGTATGTATGATGAATTCAGCATTGCGATAATAGCATGAATGATGGAATTGTTAGACTGCTATAGTCTAATAATCCAGAGTATATTTTTGCAAAACATTTAATAAAATTAGTGGAGTACAAGGTAAACATAATATGAATTGTTACTGTATATCAAAATAACTATAGTATTTAATGATAATATAAGAAGTTGAACTGCTATTTGAAATGGTCCTAAGTAAATATATATATATATATATATATATTTTTTTTTTTTACTTTAATTCAATCATATACTTTACTGAATGTCAATTTGCCACATTTACAATTAATAAGCAAAATATCAGTTCATGAATGATGAAAGTGAAGAGTAAAAAGAGAATAAGCAAAACCACATTCAGACATGGAATACCTGTAATACTAAAAATGCAAAATATAATTTCAGTAAGTGAAAACATTTATTAATTCGAACAATATATAGAAAATACAATTTATTTACTGTCAGGTGGATTAGACCTAAGCAAATTGAAAATGAAATGGGTTTCTAAAAATCAGTACACACCAATTAAGAAGTGTTGCATTCTACCCTGATATAATCTACTAATAATCAGCAGCATGCTTGTATTATTTGCTGCAAACTTTGTTGCAGATAAGTACAAGAAGAGGAAAAACAAGCTGTGCCACAGCAAAATCTGTAACTAACTGTCGATGCATTCACAGTGTAGCCACCACAAATTCGGCTGCAGCAGTGTCAGTAGTGCACTGCCGTGACTATACAATTGAATGCATCAGCATTGGGCTACATGTATTTGGCCTTTGGTTTATTTTCATTTCATACTTTAGCCAATTTCCATAGCCAAACTGTACACATCAGTGTTGCTATATTAAAGTTAGTTTACCGAAATTTGTGTAGGGTGGAATCCACAATTCACAAATTTACAGTGTTACAGAGCATTACAGACACTGCTGCACAGAGTTTGCAGTTGCAAAATGGTGAATGCAAGGGCAGTGAGCTACAGACTTTGCCACCGTGCAGTTTGTGTTTTCTCTTCTTGCACTTAGCCCTTTGTTACATTGTATACTAATTTCCAGAAAGAAAGCTTTCTCGACCTTAAGTAACCTGCCATACACATATTTATTTGACTTGTTGATGTTGTGCCAGAGAGGTGAATTAAAAGCACATCAGAACTGTAAACAAGTGAAAACTTCCCTTTTTAGGAAATAAGTAACTTGGCTATTCCTGTTTAACTTTCTGACACTCATATGGCATCTGTATGATACCCCTGTTGTTTTAATTATAAAAAATTTATTTTTAGCTTTTTTACGGAATTGAAAAAAAAATGCTCTGTTACTTTTAATTTACTAAACTCAATTAAAAAATATCAAATGAAAAACGAGAAACCAATAATAATTAAGTTTTTATCATATTTTTTAGAATTTTCAAAGTGACATCTCCCAGGTTGAAACTCAGATGCTTATGCAGAACTTGACATATGCAATATATTTTGTCAGCTGTTCACATTTAGCTAGAGAAGCCAAAGCTCAGCAGTAAGATTAGACACCTGTTGTTGGCATTGAATGAGAATTGCATGGAAGAAAAGTAGATGCCTTTGCTTGCCAGGCATCTGTTAAATGCCATATTTGTAAATTACAAAATTGAATTACAAAAATGAAAGAATGAAAGAATATTGGTGAGCAAAGGTAGGCAGGAGGACTTGATTTCATTTACTAATTTTTAAAAAATGGTTTCTGTCAGCCTCCATATTAGTAACGGAAGGCTTTACATCTTTCATTTCAACCCATTCTATATGAATGAAACAATGCATTTCTAGTATCCCCTTTCATACCAGTTATACATGTACTAGTATATGCCTGTTGAAATTTTACTGAGAAGCTGTTGGATTTGAACTTTCTCAGCTGAGCCATTTAGAAAATGCATAACAAGATTGATCAATGTTTGATTGATACTGTGTGTGTGTGTGTAATATAATCCTGAATGCTGGAATTTGTGATACATAAAATTGGTTTTATGATACCTATGTATTCAAATAAAAAAATTATACTTTCTACTATTTCTGCTGGTGTAAAAACTCCCAGCTTTGTTGACTCCAAAAATGAATGCCTTAAATTAAATTTTAGAAAAAGGCCCATTTTCTGCTTTACTGTCACTGTGCTGATGTCCATTTTTTTACTTAATATTAAGCTTATAAATAGATGCAAATTCCAGTTTTTACAAAGTGCACAGTCTTGTCATAACCTACTGTATATGCTTATCAGTTTCTACATACTTAATGCTTTCATACTTGTAAGAAAATGTATCTATATAGTAACAGAAGGCTTTACATCTTTCATTTCAAATCATTCTATATGAATGAAAGAATGCATTTCTAATATCCCCTTTCATACGAGTTATACATATACTAGTCCTGACAAGTGGTAGTTAACATCATTGAAATTCATCTACCCAATATGTGTAAAGTATTCAATGATCAGGGACCCATATGTGCAGGGGCCCCTCAAGGTACAAAACAGGGATCCCACTCAGTGGCCTATATTCATCTTTTGCATACAGGCCTGCTGAACCTTGGGTACACCACTGATCCAACATAATGTAGGAAAATAACATTGTAATATGATTTCATAAAGCCTCATAGATTTTATCTGGAAAATATGTGTTAGATTCTCTTGAGCCATATTATAAGTGTTTTTATTTTATTCTTTAACTTTAACAATATTAAATTTTATCAATATATATATATATAGCAGATCTGGAAAAGAGTGACATAAATATCCTGCAGTCCTTTTTTGTTAATTATGAAAGGGCATAAAAGTGCACAAAAATTGTGCTTATGTGACAGTTTTTCAGTTATGCATGCTAAGCCAGTTAAATTTCAGTCAGAAATCAGAGATGATAATGATTTCATTTTCATTTCTATAATTCCTGATGAAGAACTGAACAGAATTTATAGCTTTAGAATGCCATTCTGTTTGTTATAATAAGCATACCCATTTGCAGAGACTATTAGCAGTAAAAAGATATTTCAAGTTGTAAAATAAATTCACTTTTATTGTTTTTAATATGGCAATAGTTAAATTCTTAAATTAAATAATTGTAAATATTTTATAAAATGACATCCATGAAACTTAGCTTTCTTATACATATTACCTGCATATTATGCATATATATTATCAGAATTTATTGTGATTTTTAACAAAAATATTAGGATTCTTAATGGTTAATTAAGAAAGTTTCAGAATTAATGAATCTAAATAGGTAGTAGATCAATATTTATCAAATCCATTGAGAAAGTATTAACCTATTTGTGTGTTTACACATAAATATATTAATGCTTTCCTGAATTTGTTGTTTATATGTATGTACACAAAAACACATGTGCATGAAAAATATTAATAGTTTAATGAGAAATCAATGTGAGTGGGTTTGACTCACCACGTTTATTATTTGTTTTTGTAGAGATTTAATAGACAGCTGATAGTTTGAACTTCACCTAAGTATTTGTTAGAAGATTCTGGTGATCTGTAAATGTCATTAGGCTTGTATTGCTTACTATTATATAAAGTCTTAAGTTTGAATTAAAAGTTCTAGCTTAAGGTTAGAAAGACGTGAATTAATACCAATATATTTACAATTTATTACATTTATATTTTCTCAAAAATATACATTGTTTGCTCACCTTTTAAAAACAAAACTTTTTCATCATCTTCATCAAGCAGAAACAGTTCATGGAATTCATCAGACGTTTTCAGGTTTACTTTGCGTTCTTTAAAAGTAAACTTTCAAAGTTGTCACTTTTTATTAACAAATTTGCTATCATGTTGAGGCATTTATAGAGAGCCCAATTAGCAGTACATTAACTGGCTCAGTTCATAATCAAACCCTCCAATGTATACACAACTTCAGTGAGCAATGTCACATCATTTTCTATCCCTGTAGGTTTGGTTTCATGACTTGACTACATAAGAGAGTATTGTATATATGCTTATCGCACTTTCTTTACAATTTACTGTGAAGTTTAATAAAATTTCACAACGTAAACTTTTAAAAGAAAATGCAAAAATAATTGAATAAAAAAAAAAGTAGGCAGTGTTCTTTGCACAGTTCTTTTGCATAGAAGGATAACTGTAAAAAGGGAGTTAACCTACATGTTGGAATATGTGGTATATGAATTTGCAAAACGTGTTATGTCAAATACATCAAGTTATTTGCTGGTGATATCATAACACATAAGTTGTTTGCTGGTGATGTCGTAACACATTTTAGGAAGGGTGTAGATCTACTAGAATGGGTTCGGAGAAGGGCAGCGAGATTGGTGAGGGTAACAAAAGGGTGGTCTTACCAAGAAAGTCTTCAGTTCTGTAAATTGCAGCATCTGGAGACTAGGCATCTACTAGATGATCTGATTGAGGTGTTTAAGGCTTTCAGTGGATTGAACAAGCTCAATGCTGATGACATTCTTCCTCCTTTCTCAGGCTACACAAATGAGTTGGCATAAATTCGAATTCAGCCAGCTGATGGTTAATTGTTGGAACAAACTTCCATCTATTGTTGTGGAAGTGGATAATTTGAATAAATTCAAGGAAGAACTAGAGAAACTTGAAGGGGATGGACAGGTGATGTGGGAATGTTTTTTTTTTTTTTTTTTTGCTGACACTTTGACCTTGCTTTTGTGCATCATCATTTGCCACTGTTAATAGTAACACTAATAACACAATCAAATTTAGACAGACTTGTTGGTACTGTGCTTGCCATAACATAACTACTTGCAAGCAGTGTGTTGGAAATGCACCATTCAGTATCTCATTGCACTTCTAATATATGGAAGTTGCTTGCAAAGTCACTTGATTTGGAAAGCTCCATAGAAAAGAAGTCAGACAAGAATAAGTTCAAGATAGAAATCAGATGTGAATAAATTTAAATCCCATTGAAATTATCTGATCACCAAAGAATTCACAACATTCTCATTGTTGGATTAGCAGTATGGGTTGTTGCAGTATCTTGTTGAAACCAAGTCTGTTCAAGCAGTGAAATAAGCTGCATAATAAATTATTGGTAATGCACTGCAGCTGCAGTTCTCTTAGAGAGAGAGAAGAATGGATAATATGCATACTGAAAACAGTACATCACACACCAGTAACAGTTCTATTAATGTGTTTTGCAACTTGAAATGTTAAACTTTTATAAACAATGGTTTGTGCAGGACTCAAAATGGAAAATTTTACAAAAGGGAATGCTCATCAGAATAATAGAATAGAAGGCAGTTTACACATATACTTGACATTACCAGTGCATTTGCCATTGGAATTCTGGTGTGTTACTCTTCATTCAGAGCCCTGGTTTTGAAGAATTCCTATAGCTAGAAAAGAAAAATTGTATAATTTGTGTTGTGTGATTTTACACTCACTCTGTATAAGTGGTGTTGAAATCAAGTGTTCAGGAAATTTTATTAAGTGAAAAATAATTTTTTTAGGAAATAAGAAAAAAACTGGTGTTTTTTTCATTCTAAAATATTTGTCTCTATACAGTAATAGGTTGAAAATGTGTAATAAATGGTAAGATAAAAAATAGTTTTTTGTTTTTTTTAATTGGGCTGTTTAGGATATAGGCACATAGATTAGAAATTTATAGCTAGCTGAACATTTTCCTAAAACACACACATTTAGTATTCATCTCTTCACGAAGAAATACAACTGCAAATTTTAAAAAATTGTGTGTGTGTGTGTAAGTGTGTGTATATATATATATATATATATATATATATGTGCATGTGTGTATTTCTGAATTTAAAAATTTATAAAATATGATTGATGAATTGTATTGAAATCATTGTGATTGAATATACTAATTGCATGGTTTTCAGAAGTTTAATATAAAATTAAGGTAAGTTAAATAATTCAATGAGCAAAGAGTATTTATTAAAGAAAGGGTAGTTTTTTTCTTTCCCTGCCAATTGGAGGCAAAGACATTTATGTGAAAAAGGATAGTAGTCTGTTGATTGGATTTCATTAATGAATAATATACCATGAGTTTTGTCTTGTGTATATCATTTTTTGTTACATAATTAATGATATCAGTCATGAATGGCACTTTGCTTTTTCTAATTATTCCTAAATTATTTCTATTCCAATATCATGCAAGCAACTGGTAGTACATGAGAACCTTCTTAACTGTATAGCAGATGCACCAAATTACAATGCAAATGGCATAGTCAAGATAGGAAGAAATAAAAATGTTTCTTGCTATCTTATGGCGAAATCTTGGAGTAATGATGCAGGCAAAATCAAAACTGCACTGATAGCTCTATTGAAAATTAAACAGAATTTTAATTTCTATACAGATGTTTAAATATTCTGTTGGAATAGTAAATTCACTGTCTTTTTAAACACACACATACACTCCCATGTAATTTACCTTTAGCTGCTTATTATTTCTCTTTAACTCAAATGGTTTCTGGCAAGATGAATTTACAACTCATTGTTATGGCACTAAATCCAACGTAACGTAGTTAGCAATGAGCTGTGCACTTTTTTGTGGTGGCATATGGATTCAGTCACAGGATGCTCAGTAGCCAGGTACATTGCCAACAGAAGTAAATCTTAACATTAAGAAGATTATTATTTAGGAGCATTAGCAACTAAGGCCATATTGCTCTGGGGATATGCGGTGGTCACTCCCTGACCTTTCCACATCCTCCGTATTTGTTGGCTCACGGGCTCGAACCCCGGTCTAATCAAGAAGCATGTGCTACGCACTGCTGCTCCTGCCCACCTGGCTACGAGGCGCCCATTAAGAAGAAAGCTTAATTTCTGACTTTACTATGAAAAGCTGTCAACTGACTGGTAAAGAGGATCAAAAAGTTTAAAGACTGAATTTTTTAAATATATCCAAACATCAATGAGAAAAAATTATTTTTTTATTTTAACCTAGAATGTCTGAAATCTCTTACAATAGGTGGTATTTTGGTTGACATTCAGAAAAGTTTTCATCTGTTGCTTGATGGTAATTTTGCATTGGCTTTTTTTTTTTTTTTTTTTTTTTTTTTTTTTCAGAATATCACTTCTAATCAAACATTTTGTTGAAAAAATTGGCCTCGAAGATTGTATAGATGTCATTGGTAAAGCATACGGTGAAATGTTTTTATCAAAAGATAAGATATTTGAACAGTAACAAGCAAAGTGGATGAGATGTCATGAAGGATAATATAAGATGTGGATAATTCTGTTTATCAAAAAATTG
Organism: Mastigoproctus giganteus; assembly: GCF_048544385.1. Taxonomy (NCBI): domain Eukaryota; kingdom Metazoa; phylum Arthropoda; class Arachnida; order Uropygi; family Thelyphonidae; genus Mastigoproctus; species Mastigoproctus giganteus. The sequence goes on along the minus strand of NC_143577.1, from coordinate 80,031,585 downwards.
CAAACTTGTCTGTTGTGTTAGAAGCACCAATCATGCCTGTCATAAAATAACAACTGAAGACAACCTCTGAAATTGGAAAATAATGTGTTTGTTGCCATGCAGTAATATTTGATATTTCAAACATAAAAAGATTATGCAAATATTCTGTTTTGAAGTTTTAATAGCAGGTCCATTGAGTGATCACTGAATTATGACCACCTACCTAATACTGTGTTGGGCCATGGTTCACACAGATAATAGCTGCTATTCACCTAGGCATTAACTCCACTAGATGTCTGAAAATATCTGCAGGGACCTGCAACCATGCTGCCTGCAAGGCTTTCCACAGTGTTGGAACAGATGACAATTGCATGTCCATATGCCTCACTTCCCATTCTGAAACATCGCACAAGTGTTCAGTTTGATTTAGGCCAATTGAGATGGGTGATGTCTTTGCTGTGTTCTTAAAACCACTTCTGCATGGTGTGGGTCCGATGACACAGCACATAATTGTCTTGGCAGATCCATTTCTGTCCTGGAAAAAATGTAAAATGTCAGGGTGCCCATGGCCTCCTAAGAGCTGCCAGTAAACCTCAACAGTGAAACATTGGTTCATATGCACATGTGCACCAGGGGTCCTAGTTCTTGCCAGAAAAACATGCCTCACATTGAGCAACCACCACCACATGCCTGGATAGTGGGCACCATACACAGTGGGTCCATGGACTCATGTTGCTTGCATTACACACAAAAGCATCTTTCAGCATGTTGCAATGGGTATTTGGACTCACAAGACCAGCACACTCGTTTCCAGTCCTTGAGTGGCAAACCAGCATATTGTTGACACCACAGCATTCGCTGTCTGAAAAATTAGCATTAGCAAAGGGACATGATGCAAGAGAGCAAGCTTATATAGTATCAGCCAAAAAAAAAAAAAAAAACCCACACACCCTTCTCATTTCACCCATTCACTCGCTCCAAATGTTTGTCTAGTTCTGCCTTGAATCTATTTAAGCTATCAACTTCTACAACGACAGATGGAAGTTTGTTCCAGCAGTCAACCACCTACTGACTAAAGGCAAACTTCTGTGCATCTATCCTACAACTGTCTTTCCTCAGATTGAATTTATGCCCTCTCAGGCAATTATTGTGAGCAAGAGGAGAATCCCATCAGCATTGAGCATGCTAAAACCATTCAAAGCGACGATGATCAGCAGTGAGGAGAGAGTGTCTCTTGGGTTGTCTGCTGTGGAATCCCATATATTTGAACGTGCATTGAATCATCATTTGAGATATTGTTTTTGCATTCCCCATATTGTATGACGATGTCAGCTCTTACACAGAGACCTGCCATTGAGCCTGTACAGTGCACTGCACCCTTCGCTTACCAGAAACATCTACCTGCGTAAACCTTTATAGTTTTCTGTGAGTGATAAGTGGTTTGACATGTTCAACACCATTCTTTGTACACCTTAACCACAGTGGGTTGTAAGCAACTGAAAAGACATGCTGTTTGTGATATGGAAGTACCCAGTGCCCTAGCTTCCACAGTCATACCCTTTTAAAACTCCATGATATCTTTACTGCATCCAATAACTGCTACTTTATCACTTTGACTTGCACAACCAGATGCAAATTACCACTGCCCTAGCATAGGAAGCTATTCGGCTTTTTATACTGCGAGTTATGTGGCATAGTCCATTAAAGATGGGGTGGTCATAATTCAGTGATCACTGAGTGTATGGTGTTATCTTTATGTCTGCATGAACTTTCCCAAGAAAGAATAGTTGATTTCATAAGTTGAAAGATAGTTATGTTAGAATTATTTTTTTGGCTATAAAGGCATAATTCATTATGGACTTATACCAAGAAGTCGTACTGTTAATAACACTCTATATTTAGAAAATATTAAAAACTTGAAAGATGCAGTCAGGTAGAAAAGATCTGATCTTGTGAGCAAAGAAAAATTTGAAATTACTCCTGCTCATTGTGTGACAGTGAGCAGGAGTAAGTTACAACCCTCTTACAACATCCTACTTGTTGCAAGAGAGTTGCAGACAACAGTTTTCTGTGAAGCAGAAGTTAGCATTAGCATTAGAAGAGGCACATAATGCAAGAAAGCAAGCTTATACAGCATCAGCCAGGAAAAAAAAAAAAACAAACCCTTCCCATTTCTCTGATCCATTCATTCCAAATGTTTGTCTAGTTCTGCCTTGAATTTATTTAAGCTATCAACTTCCACAACAACAGATGGAAGTTTGTTCCAGCAATCAACCACCCGCTGGCTAAAGGCAAACTTCTGCACACCTGTTCTATATCTGTCTATCCTCAGTTTGAATCTATGCCCCCCCCCCAGGTTAATTAACTTCATCTCAGTGGCGCCTCCGTAGCCAGGTTGGCAGGAGCAGCAGTGCGTAGCACACGCTTCTTGATTAGACCGGGGTTCGAGACCGTGATTACCAAATACGGAGGATGCGGAAAGGTCAGAGAATGACCACCGCATATCACCGGAGCAATATGGCCTTAGTTGCTAATGCTCCTAAAAACCAAATAACAACAACATAACAACATCATCTCAATATATTGTAGAAGTTATGGCAGCTGTGTCAAGTGCAACTAAGAACCTTTCAATGGCAACTTCAAAAAAGGTTTTTTAAAATTATATAACCAATGGGTAAATAAGCAGATTTTTAGTTTGAAAAATTTCATGAGTAATTATTTGTAAGGAAATTTTTGATTCTACCATGTATGTACATATTAAAATAATTATTTGCGAAGTATGAAATTGACATGAACGGGCAATTTTTAGAATTTGTGGTTCTTGGTATGTTCTTATGAACAATTAAGAGGATAACTAATATGTCCATAATTCCCTTTTGACATTTTTGCAAACTCTGACAAATATAAGTGTCAAACAGCACTATAAGTGATGTGCCATAACACATGAGTGGTCATTCTTAAGCAGTTAGTAAATGAGCATTGTAAAAGTAAAGGCCTGTGAAATTAACAACTTCTCAATATCAACCCACTAATTGAACTTGGCAATTTGCAGCAGCGCTTGGTTTTTGTTTATAGATTTGGTATACAGTTTAAATTTTTCTTTGCTTGTGTTCAAGTTAGTTTATGTATATGGAATAAAGTTTGAGGTTTGTTCTGATTTACAGCCGAGTAAATCACTTTAGCTGTGAATTTCAAACTTTTACTTTTCACCATCATTTACAAATTTTTGGAATGTTGTTGTTTCTTAAAATTGTGAAAATTACAGCATATTGGATGCAGTTTCTCAAATAGTCAGAAGCTAACATGTTAAATTTCCTTTGCCATTTGTTATCACATGCATCCTATGACTACCCAAAAAATTGTCTCCCTTTGATTCCAAAATTGCATCTTTTAATTAAAAAAAAATTTTTTAGATTGCACTGAACAGATACCCTTATAACATTTAAACAGGTAAAATCCTGTCTTTTAAAAAAATTTAAAGGTATCACAATATATGTTGGTATATTTTTCCGCAACAGAAATAAAATAAAATAAAAAAAAAAAACTCATACATTTTATAGATGTGAGTATATTGTAGAACCCTTCTTTTATACCTTTTAATACTTCAGCTACAGTTGAGACTGGTTCTTAACCCATTAGCAATCTGAGGCTCAACCCACACTTTTTTGTTTTTTTTTATGTATTGCAGTTTCACTCTGCATTCACCAGAAAACCACTAACTTTTTCTGGAGTAACCTGCAGCACTTTCCAAGATAATTTGCCACATTTTCTCTATTAAAAATTCAAAAAGTGTATTGAATTTGATTAAAATATGCTACAAAACTGGCAATATCTTTTATATAATTTCGCATTACTGCCACATGCTAAATGTGTATTAATTTTAGAACCTGTATCATGTGCAAGAACTATAAAAATTTAAAGTTACTACCAATACACCAAACTGAAATAACATACTGACTTTTATTTTATGATATTGGAATTAAAATATTTAAATATGTAGTATTTTCTTTCTTCAGGCAGACTAAAAAGCTTGTGAACATCACTTCATGAGGTTATTTTCTAATATGTGTGTGTGAAGATTGCAATTATGTATTAGGAAAACATTATATATGACAGTTGACATCATTTATTCTTGAATGCATATCATATCAGTAAATGTAGATATGTTTTTAGCCCTGATAGGACAACAGAGAATGCTGTTATTTTTATACAATTATAAATCAGATCATGGAACTGTAATTATTTGGATGCTTTACCTTTATTACAAGATAGGGTTTATTCCCGCAGAGCTATTTTTATTATTATTATTAATAAATTATACTTGTTATCATTTAGTTAGTAAACTTGCCTTTAGCAAAGATTAGGGACCATTGATTCAGTCATTTAAATTGGCATTTAGACTTGACGTAGTGGAGACAAAAGTGACTATGCACAAAGTTTCATGTAATGTTTTGTTTTTTTGTTGAAGATGTGGCACAACCTTAAAGATCTTGTATTTCACCAATCATTCTGTGAATAAACATTTCTGAAAAAAAAAAAAAATAAAGAAAAAACTCTTTCAGTTAGTTGAATTTATATAAAATGGCATATTTTTTAAATTTTTCCTTGGCTAAATTTTTAAAAAGAAGGATAAAAATACAATCCGTACTGCACAGTTGCATTTAGTGTTACTTAATACTGCATATACAAGAAAGTATCCATTTCCTTCTAAGGCATTATGAATCCAAAGCAGCTGGAAACTACTGAAATACCATTTAGATTTGTATGGTAGTGACACATTCTTCTTAGTCTCCATCAAAATCTTGTTTCTCACCTCTCATGTGAGGTGGTTTCCTTTGTCTCTTCCACTTTTTGAAGTGAAACTTCTTTAGGCGCACTCCAGGCAGTGTTCAGATGGGAGTAACTTGCATTCGTGGATTGAGAAAAATGCAGCGAAAATGTGACCGTTGCCATAAGTAAACACATTACAGCCAACTATCATACTAGGCTAAATGTCCCAGTTCTCATATGATCACTGAAGTTAAGCAGCGTTAGGCCTGGTTAGTAATTGGGAGGGTGACCACCTGGAATTACTCGGTTTAGGTGACTATTTGACTTTTTGCCTTCCTTTCTTTTGTTAACCTGTGGAAAATATTCTTCTGATTTTCACATATCATTTAATTTTCTTAATTGGTAAGATAATAAAGTGTAAATCTGTGCTTTATATCTACTTTTATAGCCTGTGGGTAATATTCCTCCTATTTTTGCTTATTAGAATCGCCATTAATAGAATTAAAATTCAATTCGTAAATGTGATCACAATGACCGGCACTTACTACACGTCGTATAGTGAATGGTATTTTGTAATGGAGTGTCCATCGTAAAGTGATTTGATTGTACAATGAACCAATTATAAAGTGGGGGTCCATTGTAATGAGCGTTATAAGGCATACATGTGCAATGTGTCTATGGATTGACAAAAATCGCCAAGAAAATGCAACGAAATGATTCATCCCCCCCCAACCATTGTACTGCTCCATACCAGGCACGAGCAACGCATGACCCAATCAGTACTCCTACTGATTGTGTCATGCTATTTTTTTCGTCATTCTCCACTGTATTTAATAAAAAAAATTTTATAATTCAACATGTTGAAGACCAATAGTGAGTGTTGTAAGGCATATAGAACATGTATACATGCAATGTAACCACCGAAACCACCTCCATTGAGTACAAAGGAGAGATCTAAGCTATTTCGATAGCGGAAGAAATTACAGCATGCCATGGAGTTGAACAAAGAAGCCAGAGAAGGTCCATCCACATCTTCAGAGCCTTACATCTCCCCAGAAATGTTAAAGTGAATTTGGAAGGAGTCATTTTTTGGTTGTTGATACTACTACAAATGAAAACGATAAAGAGTCCTTGAAGCTGAGTTGTAAATGAAAAGTGAAGAAGCCAAAACCTACTGCCAGAAGTACTCCATCAAATCGTTCAACAAGTAATACATGGCCAGAGCAGCAACAGGATTTTAAAAAACACCGAAAAGTCTTATGGCAGGATTTTAAGAAACACCGAAGCATCCATGCACAGTTTAAACGTACATTTCTGGATAATGATTTTGGTTCAATCTGTTCTGTGGGTGATCGGCTTTGGTTCAAGAACAATATGAAGATTGTAGCAGCTTGAGATCACCCTCTTCTTCAAACAGCATTTCCAAATGAGGACATAAGTCAAATGTCAGCCTGTAACAGCTGTCGTGGCTCTCTTAAGAACAAAATGATTCCAGCTCTATCGAAGTCAAATGGTTTTAAATATCATCTGATTCCACAGTACTTGCCGAAACTAGATTTGGTAACGTAACGTCTCATATCTCTGAGGCTCCAATTCATGCAGATTCGTCACCTGCCATTCATACGGTCAATACAGGATCCTAAGTCAAGGTGATAAATGTTTGCCTAAAGAAGTTTCACATAACTTCTGCTATGTGTGCTAGGTACACACAATTTTTTTCTCAGGATTTCTGACCGATTCCTAATATCTTCTTCAGGTCCTGCCATTTTTTAAAAATGCTAGATCAGTGTTTCCAAACCTGCAGTCTGCATAACTTACAAAAGTTGTCTATGGGATTTGATAAATAAAACAGTTTTTTTTGCAGTAGGCAGCAATCCTATTAACACTGATGGGAGTTACAGGTATGCCTATAACAGTATAATGTATACCATATATTTTAAGTATTAGTACATATCACTGTATTTAAATAAATTGGTTAATATATTTGCACATATAGTTTAATGTTTTTTGTGGTCCATAGCCTTTACCTCAAATATAAATGTGGTCCATATCTTAAAAAAGATTGGAAAACACTGTGCTAGATTATAAAGATAAGTGAAATTCTTTTATTAAGTTATAATTTCAAATAAACAAACTGCTAATATAATAATGAAATAATGTACCTACTGATAAATGAAAACTAGAAATAATGTTTTATAATTTATATACTTGTATAATAATTCAGAGGAAACAAGCAATTGTCTATTTACTATATGGGTAACATGCAGAGACAGACTGCGTCCAAAATTCTTACTGGAGAAAAGAAATAGAATGTATCGGAGGTCAGAGTATAATATTGAAAATCATACCAGTCTCCATCAGCCTCCAGCCCACGGGGTTCCCCCAGTAAGTCTTATAGCCAGTCCACCTCTGGTAACATATGTTGTAACAAAATTAAGTTATTCTTTTTAAATGAACTGCCAGCACAGCTAAATAATCCCATAATACACTGTTCAAAACAATAGTTTTGAATAGGCTGAATATGGAGTTATTACCATATTTTTCTACCTTTACAATTTTTTTTTTTATAAATAAAGAAACATCGAAAATTTTAAGCAAACAGTTTTTAGATCTGGGAGCATATACTTGTACAGGCATACAAGTAATGGATGATAAAGACTATGTGAACTAACACCATATGAACTGACATGATATAATAATCGCAGTAGTTGGTGCACCAAAAAACTCAAAAGTAACTAGGATAGATTCTAGCAGTGTCTTATAAGTCTCTATTAAGACACCTAGGATGGTGATGTGCCTTGTGTATCATGATGTATTATTACCTTGTATTTCTAAAAGTTATGCCATATGTTTTATATGGGATATAAAAATGTAATAAGTTTTCTCATGGAAAACCTTTAGGCACAATTCTGAAAGAGACAAAAGGCAAATGTGGGCAAGAAAGAGCACAATTACAGAAATGCATAAAAAGTGGATGAAGCAAAACATCAGAAATGAGGAGGTACATGGGGACTAAAGCAGAAATGCATAAAAAGTGGCATAAAAAGAAATGCATAAAAGAAGCTCCCATTATCTAGTTGCACTTTAAACCATTACCCAGGAATTGCTCTATCACCTGGAAAATGCACAAAAAAAGGATTTCTTTCAGCAATGAAAAGAGGAAATTTTAGAGAACAAGAATGGGTGCAACAAAATGGGGGCTTCTTGAGAAAGGTAGAATGTGCAAAGGTGTTTTGGTAAAGGGCCATATTCATCTAAAACTCTAACTGCCATAGTTAAAACCATTTATTAGTTCTTTTCTACAAAATCACGTTTCTGCTATCAATGGATACACATTTGGTGGCCATCTATGCAAAACAGCTCTGGTTGCACTTTAAACCATTACCCAGGAATTGCTCTATCACCTGGAAAATGCACAAAAAAAGGATTTCTTTCAGCAATGAAAAGAGGAAATTTTAGAGAACAAGAATGGGTGCAACAAAATTTCAAATTCACAAGCTTGTTTTCCATGTTTGAAAGGCTTCAGTTCTGCAAATTACAGCGTCTGTGGACTAGGCATCTGCAAGATGATCTGATTAAGGTGTTTAAAGCCTTGAATGCAAACTCAATACCAGTAGGATTGGTATTGAGGGAGCATAAATTCTAATTGAGGAAGGATGGCTGCAGATTAGGTGTGCAGAAGTTTGCCTTTAACCAGTGCATAGTTGATTCCAAAAATAAAATTCTACTAATTTTTAAACACCGATCGATTTCTAAGATAAATTCTTGCTTTGGCTTTTTTGTTAACAAAATCATTAACATCATTAAAGTTTGCATTGCAAATAAACTAGTGCTGGAATAAATGTCATGGAAGCAACTTCAAAATCAAATTTATAGAAAGCTTTCAAAACAAAAAAATTTGATGTAATGCACGGTCGTTTTAATATGTTTAATATAATGTAGTGAGGCCTTGGAATGAAGTGTACCTAGGGCCAATAAACACCAAAAGATGGCGCTGGGTGAGTCTGAGAACCCAACAGTTGGTTTTTTATGGTTGTAAAAGAGTACTGTACAGGGGTGCCTGTCAGAAAATTTCTTGGGTGGGGCAGAATTAACTGTTGCAACTTGGTTTTAATGATGTTGTGTACAGGGTGCAAAACTGCAATATAGTGCTTTTCATTGTGCAATATCGGTTGAACAAATTAAGATAACTTTATGAAAAAAAAAAAAGCTTAATTTAACAGTATGAATAATGCACTTAAAAAATAAGTTTAGTAAATCATTAGTCGTGCAGTTTTCTAATCTATGCTGAAAATTTTCCAGGACAATAACACCCTTGCTCAAACTACATGCTCATAAGGGGCATGAATTCAGATTAAGGAAGGATGGTTGCAGAATAGATGAGGAGGTTTGCCTTCAACCAGTGGGTGGTTAGGAGAAACTTCCATCTGGTGTTGTGGAGGTGGACAGTTTGAATAAATTGCAGAAAGAGCTAGGCAAATTATTGGAGATGTACAAGTGATGTGGGATGGTGTTTTTTTTTGCTAATATGAAAAGACATATGCCACTAATAATAATAATTTCATCAGTCAGAAGTATTGTGGAATCTCTTAATTTTTCCAACACTTGAAGGGCAATAACAGAAAAACATTCCTTCAGATGCCCCTGTCATTTTGATTGGTCTGAAAGAAATTCTAGAGATTCCTTGTGGAATTGTAATGGTCAGAATTGTATGCCATATTTTTTTTTAGGGTAGAGGAGAAGCAAAGCGTAATGGTGAAGGCAGGATGATGCATTAATTTTTTGTAGACATTTTTTTTTTAAAATTAACTAACTGTTCAAATAATTATCGTGTTTTTTCAAGACCTGGCAAGACTAAGTGGCTTCCAAGGTCCCCTGATTTGAAAGCCAGTCACAAAATTTTTGTGACTGTCTTTCAAAATTTTTTTTTATTTATGAAAACCCCAAACACAAATAGTATATCTTTAATACTGTATATGGGTTGTAGGTAGAAGACAGTGGATACTTGTTGACATTAGACTTGAATTTCTGTAGATGGTAATTTTTTAATAAAATTCATTGCTACAAACCATTTTTTGCAGTTGGCATTACTGCCAGTCCCTCCACAAGAGCCCAGTGAACTGCAGAACAGTTACGAAGGAAAACCTGACAATGCTTGCTACATTGAATGGTGAATCATTTGCAAGTAGGAACGGTTTGTCCATCAACTTGAAAATTTCTAGTATGGTAGTTCGGAGCACTGCTAGATACAGGTACTGATATTTGCATTATGTCTAAAGACCTATATAAGATAAAGAATAGTTGTGATGTAACAGGTGATACATCTCTTTTTTCAAAAAGACCATTAACACTCATATATCATAGTTGTAGACAAACTGATTAAGGTGTCATTGTGTCCTCAGGAGTGCTCCAGCTTTTTCACCTATTCCTTTTATGTGATGGACATATTTAATTTGGGCTACAATATCATTATAGACAAGCCATACTAACTAGACTTAAGAATTGGGCTAGACTATCTCAGTAGAAGGATAAATTTCATGGGAAGGAGTTATCCTATGAAGATTAAGACTACTTCTAGCAATACCTAATGATAATTTGGTCAAAGTGACATAGATCAAGCAATCCACAAAAAAGATTTAGAGACTGCCCTTCTAGCCCCAGTGAAAGATTTTTCTGTACTTGACTTAATAATTGAGGATGAGTGGAATCTCATTAGACTGATTAAGGTGCGAGAAGACAATCATGAACTTGTCTATCATTCCAGACTGAAGCAAGGCAATAAATACTCAGATTGAGTATTTAGACTCCAAAGACATTTTGAAATGCAAGATTGATAAGGCCAGAACTGTGTGCTCTTGGAACTTATAGACATACTGAGATATTAGCTTGGGTGGACATCTTGGTACAGACAAAAAATTGCTAGAATTGGTGAGAGATATAAGGGAAAATAAGTGTCAGGAAAGTCAATTTCGAAGGTATTGGAAAAGTTCATGGCTTGAGTATGAAGGGCTTGTTTGAGGAGTCTCATAACATGTTACTTTTCAACATAGCCCCCCCCCTTTGGAGTCGATATAATTTTGTCATCAATGCTGCAGTGCATTGATTACAGTTGTAAAGAAAGTTTTCTCTTGATCCCTCAGAAATGCATCCACTGCAGCAATAACATTACTCTTGAGGCAGAAATGGATGCCAGCCCAGGTATTTTATTAAATTAGGAAATAGGTGAAAGTCTGTTGGTGCTAGATCTATTGAATATGGAGATGGTCCAAGATTTCAAGGCTGCAGCCATGGCAATGACAGACTTGTGACCAAATGTGTTGTTCTTGTGGAACAAGACTCCTTTGCTGAGTTTTCCTCAGTGTTTATCTTTTATACGTTCATGCAAATGCCTCACAAGGCATTTGCATGAACATATCTGTCACTGGGGCACATTATGCAGATGCATAATTTGCCCCAGTGATTGGCCTTTCTGAAGGTATTTCACTAGCAACTCTCCATCAGCATCCCAAAAAAACTGGTTCCATCACCTTGCCAGCAGAAGGAATTGACTTTCTTTGGAAGGGAGAAGAGCTGTGATTCCACTGTTTGGACTGCTCCTTTGTCTCTGGTTGAAAATGATGGACCTACGTCTCATTCAAAGTTGCAAACATTGCAAGAAAATTTGCTGGATCTGCTTAAAAATGATGAAAATGTTTTTCACTTGACAACTTTTGTGCATCGTTGATCTGCTGTCAACAACCTTGGGATACAGTGTGCTGGCACCTTTTTCATAGTGAGAACCTCTGTTATCATGTGGTACCCATGTTCGTATGAGATGCCCAAGACGCTTGCTATGTGCTGAACTATCACTTGTTCAATATTCACTGCCAGATCACGCACACTATCAGCAAACTCTGGAGTGATGGGTCTTGCAGGTATTCCAGGCATTTTCTTCCAGTTTAAATTCTGCCCATATCTTAACCACAGAATAGGACTGGGTATCCTCCCTCCATGTAACCATATCCTCATGAATAGCCTTTGGTGTTAGTCCCCTTTTTCCCAAATATTGGATGAAGGCATTGGTGACTAATTTTGTCCATCTTTCTGCACATTATGCAGAAAGATGGACAAAATATTCACACAACCTTTTTGATTTTAGGTCCTGTAATTAAAAAAATACTTTATTGGAAGTGTTATACATTAAGCACAGAAATTTTTAACACTACCAGTACCTTTTCATACTCAGGCCACAAGTTTTTCAAACACACCTTGTAAAGGTTTGTTACCATTGGTGTACATGCAAATATACATGCACCTGTGCTTAGTTACCCTAACAGCCCATGTATTCACTTGTTCCAAGCTGCTAGGAGTCATCATGGAACAAGTAAATACATAGGCTGTATTTACTTGTTCCATGATGTTAGTTACCCTAACAGGGTAACTAAGAGTAAGAACAGCTGCATGTATACTTGCATGTAAACCAATGCTAGAAGTATAGTAAATGAATTCAAAGTGCTGATCAAGACATCAAAGGCAGATGTCATTGGGATATCAAAGACATGGTGTCCCACAGATATAAGCAGTGCAGAATTGGAATTTGGGGGTATAGGAAGGGAGGAGGAGTTATGCTGTTAGTTAAGAAACAAAATCTACGGAAGTACATCCAGTTGACATTGATGGACTACAATATTGAGTCAGTTTGGTGTGACATAAGCACTGGGAAAGGGAAAATGAGATTAGGAGTGTGTTATAGGCATAATGACTCTGATGAGAACAACAAACAATTGTGTGGAAAAATAGAGTGGGCCAGTCAATCTGAATGTCTTGTAATGGAGAATTTTTTACTTTCCACGTATTGACTGGAACTTGTGGTTGGTCACTTGCAGGCTACAAGATGTTTGTGGATTTATTGGAGGACTGTTTTCTATAGCAATGTGTTTGAGAGGCAACCAGAGGAAGTAATACTCTTGATCAGCACTGATTATTCATGCATTAGGAATTTGCAAATAAAAGAACCACTGGATGATAATGATCACAATGATGTGGGATTTATTAAAGATGTAACTACCATTAAGGGTAAAGGGAAGGGTTTTTGTTTCCATAAAAGTGACTACAGTGGTCTCAGACAGTTTTTAAATTCTATACATTGGGATCAACATGAATTCTAAATGGAATTTTCAAGGAATTAATCTTGGAAGCTACTAGGCTTTTCATCCAAGATTTAGGCCTAAATGATGAACTAAAGAGGCTCCTGGCATTGAAGAAAAATGTGTGTGATCAATATAAATTATAAGGTGACAGAAGCCTATGGCAGATATAAGCTAGTCTGCAATCAATTCACAAAGGAGGTTAGGCAGGCAAAGGTTGATAACGAGAAATCCTTGGCAAAGAATGCAAAAAAAGAAAAACAGACTTCTGTACTTATGTAAACTGATTATGAATCAGATTGGTGTTGGTGGTTCCACTGTTGATGATCCTGCTCAGATAGCTGACAAACTGAATGTGTATTTTGCATCTACATTCACACATGAGGAATTCTGTAATGAAGAGGAGAACAGAAGTTTACTAAATTCTAACAGGCAGCTAAATGATTTTGTAATAATGGAGAGCAAAGTGGAGGAGAAATTGTTGAAGTTAAACATAAAAAAAGCACCTGGGGCAGATGGAATCTATCCAGTTATATTGAAGGAGCTAGTGAAGTTAACAAACCCTTAGCCATAATTATTAGCATTAGCATTAGTAGAGGCATTTGATGCAAGAAAGCAAGCTTATGCAGCATCAGCCAAAAAAAAAAAAAAAAAAAACCCCCACTTCCACTTCACCCCTCTGTTCGTTCAAAATACCTGTCCAGCTGAGCCTTAAACTTATTTAGGCTATCAACCTCCACTACAAGGGATGGAAGTCTGTTCCACCAACCAACCAACCGCTGGCTAAAGGCAAATTTCCACACGTCTATCCTACATCTGTCTTTCCTCAATTTGAATTTATGCCCTCTCAGGTGATTATTCTGAGCTAGAGGAAGAATCCCATCAGCATTGGCATGCTCAAACCATTCAAGGCTTTATACACCTCTATCAGATCACATCGCTGGGGCCTAGTCTCCAGACACTGTAATTTGCAAAACTTAAGCCTTTCTTCGTAAGAGCACCCCTTTGTTCCATTCACTAATCTTGTTGCCTTCTCTGTACTCGTTCCAGCAGCTCTACATCCTTCTTGAAATGAGGCCTCCAGACCTGTATACAGTACTCTAGGTGTGGCCTGACCATTGCCTTATACAAGGGAATAGTCACCTCCTTATCCCTGCTGGAAAAATTCCTGTATATCATTGACAATACTACATGAGCTACTGTTGCAGCCCGTCTCCACTGTTCAGAGAACTTCATATCTGCCTGCACAACCATCCCAAAGTCCCTTTCATTCTCTACCACTGTCAGTGTAGTACTTTACATTTGTCAATGTTAAACTTAATTTGCCACCTCTCAGCCCATCTGCTCAACCTTTCCAGATCCTGTTGCAGCAGCATAGTGTCAGTAGTGTCCTTGACAACCCTGCCAACCTTTGTATCATCTGCAAACTTGGACATTAAGCTTGATATACCATCATCAATATCATTTATAAATACAGAAAACAATAATGGACCCAACACTGAGCCCTGAGGGACTCCACTAATAACATTAGTCCACGATGAGCAGTTTCCATTGATTACCACTCTCTGTCATCTCCCCCTCAACCACCCCTTTATCCATAGCAGCAAGTTGCCTCCAATGCCACACTGCTCCAATTTGTGCAGCAGTCTTCCATGTGCAACAGTATCAAAAGCCTTTCTAAGATCCAAGTATATAATATCAAAGTTATTCCCTGCATCCAGTTCTTTTGTGACTGCATCATAATATCCAATCAAATTGGTCAGGCAAGACTTCCCCTTAACAAAACCATGCTCTGTCCGAGCTATAACTGAAGTCTTGTCTAAATGATCCTGCAGTGCTTCTTTAACCAGTGCCTCCATTAATTTTCCCGGAACAGAAGTTAAGCTCACAGGTCTATAATTACTTGTGTCAGCCTTTGATCCTCCTTTGTGAATTGGGGTCACATTTGCACATTTCCAGTCTATGGCTTACTTCCTTTGCTGCCTCCTTTAATATAACTGGATAGATCCCATTCACCCCGGGTGCCTTTCTTGTGTTTATCTTCAACAGTTTCTCCTCCACTTTACTCCCAGTTATTTCAAGATTCTGTAGCTTACTGCTAGAGTTGAATACACCTCTGGCATTCCCCTCGCTGAATAACTCCTCATGTGTGAATGTCGATGCAAAATATTCATTTAGTTTGTTAGCTACCTGAGCAGGATCATCAACAGTTGACCCATCAATATCAAGTGGACCAATCTGATTCATCCCCTTCCTTCTAGAGTTTACATAAGTAAAGAACTCTTTGCTGTTTTTCTTTTCATCCCTTGCCAAGGATTTCTCGTAATCTGCCTTCGCCTGCCTAACCTCCTTTGTAACTTGGTTGCATATCAACTTGTATCTATCATAGGGTTCTGTGTCATGTATTAATTTGTAAGTATCCCATGCATTTTTCTTCTCTGCCATATGTCTCATTAGTTCATCTGACATCCACTTAGGCCTAAACCTTGAACAATATTTCTTAGTTGGTATGTAAAGCCTAGTAGATTCCAAGATAAGTTCTTTGAATGCTTCCCATTTTGAATTTGCTGTTGGTAACATCATCAATTGATCCCACTGTATAGAATTTAAATACTGTCTCAGTCCATCGTAGTCGCCTTTACGGAAGCAATAACCCTTCCCTTTACCTCTAATGGTAGTTACCTCTTTGAATAAATCCCACTTCAGCACACTGTGATCACTGCCACCTAGTGGTTCATTTATCTGCAGATTCTTAATGCATGAAGAATCACTGCTGATAATTGAATCAAGAGTATTACTCCCTCTAGTTGCCTCCCGAACATGCTGATATAGAAAACAATCATCCAATAAATCCACAAAAGCCCTGCTAGTCTGTGAGTGACCAGCCCCCAAATTCCAGTCAATATCTGAGAAATTAAAATCTCCCATTATAAGACTCTGATTTACTGGCCCACTCTATTTCCCTGTACAGTTTCTTATTATACTCATCAGAGTCATTAGGCCTATAGCACACTCCTACTCTCAATTTTGATCTCCCAATGTTTATGTCACACCAAACTGACTCGACACTGGACTGTCCAGCGACGTCCACTGGCTTCCCTTCCTTGGATTTTTGTATTTCTTAACTAATAGCATAACCCCTCCTCCCTTCCTATCCAGTCTATCCTTTCTGTAGACGTTGTACTCCCCAAATTTCAGTTCTGCATCCCTTATATCTGTGTGACACCACGTCTCTGATATCCCAACAATATCTGCCTTTGATGTTTTGAGCAATACCTCAAATTCATCAAATTTATTTACTAAACTCCTAGCATTTGGTGTACACGAACAGGTGTATACCTGCACCTGTTTCTATTCTTAGCTACCCTAACACAACCCATGTGTTTACTTGTACCGCAATGGCTCCCAGCAGTCTCTGAAATATCATGCATCTTGTTTTTCAGGCTTCTCATTCTAATAGAAGCAGTGCAAGAATCTCTTTCACCTCTGCCAGTGACTACTGTCAATCTATTGGTCTTTGTCTCCCCCCCCCCAAGCTAGCAGTTTTCCGACCCACCTAACACTGCCTCGATAGCATCAGCAAATATTCTTGCACTCTTTCTATTTAAGTGTATCCCATCCCTGTAGAAGCAATCTCTCCTGTTAACAAGTACAGTCCAGGCTGAAAAAAATTCTACTCCTTGAGCCTTGCACAATCTTTCCAGGGCCAAATTGATCGACAAAGCTCTCATCATATACTCCCTCCTGTCGTGTCTGGGCAGAATTGCAGACACTTTCAAATTCAACCCTAATTCTCGGCTTTTGTTCAACAGTGACCTGTACTTGTTAAGTAATTCTGCCAGTCTCCTACTCTTAATATTATTAGGGCCAATGTGTACAACTATATCACCTTTTGTGCCCTTAAAAGATGATATTCGCTCTACAACGTCATCAACCTTTGCCCCTGGCAGACATACCCTGGTCCTGTTCCACCTATCCTTTTTACAAAGCATGTTCCCCGACAATAGAGTCACCAACAACTACTAGTTCCTTCGGGACCAGCGCATTCTGCCTTGGGGGTTGCCTCTGTGTCACGTGATGCCCAAGTGCAAGCTGTGGCGTTGATGTGGGCAGCTGAGAGCTTGATGGGCCCCTCAATTTAGTTTCTTCGAGGGCATCCACCCTGTCCTTCAAGCTCTCATATAGGCCCACAAGAACGCTGAGTTGTTGCCTGATATCGATACACTCCTTGCATCGCGCGCACACACACAAAGATATCCCCCATGGCAGTATCATGTCCCGTACCCGATTGCTCTGCAAACATCAAGTAAACAATGCATTTTATAAGGCTGTGAGTCAGAGGACAACTGCCCCCCTCAGTTCTGCTCTGAGCCACAGCATTTCCATTAGCTTGAGCCTTTTGCTTTGCTGCTCTGGTCTGAGTCATGATTCTATTAATTTATTAATTAATTATGTTTAATATAATTAATTATATTACGTTTGTAATCTAAGTCGTTATATGTATTTATTTAAAAGTACAATTTAACTGCTAATGAAGTTCAACTAACGCTAACTAGTACGGTATATAACTATCGTATCACAAAGGCGGGAAAGTTACGAACGGTATGAGAGCATCCTTAGATTCAAAGGAGCTTCCCGTGGACTGGAGATGTGCATATGTATAGGTGACACAAATAATTATAGATTCTGTTCCAGTAAAAATAATGGGAGTCACTGGTCAAAGAGGTGACACAGGATCACCTAGACAAGACAGCAGTAATAGCTCAGACACAGCATGGGTTTGTTAAGGGGAAGTCTTGTCTAACCAATTTGATTGGATACTATGATGTGGTCACAAAGGAACTGGATGTAAAAAATAATTTTGATATCATATACTTGGATTTCAGGAAAGCTTTTGATACTGTTGCAGATGGAAGACTGCTGTACAAATTGGGGTGGTGTGGCATTAAGGGAAAGTTGCTACAAGGGATAAAGGGATGGTTGAGTGGGCGATAACAAAGAGAAGTAATCAATGGACACTGCTCTTCGTGGATTAATGTTATTAGTTGAGTTCCCCAAAGTTCGACCCTGGGCTCATTGTTTTTTGAATTCAACAATGATATTGAAGGTATATCAGGCTTTAATGTCCAAGTTTGCAGATGATACAAAGGTTAGCATTGTTGTTAATGACAGTAAAGACAGTATGCTACTTCAGCGGGATCTAAAAAAGTTAGGCAGATGGGCTGAGAAGTGGCAACTAAAGTTTTAACATCGACAAATGCAAAGTACTGCATATGGGTATTACTAACCCAAGAGAAACACCAACTGTGGTACTACACTCGGAGGTGGACAATGAAAAAGACCTGGGGGTAATTTTGGAGTCAGGTATGAAGTTCTCTGAGCAGTGTATACATCCTACCAATGCAGCTCATGGGATCTTGTAAATGATATACAGAAATTTTGCTAGCAGAAAACTCTTTGTATAAGGCAATGGGCTGGCATACAGGTCTGGAGGCAACATTTTTGAATGATGTAGAGTTGCCAGAATGAGTACAGAGAACGGCAACAAGATTGGTGAGAGGAATAAAGGGGCGTGCTTATGAAGAAATGCTCAAATTCTGCAAGTTGCAGCTTGTTGAGACTAGGCACATGTGAGGTGATCTGATTGAGATGTATAAGGCCTTGAATGGTTTGAGCAGGCTCAATGCTGATGGGATACTTCCACTTGCTTAGATTAAGAACCTGAGGGGGCATAAATTCAAATTCAGGAAAGACGGTTGTAGGATAGATGTCCGGAAGTTTCATTTAGCCAGCGGGTAGTTGATTGCTGGAACAGACTTCCATCTGTTGTGGAAGTTGATAGCTTAAATAAATTTTTGAACTAGACAGCCTTTGGTCCTTGATATTGTTGACATTCTCTCAGTTATGCCAGACAAGCTGTACTTGCTACCTGGGAGTCTAAAACACTGATGGAACTGATATTCGGGTGACACTCAAGTCAAGTGGACCCAATTTCAGCGAAGTCCGGAAGGTCTATGACAGCCAAATCCTCTCCACCTTCACGATGGTGGGACTGTTAGTAACCCTGGGTATAACCTCCATGCACATGCACACTGTGGGTGACTACCCAGGTGTGAACCAACGTAAGCAGGGGTCGAGGTGTGGTGCCCACACCACATGGAGGAATGCCACCCCTCTGTGTTACCAGGCAACACTAAGTGGCAGATGACTCTCATCAACGTGTGAAATACCACCACTTTGCTTATTGGAGGCTTGAAGTGGTGGAACCCATGTTTAGTCTCCAGAGCTAAGTTCCGGTCAACCCTTCCCCATCTCTTCTATCATGCAGTATGACTGATGACTTTTGGGGTTATGATAAACATTATGGTGAGATCCAGTCTTCCTTACATTTCGAGGGTACAGCTCTAAAACGGTATTCACAGGCCGGCCGCTAGTTAGTACAACTTGACCAAACCTATTGGTAACTCTTTAGGAGGCTTCTGGATCAGCTAGTGTATAATCTTGCTACCTCTACTTTGCCAGATAGCGAATGGAGGGAGTCCAAGTAGTGTGTATGCGGGGGCATTGTTGAGGCCACATTATGTCAAGGATCTGGTATATTCTTACCATGTGTACTCCATAACCAAAAATTTCATTACTTCATACAGCATGTTGTCTCTACCATTCGACCAACTCCACTAATCACTTGGAACTCTGGCTTCCTCTCTTTGCAGCTTGACTTTCTCCAGTCCAACTTTCCTAAAAGGTGAGGTAATTTTCCTTGGTGATTTTAATGTTCAAACTCCGGCCAGCTGGCTTCCGTTTTCTTGTCACACCGACCTAGCTGGCCGAGATGCTGAGGCTTTTGCGATTACTAATGACCTTACACAGATTGTTCATTTACCTACAAGAATACTGGACAATCCTAATCATACAGACAATACGCTTGATCTTTTTCTCACAAAACAACCCTTCTAAGTACACGGTCGAAGTGAGAGGTCCGTTAGGCACTTCAGATCACCACTTGGTGATTGTCTCTTCTCAGTGAGACATTGGAGAAGAGACAATCTCTTCTCTAATGGTAGCCGAGCATTCTGGTCTCTTGCAAAGCTATTGGCTGCAACTTTTGCCCATCTCTGCTCCCACCTCTGTCCAAACCGGATGGTTCTGTTGTCACTTCAGCCAAGGATAAAACTGATCTGCTAGCATCCCATTTTTCTTCCAACTTATGTATTAATGATCTTGGTAAAACACCTCCCACCATTCGCACACAATCCATTCAATGCCCCCTGTGGTCTTCAGTCAAAAGGATGTCAGAAGGATTTTGACGAATCTTGATGCTAAGAAAGCTCCAGGTCCTGATGGTATTTCTCCACTTATTATGAAAGCCTGTGCTTCTGAACTTACTCCTGTTCTTTGTCGCCTTTTTTTCACTTTCTTATTCCAAATGTGTTTTTCCTTCTGCTTGGAAATTTCCTCTTATCCAGCCAGTTCCTAAAATGGATATCATCCCTCCGATTCAATTATTGTCCCATTGCAATTACTTCTACTCTTTCTAAAGTAATGGAGAAATCAATTAACCGTCAACTCTTAAACTACCTAGAAACCTTCTGTCTGATCAACGATCGCCAGTATGGATTCCGTCAGTGTCGATCCACTGGTGATATTCTTGCTTATGTTACCCATTTATGGACTAATTCAATGGAAAAGTTCGGTGAAACACAAGTAGTTGCTCTTGACATCTCAAAGGCCTTTGATCGTGTTTGGCATAAAGGTCTTCTAAACAAGCTTCCATCCTATGGTTTGCCAACTGTGTTTAGTAATTGGTTATCCAGTTTTTCTCTCTGATCGCTCACTGAGGGTGATGGTAGAAGGCTCTCTGTCTTCAAACTTTTCCACTAATGCCGGTGTCCCCCAAGGTTCAGTTCTTTTCCCCACTCTTTTTCTCTTGCATATTAATGACCTTCTTCCATTGACTGGAAATCCTATCTATAGTTTTGCCGATGATAGCACATTGCATTCCACTTTCCCTTTTGCGAAACCGTCGCCTTCTCAATCAGCTTCAACTTCTCGAAAATCTGCTACCAATTCCTTAAATGCCGATCTTCAGGTAATTCTCCAGTGGGGCAAAGACAACTTAGTTGATTTCAACCCTTCTAAAACTCAGTCTTGTCTTATATCTCGCAAAAAGGATTCTTCTTCTCCTATGCTTATCTTTAGTGATACTCCGATTTCTAGGCAAAATGATATAAAATATTGCTTCCTCCGCATCTAAAAAACTTGGTTTTCTCTTTCGCTCTCGGCGTTACTTTTCTTCCAAACAGCTGCTCACCCTGTATAAATCGCAAATCTGCCCTGCCATGGTATATTGCTCTCACATCTGGGGGGTGTCCCCAAAACCTCTCAGGCTTCTTGATTCCATTCAGAAGAAGTCAGTTAAGTTAATTAATGAATCATCTCTAACAGAATCTCTCCACTGGCTGTCTCATAGACATACTGTTTCTGCTGCATGCCTCTTCTACAGATACTTTCATGGGCACTGTTCTTCTGAATTGGCTTCTATAAGTCCCGCTCTCTCTTTCAAAACAATCGGAACACTTGTCGCCACCAGCCAACATCCATTTACCGTCCAACTTCAAACTCACAGAACTAACTTTTCATCTTTCTCGTTTATTCATTCAACTGCCGTTATCTGGAACAAACTTCATACGTATTTCCTGAAAATTAGTCTACAGAAGTTCAAGTCCAATGTCAACAAATATCTTGTTTCGTCTTTTCAACCTCCAACCCAAGCACGGTACTAAGTACTATATGTTCTAATACCTCTCGTGTTTGGGGTTTACATAAAAAAAGAAGAAAAAGACAGACATTTGGAGTGACTGGATGGGTGAAATGGGAGTTTTTTTTTTTTTTTTTTTGGCTTATCCTATATAAACTTCCTTTCTTGCATCATATGCCTCAACTAATGCTGATGTCAGAATCTATTTAGGGGCAACAGTTACTCTACATTCTGTGATATTGCCAAACAGAACCTCCCAAAAGCTGTGGGTTTTATGGGGCTGTTACCTCAGAAATAAAGAGGTAATTGTATCATTCCAGTTCTTATCAACATGTTTTTGAGGAAGACGTGTATATTTCTGATTACCAATCAGTAACCTGAGACAGCTCAAATCTTGGTAGATGATATTATTTGTATGGAACCCTTCACATTTTTATGTCCTATAGAGCATCTAACTTCTCCACGGCTCTCATCTTGCAATTATATAAGGCAAAAAATTCAAAGTATTGGTATGGTTGAGGGCATAAACAAAATGTTCGGAAAAAATTTTGACTGACGGTTAATGAGAACACGCGCCAGTGGGATAATGTCTTAAGACCTATTCACTCTAGCATGAAGGATAAACCTTTTTCCATCATTTAACCCCGGGGGCTCACATCTGGTTAGTATGGGCTTGGCACACCCAGGGTCCTGAGCTGGATATCATCATCCTTCTCTTTCTTGGTCATGCCCTACTTTTGATTCTCTCTCTCTCTCTCTCTCTCTCTCTCTCTCTCAGGGTAACGGAAACTTTTTTTTTTTCCTGGTGCAGCACAAGCCTCAGGCTTCCTTGCATCATATGGCTAATAATAATAATAATAATAATATGACTTTGCATGCTTCCATTGGACATAATGAATATGAATTGGGATTTGGAGTTTCAGTATGCCGACTAATATTTAGAGCACATCTTACAGATGTACAATTATAAATAATACCATAAGCAAGTACACTCTCTCAAAACCATGACCATCCCCACATTTTAGCAATTGTACATGCCGTCATGGTGAAAACTGGTACAGCCAAGCCTTGCATAACATGAGGTTGAATAACACATTTTTCAGTTACCACTATTTGAAAAAAATGCGGTAACTTTTCATTTTACATGATGCAAATTTATAATTAATGCGATCTTTTTTAATGTGATAGCTGAAAAAGATTTCAATCGTGCGCTAAGCTTACCACGCGTGGATGGGCAATAAACAAGCATTTGCCCGCCTCGGTATGTTCCATCGACCATTGGAAGCAGATGTGTTACTTGTTTGTCTGCCACTAATCAAGTCACATGCAGACTTGTATTTAAAAATTCAAATTTCAAATGCAAAAAAAAAAGTTATTTTTAAATGAGCCAGATGAAAATGTTAGTGCAAAGGAGATAACGGTAAAAGAACTAGATGAAATCTTTTATATTGCAGAGAACCTCAAACAAAATGTTTGAGGTTCTCTGTGATATTCACTTCACCAGAGCCTAGAGAAGATTGTTGTCGGTTATCAGATATTGATTTACGGAAAAAAGAAAGCCAACACTGTTCAAACGACTTCAAATATTTCCGTAACAAATAGTTTCTTCGTTGTGTAATTTATGCAATAAACATTTAATTCTATAATTATTTTATTATCATGGTGTACAGTTAAAGTTATTTGAAAAGTATGTTTAAAATTCTTCATGGTCATTCCTGAAGGTCATGGGCCAATTATAATTTTTCCTATTGATTATTATATTCAATTAACGCGTTTGCGCGATGCGCTCGCGGGACAAATTAATCGAGGCCAATCTGTATATGTGATACTGCAGGTTCATAACATGCAGTCCAATTGTACTAGGCAAGGGATATGATCTGGCAGAATTTGAAAAATAGATCATTCTCAAGTATCAGTTACAAATCTTGGGGCTCTTCATGGTGTAAGGTTTTGAGCAAATCGACAGACCATGTTGCACCGTATATAATGTCTAAATTGTTTGCTTTTTATGGTCAGTTTGCTGAACCAAAAACCCGTTTTAAGAGTAAAAACCAGGCTACCCTTGCCTTACTAACTTAGCTATATTATGAAAAAGTCTCAAAAATTTTTGATGGGATTCAAACTCAGGTCTTTTCAACCTAGTGTGGGGGAGGATGGTGATTATACTAACTGCTTCTCACAAGTGTGGTTGTACATGGAGTGCTGTAGGTAACCCATCAGCAATAAACCTCAAATTTATTCATTTTTTACGAATCCCATATTTTCAATCTTTGCTGAACACAACTGAAAAAAAACCATGTTCATGTTAAAAACATTTTTAATTAATTTCTATAAATTGAAACTCCCTTTAGACCTGTTGGCAAGCAAATACTAATTTAAAATCTGCACCTTCAACCTGCACTTTGATTAGAGAAGTGAGTGTTAGTAATATGAGAGATGTAGTTGGGTTTAGGAGCATCAGCGACTAAGGCCATATTGCTCCATGTATGTTGTCTGTAAATTGCATGTGTTGTGTGGTCGTATTTCTGTTTTTCTGGACGTAAAAACCCGAGTTTCCAGGAGAAAAATCCATGCTGACCTGACCGGAGACCAAATAACTCAGCCACGTTGTGAAAAAGGGCTATAAGAATTTCTCACGTCATCGATGGGACTCAAACTCATCTTTTCCACCGTGTGTAGGAAGGATGGTGATCCTACCAGCTGTTCTATCCCCAAAGGCATAATATGAGAGCTCACTACTTGAAACATGGAGCACGCATATAAACTGTTTAGTTTGATTCCAGACAATGCATCAATGTCACAAATTTAGAGGGCATTACCAATTAGAGGAAAGCATACATAGGGCATTAAAGCTAGCTTGCTATCAGTAACTTCTCATGACGTCATTCAACACATGCATGTTTAACTTAATCGAGAATTTTTTTTTCTAATTTATGATAACAGACATTTCTACAATTTTCTGTGAAGAATTCAAAGAAAACATTTTCACCAACGGGTATTAGGAGCTTCAGTTATGGACGGAGTAGATGAAGCAAAAATTTCCGAATTGTTGAAGTGCAATCAACTCCTTGTGTCTAATACAGGGTTAAGGTGTTAGTAGATTAGTTGGAGGTTTAAACACATTTGCATAAAGTCTGGAGGGATTTAAACACATTTGCATACTGTTGCACGAGTGCTGGTGAGAAAATAAGGCCATCGGAATATTTGTGTTAATTGTGTAATGTCGCAGCACGAGGGCATCCTCCTCCTTCACTTTCAAATAAGGTCATCGGAATAATTGTGTTAATTGTGTAATGTCACAGCACGAGGACATCCTCCATCACTTTTTATTTTTAAAAGTGAGAAAAATACTGTTTTTATAACAATGTTTAATATAGTATTATTGTATATTTTCTTTGGCGTTCTCATAGTTTTTAAACCTTTATTGATCCTTTGATAAAAAGAAAATTCATTGTCTTGTCATAGTATTTATTAACCAATCCACCAGAGTCTTTTTTCTTGTGTGCATGTTAACCTTTTTATAGGTTCGTTTCCTTAGAGATTCAATCTGAAAATACATTTTTTTTTTAATTAGAGCCTTTTTATTATTATTGTATATCTTCTCATATTTTTTATTATTGTTTTTGTGTAAACTCTTTTTATTATCTTCTCATATTTTTTAACCCTTTATTATTGTCTTAACTTATATGTGTAAACCATTTTATTGACACATTTCCTAAAATCAAAAAAACTCAAACACCAAAGAAAATTTCTGCTTTTTAATGAACATTTTTAAAAAAGGTACATCAATGAACAAACAGTAACATTTTCAGATGTGTGGAAGCACTCCAATCCTCATGCTGCTGTTCCGAGATAATAATAATCACTATCAGGATGATGACAAATATAAGTAGTGCGATGTCTTCGACACTGTCCATTCCTACCTGTGGAGATAGAGAAATGTTAGCAGACTATTATAATCCTAAAGTAATAGGTAGTTTCAGTTCTATTGATGCTCTTCAAAAACATACTAAATTACCGAGACATGTTGTGCGCGAATTCCTAGCTATTCAACCTACTTACGTGAGACATCGACAGCAAAGAATTAATTTTCGGAGGAACCAAATTATAGTTCCCGGACTTAATCACACTTTTCAATGTGACCTGGGTGACCTGTTGGCTCTCGCCAACTCAAACGATGGATATCGTTACCTTCTGGTTTGTGTGGATTGCTTCTCGCGATATTCTTGGGTCAGAAAACTGAAAAGCAAAAAATCCAACGAGGTGGTGCAGGCATTCAAATCTATTTTCGAAGAAGAAACACCATTTTGTGTTAACACCGACCAAGGAAAAGAATTCACTAATGCTCCTCTTCGTCGGTTATTCCTTTCCCTTGGTATCAATTTCTATACAACAAGATCAGAAAAGAAGGCAGCTATTGCCGAATGGTTCATTTGGACACTGAAAGAAAAAATTTAGAAGTGGATTTCTTATTCCAAAAGTCAGAAATATATTCATGTACTCGACGACATTGTGGCTACGTATAATCGTACTACCCATCGTTCTATAGGTATGGCCCCTGTAAAAGTCACTCTTGCTAACGAAGAAGAAGTGTATAATAGACTCTACCACAGCCATACCAAAACCCTGAAACCGAAATTTAAAATCGGAGATAGAGTTGTTTTGAGCAGCGGTCTCACCCTTTTCGCAAAGGTTACTGGGGGAATTGGACGAGAGAAGTGTTTACTATTACACGTGTTTTGAAGCGTAACCCTGTTGTGTACAGTGTGACAGGCTGTGATGGTGAGCAGATAGAAGGAACGTTTTACGGAACGCAGTTACAGAAAGTTAACTTTGACGATAATCTTCCTCCTGACGTCTACCCCATCGAAAAGGTACTTAAACAAAAGACAGTTAGAGGACAACGTCAGTTATTAGTCAAATGGTTAGGCTACCCATCAAGCTTCAACAGTTGGGTCAGCTCACAAGATGTTTTTCCTTACACTACCCAGTAATGCTAGTATGGATCTGCATCCCGGAAATTCTCAGTCACAATTCACAGTGGAGCTGCCTAATGTTGTTTCTCTCTCGGGCAAATGGGAAGTAGCACTAGCCGAAGTACATTTCCCTCTTTCATGGGATAATATCTCCGATGGATGGAACATATTCTCACTGTGCCCCAAAAAGAAAAAAGAAGTCAGAGCGATGACAGTATTAAAAGAAAAGTATACCACTTCCTCAAAATTATCGATGATGTTAATTCTGTCGACAGTGACATTCAACTGAAAGTGAAAACAGACGGAACGAAAGAACAGTTCACGTTAAGGGTGAAGAACGAGGGTGTGGTGAAAATCCTTAAAGTTTTTACTCGGGTTATAGGTCTCGATAAGACATTTAGCGAGGATCAAGGAAGGTTACATATTTTCAGAAATTATCACGTCGGCGAGTGGGTTTCCAAGAAGGAAATCACAATGCCTAAAGAAACATCCAATAGAACGATCACATATCGGGGTGTGAAAGCAGAAGCTGTTCAGGTCTGTAAACTACCACGAGGGAGCTACAAAAGTATATCCCAGGTGCTTAACGCCATGATGAAACTGGCCCCCCAACTCGACGCAAAAGTGAACTCCATAGGTATAGTGTCTATCGAAATCGATCCTTCAGTTTACCTTCGCTTCCCAAAAACAGGGCTCGGTCAGATGTTAGGTTTCGAAAAAACTAGGCAGAGACTTAGAAGGTAGAGTTTACGCTAAGTACCAGGCAGATATATATAGAGGCGTCAGTTCCTATTTCGTCTATTGTAACTTAATTGAGGATCAGGTTGTGAGTGATACAAAAGCACCACTGTTACGTGTCGTATCGTTTTCCAATAACAGAGAGTTCTCGCATTTAGATTATTATCCCCTCCAGTTAAACACGTTCCACACCGTTACCATCCAAGTGCGTACAGATAGCGGTGAAATCGTGCCGTTCAGTGACGGAAAGACTACAATTAAACTTCATTTCCGTGAACGATGAATGCGTACGTCCATTACTACACAATGCAAGCAGGGAGGAACCCCTACTTCGCTGGGCCCTCTATCCAGAGAGGTTATGGTTTAGGAAGCATCTTCCGAACAGCATTCCATTTTCTCACACCGATACTGAAACCTGCAGCAGCTTTCATCGGTCGACAAGTACTGTCGGCAGGACGTAATATTGTTGATGATGTCATATCAGGTGTTCCACCTAAACGTTCGTTTTTAAATCGTGTATCAGAAGTCGGGCAAGCCATTAAAGACAAGGTGCGTAATCAGGGAGGTGGTAAACGTAGACGCCGTGATATTTTCGATGGAAGTTATGATGTCTGAGTTGGATCTTTTCAGTAAACCTGCCACTAATATGTGTGTCGAACGGTCGTCGTATATTACTTTCCTTCCTCTGGCATCTGTAGATAGTGTAGGCCCGATCGAATTCTATATTCCGGGGACTTCAGAAGAATATCTAGACCTCGGGAAAAGTTATTTGCGGTTGAAGGTGCGAATCACGAGAAGCGATGGAAAAGATCTGGAAGAAAATGATAAAGTAGGAGTCGTTAACAATTTCTTTCACTCTCTATTCAGTCAAGTCGATCTCTTTGTACAAGACAAACTGATTAACCCATCGTCGAATACGTACCCTTATCGTGCATACCTGGAAATGCTTCTTAACTATGGACGGGAAGCCAAGAATTCGCAACTGACAACAGAGATGTACGTCAAAGATCAGTACCCCGATGTTAAACAGATGTTCGAGAAGGACAGTGGTATGTACCAACGATCGAAATCCTTCTCAAAATCGAAAACTGCAGAGATGTTAGGAAGACTTCGACTCGATCTGTGTCACCAGTCTAAATACATAGTGAATAACGTCTCCCTCCGTTTGCGACTGGTAAGAAGTTCCCCCGAATTTTGTTTGCTTTCCAACGATTCGTCAACTGCCAAGTTGAACATTATGGAAGCAACGTTATTCGTACGTAAAGTGAAATTGAATCCTCAGATCCAACTCGCCGACCGGGCTAGCCGAGTGGGTAAAGTACCTGCCCGGCAACCCAAAGGTCGCGGGTTCGATTCCCGCCTCGGGCTTGGATCAAAGTACTGCAAAAACCTTGGGAGGTGCAATATGGCCATAGAAGCCGATGCGCCAACAACTACCAAATCAAAAAAAAAAAAAAAAAATCAGATCCAACTCGCACACATCAGTGTTTTAGAGAAGAACCCGCTCGTGTACCCGATTAATCGCGTGAACGTGACATACTTTTCTATTCCCAAAGGAATGGTAGATTCCACACGTGATAATATATTCCTAGGACAAATTCCATCGCGCGTGATTGTGGGTTTGGTGTCGAGCGAAGGTTTCAATGGATCGTACGCTCGTAACCCTTTTAACTTCTCTCACTTCAACCTGTGTTACTTACAAGTGACTGCCGATGGCATTCATTACCCGTCAATACCTCTGACTCCCGACTTCAAGACAGGACAGTATACGAGATCGTATCTGTTGCTCTTCTCTTCATTAAATAAATGGACGGAAGACACCGGAAATGATTTGTCATATTCCGAGTATTCAGTCGGTAATGTATTGGACGCTTTTGACCTATCACCGGACGAAAACGCCATCGGTGAACACGTTAGTGCACTGAGACGGGGGAGCGTACGTCTCGAACTGAAATTTTCCTCACCATTGCCTGAAAACGTCACGTGCGTCTTGTACAGTGAATTCGAGAACGTGGTTTCGCTGACAAAAGACATCTGTTCTTCTTGATTATGAACACTAAAGAAATAGCACGTTTGTTGGAAAGTGTTAAAGATTACCCCATAAGTGTATGTGCTCGCGACGAACTGCCTAAGAACATTCTTAGTAAACCGGTTCTTCTAGTTGTCAACACCGATCCCTCCGACAGACCAGGAACCCATTGGATAGCTACCTCGGAGAAGAAGAAGCCGATTACTTCGACACGTTTGCCCGCCCCCCGCCCGAAGATTTTGCATCGTTTCTAAAAAGGCAAAGTCGCAAGTGGACTTATAACAAGACTGTAATACAACATCGGGAATCTATAGCTTGTGGACTACATTGTGTTTTCTTTTTAACCCATAGATGTCGCGGTATTACTACGAGACAGATTTTTAACGAATGTTATTGTAAAAATTTGTGGGGCAATGATATTATTGCCACTTTAGATGTAATCGATCATTTAAATAAACAAATTTCAAAAAAAAAATTGTCTACTTACATGCTTACCCACTGTATTTTCTTTCCTCTCAAGCGACGGGGAGACGTCAGAATCGACGGTTTCTTCCTTGTCCGTTTGGGCGCTCGCTTTTCCCCGGCCGCCGCGGGAGGGAGCACGAGGGCCTCCTCCGGAGGCCCTCTTTTCTTCTTCAGCCCCAGAAAAGCCTGCAATGTTTGAAGGTAGGCCTTCACCTTGGATTCGATCAACATGTCCTGTCTCTTCAGAATTTCGGACATCTCTTCATCCAGAGAAATCATCCGTTGGTGTTCTGGTGGTGCCAGTAGTAAATATTTTTTGAACGAGTCGTTCATTTTCTTATTAGCGATGTTATCAGTGGAATTATCAGACTGCCCAGTAAGGGAAACAGTGCTCCTCCTTGCTGGGTAATAAGCTCCGTCGGCGTGTGAAGGGGACCGTTTTATCCGCTAGAACACGCAGCAGTTTCTTTTTGCGCTGCAGTCTAAGACGTTCTTGGGGGGGTGATTGGTATGTTACCTCTTAGTAAATTCTTACACAGTTCGCACAAAACCGTGACCTGAGAATGTGATGCCTGTCTCAAAATTGTATTTGCTTGCTTGGGGCTGGCACCAGACAAAAACCTGATGAAGTCACTATGTTTTCGGAGTCCTTTAGCCATGAAGGTACATATGCGATTGACGGGCCGTCCTCCGGTAATATGCACGAGCGTAGATGTAATTGTTCTGGCGTATCTTGTCGAAAGTCCAGTAATAAATATGAGAACGGTTTTTCTTTGGCCTCCATATAAATATCGACAAGAACACTCGAACGCCCTGGAAATACTTGCGAGGCTAGGTGAGATATTTGTCGGGAATCTCTGGGATTTTTAAAAACGATTAAATAGTGAGAGTTAAGACTGATGGTCCTATATTGACTACCCTGACAGAACAAATTTTGGGAGAGAAGACAGATACTTGTGTTCCTGTGATGGCTTCCTTTAATGAATATTTCAGCGATTTCGGAACTGTCTTTTGCAACGTGTAGGAGATCGTCGATTATAATTAGATTTCTGACATGTCTATCAACTTCAGGCAGTTTCAAGCCTTTTACGAATTCAACGTGCGGAAACTGTAAGAACGGGTCCTGCTCTTCCGAGTAGCAGTAAATTATTCTCTCCGGAGCGGGTGAAATTAGCTGTTCGCTGTTTTTAATAAGGGACAGAATGAAGGTTGTTTTACCGCTTTGAGTACCACCGGCCGCGACACATGTGAAGGGGTGGATAAAGGAACACATAGTGACAGAGTTTTAACCGACGAATCATTTTTGATTGTGTTTTTCACGGAAGCATCCATATGGGAATGTCCTCTCCAACTATGCGCTTCTTAAATGTGAAACCATACCACCTAGTTAACGATGTTAGTTCTTTTTTTTATATTTTTAGAATGACCAGCACCACCTTTATTTGATATGTTTATTAGAACTATATCGATTGAGAGAGAGTCTGTTATCAGAAAGCCACTTCGTGACTGATCTACACTGAAAAATGCATCCATAATTCTATCTAATGTCAGTTCTGATATCTTCATAAACGGAAGATTAATCGGTGTTTTTAGGGAGTCGGCGTTTACACATAAACGAACATGGCTAAATTCTCCTTTGTTTACATGCCCAATAATTTGCTTAAACATTTGTTTGAACAATAGAAAAAATTATTCCCCTGCAAGCAAATGTAGGTCTCGGTATTTGCACTTGTAAGTTTTATACACAGTTTTATATTTAGAGGAAAACTTCTCTGATCCTTCACTGATATCGTAGAATCGTTCGTATGTTTCCTCACCCCCACCAATTTGAATCTGAAAAAAAAAAAAAGAAAATACTTAACGTTTTTGGAATTCGGATTGTAATTCTACATATGAAATTCTGAATAAGACTTACAGGTCCTTCGTTTGTCTGAAAATGAATTTCAGCTTCAATAACTTCAGCAAGACTAACAGCTTCAGTCTCCAGGGAATCATCATCACACATCCAAGTGTCCATTTTTTTCTCTAACGATTCTGTGATGGGGGTTGCCTTTTAAATTTTCTCCAGTAACACTACGATGTTCTCTGTCCTCGATCCGACAATTAACACAAATATTCCGATGACCTTATTTGAAAGTGAAGGAGGAGGATGTCCTCGTGCTGCGACATTACACATATTTGAAAGTGAAAAAGGATGTCCTCGTGCTGCGACATTACACAATTAACACAAATATTCCGATGACCTACAGGAAGTGTAGACCGCTTTATATATGACATGTATACGGTCTGTCGTTACATACACCGTTTTTCTACAACTGTTGTGTTTTTCGTGCCTCAGCTCGACCACTATTCTACGAGTCAGTACTATGGAACCATGTCAGCATAAAGGAAGATGTAACGAATACATGCGTTTTCCCCGCCATTCGCAAGGACTCGGCAGTGGAGCCTTCCTCAACTGGTTGGGGGAAGTTCAACTTCCGGAGAGTTACATAAAATCGTTGGATCGTTCTCCTCAACCCATCAGGGATACGTGCTTTCGTCCGAGATTTTCTACTGCTCGACCACTCCCTCCTTTCTCCAATTGGGTTCTGATTGATCTGATGTATAGAAGAAACGAAGAAGGAGCATTGGAGCCCAAGGAAATAGCATTATTGAGCTGGGACCACCAGTTTCTGGTATCAATTCCCCGACCTGGACCCCTCATCTCCTCCTCCCGTTTTGGATCTTGGATGAATATCATCGTTAAACCGTAACATAGTATATTAACTATCGGTGAAGAAAAGGTAGAGTGCCTCGAAGGAATCTTTCCGTTCAAGACAGTGATCAATGCACATGTTTTTCACCTCCCAGACCCGTGTTCTTCTTCTACCCCCAGGAACCTGTTTCATCGTTGTCCCTGGAATCACCCTGAGGGACAATGTGCAGTGTTTTCTATTAACATTCTCAAGCACCAGTTGGAATCCCTAGGAGTTATTAAGGTGAGAAGTATCCCTGCCAAGAGCGAGGGGCGGGAATGATTTGTTGTTACTTTTCTCTCTACATTTTCCACTGGTGATTTATGCTCCGTACCTTTTTAAATATTAAAAAGTCAGAAATTTTTCATTTGTTGATTGGGTGAGTACAAGTATGTCTAGTTAAAAATGTATTTTGGAACAGCCGCAAGACAATGAATTTTCTTTTTATCAAAGGATCAATAAAGGGTTAAAAACTATGAGAAGATATACAATAATAAAAAAGAGTTTACACACACACAAACAATAAAAAATATGAGAAGATATACAATAATAAAAGGTTCTATTAAAAATGTATTTTCAGATGGAATCTCTAAGGAAACGAACCTATAAAAAGGTTTACACGCACACAAGAAAAAAGACTGGTGGATTAGTTAATAAATACTATGACAAGACAATGAATTTTCTTTTTATCAAAGGATCAATAAAGGGTTAAAACTATGAGAAGACACACGGCAAAGCACGTGGCACCATCTAGGGTGAAATAGGAACTAAATATAATTTTCTCTTCAGCGCTCGTGGCACAGTATGCAAATGTGTTTAAATCCCTCCAGACTTTATGCAAATGTGTTTAAACCTCCAACTAATCTACTGGTGTTCTAAAGGTGAATGGACAGTAGACAGAGCAGTAGTCACGAGGCTAAATGGCAGGCATGTGCGTCTTATTCATGGGTTATCCTGCTTACCCAAGCTGACAGATGAAAATTTGTGGCACTGCTGACCTTCAACTGATCTTCAACCAAGACCACAATGAACCTCCCTCCGTGTATTGGCCACTAGAATAGGCGCAAGTGAAGTGGCCCATAGTTATGGCCACCCATTTTCAACAACGACTAAAATTTGAATCTGAAAAGTATCACTAGGCTGCTAACAACTGGAAAAATTATAGGCTGATAGAGCAGTGTTTTGGTATGGGAGATGTTTTCCTGGGAATTTCTTGGTATCCTCAAGAGATTCCTCAATTCCTCAGTAGTCTAGTTACCATGTAGGCAGGCAAGGCAATTGCCTTCGTGCCCAGCGTCTTTGGCTGTCTCCTCTTTTTGCAATTTTCATTAAGTAGGGGCCCGAACATGTTCTTTGCCTCCGGGTCCGAAAAAGGGTAGCTACGCTACTGCCCTTAATGATGAATTTTCCCGGATGAAACGTGTGTTCCAGAAGGAAAATGTGTCCTGTCCTAGGCGAGAAGTTACATAGTCTTTTCTCATGAATATTCTGGTTTTTATTCCAGTAAACCGACCAAATCATGCTTGCAATTTACAGATACAACAGACTGATTCCACATAGCCTTACTTGCTTTGATGCTTAATATATAGGGCAGCACATACTTTGTATGCTGGTCAAAAAATATGAACTATTCAGTATCGAATCAGGCCACCTTCGTTTGGAATAATAGCAAGTGCCCTGCATGGCATGGAGTTTATAATGATTTAATTTTAGTGGTGTTTTAGTCTGTTTTGGTCTAATTGTAACCATTCTTCCACCAAAATATCACCTAGCTCTGAAAAAACAAAGAAGAGGACTTAGTTGCCGAATAGCTCTCTCCAGCATATCCTACACATTCTCAATAGCATTGAGATCAGGTGAATGTGGGGATCCAGGGCAGATGGTGGAAATCCGTGTCATTTTCAATTCTGGCGCGATTCTATATAGTGGTCATCACCTTCAGCATAAAAGTGTAACATGCAGAATGCAGTAGATCTGATACAAAATTCATTTAACTTCTTCATGACGGTGACCTTCCACCAGTCCGTGCCAACACAAAACATTCCATAATGCCACCTCAAGATGCTTGGATTGTCTTAATAAGGGCAAGCAGGGTCCATCGCTTCATGAGGTTCTCGCCACACTCACTGCCTACCATCAGTGCAAAACAAAGTATATTCTGATTCGTCTGACATATGACTTTCATCCAATATTCTACTGTCCAATTGCGACGTTCTCTGCACTACTGCAAGCATGTTTTTCTCTGACACGAGTAGCCTGCAACTAGGCAGGCGACTGCCAATACTCAATTTCTTCAATTTCCTGTGCATCTTATGGGTTGAAATTGGGCAGTTCTGGGCTTGCTTGCTTGAATTTAGATGTTATTTGCCGCCCACTGGTCTTATTTTTCCATACAGTCCTCCTTAGATTCCGACGGCTTCGTACTTAAAGTACTGTATTGTTTTTATGCCACATTTGCGCCTTTGATATGTGGAAGAACCGCTTGCTTTCCACTCATTAAAAATATCTGATATGGATGTTTTTGAGAAAGCAGTTATGTCATTCGTTTCTTGAATCATGGCTCCTGCTAAACGTGCACTCACGATAAGACCATTTTCAAAGTCTGATAGATTACGCGTTTCCCCCGTTCTGGGGCGCCTCCGTAGCCAGGTGGGCAGGAGCAGCAGTGCATAGCACATGCTTCTTGATTAGACCGGGGTTCAAGCCCGTGACCACCAAATACGGAGGATGCGGAAAGGTCAGGAAATGACCACCGCATATCCCCGGAGCAATATGGCCTTAGTTGCTAATGCTCCTAAAAACCTAACAATAACATAACATAACCCCCGTTCTGGCTTCGGATCATGCAGTCGAACAGCCTTAATACCCAACGAGGCACACGTCATCATGCCATGCCACAGTTTTGTTTGCATTTCTTCTGTCTGTGACTATCTTAATACAAAGGTTCGTATTTTTTTTTTTTTTTTTTGTTTTGGCCAGTGTGTATAATAATGTTTTCAGTGCCAGTGGACGGCTGTTCGAGTGGGATTCCCGAAGAGAATATTGACTCGTCATTTTCCAGGACTATTGAAACGGTAAGAACCCCCATTGAAAGGTTTATCAGCAATTCAGTAGAAGGTGAAAAAAATAATTCAGGGACAGTGTCCTAATCTGGTTATTTTTTAAGAATTTCTGCATGGCAAAAACAAAACAAAGATGTGAACTTTGTAATAATATTTCAAACGAAGTTTTTTTTTTTAAGTAAAAATTTTATTGGAGTTTTATTTTAGGCAGATTAATGTGTTTATGTATGTTTAAGTCTAAACTGTTATTTGTTTACCTAGGTGGAGCTTTTAGCTGCAGAATGCAAGAAACAAAAATGTTAAAAATTTTTGTTTGTGGGGATGGAATCAGGACATTTTGTTAAACCCGAATTTCATTTATCACTTTAACTGGATAATTGTAAGTTATCTGTTTCCTTGCTTATTAATTTAATTATTTGTTCAATCTAATGTCAAGCGGAAGGCTGTACTTGTATTACAGATTCAAGTATCTAAATAAGAAGAAGAAATATGAAATTTTGATTTAATGTGCTTTGTTTAGCTTAGATTATTGATATGATATCCAAAGCACTGTTTATGAAAAATAGCCTATTCCGTTCTATCTAATTTCAAGCTGGAGGTTAAACTAACGAATTACAGATTCAGCCACGTACAGAAGCAACAATGCAAATAATATGGCCTGTGAAATTAGTTGAATTTTTTAATATGCTTTATTTAGCCTATATGATATGTAAAGCACTGTTTGTAAAATGTTAGCCTGCACTCAGGGCAATCGATATGATAAAAATTACACTCACACTACTGACGATTAGGTAACTCGTTCGAAGAATGAAAAAAAAAAAAAGAAAAAAAAAAAGAGTTTGAGATCATCTTATTAGTTAAAGTGACCACGCCTGTGAAATTAGTTGAATTTTTTAATATGCTTTATTTAGCCTATATGATATGTAAAGCACTGTTTGTAAAATGTTAGCCCGCACTCAGGGCAATCGATATGATAAAAATTACACTCACACTACTGACAATTAGGTAACTCGTTAGAAGAATGAAAAAAAAAAAAAAAAAGAGTTTGAGATCATCTTATTAGTTAAAGTGACCAGATCCTTAGTATTTAAATGTTGGACATCGAATTTACAACGCCCCCCACCCAAAAAAAAAAAAAAACAATATATACATATAAAATATAAATCAAATACATATACTTTGAACTAAACTTATAAAATAAAATATCGCACTTTTTAAAAAAAATTAAAAAAGAGTGTCTACTCTGTACGAACGAAAGATGTTTTATGTGAAAAAAACATCCTTGCCTTGGAAGAGGTTAGTGTAATCCATTTGTAGAATAATATGGCGTTAGTCATACTTCCTGCAGCAGGTATGATTGTGACATCGAGACTACATCTACACAATCATAAGGAAGTATGATTGTGACGTCACAATCATACTTCCTGCAGTAGTAACTGCAGGAAGTATGATTGCAACAATACAAATATTTGACCACAACATTTGTATTTCCGTTATATTCCATTGTTAGGTGGAACTATAGATGGTTTTATATCAATAAAAGTAGGCGTACGTACCTTAACAATGCAATTAACTGCCCGATTTGTAAAATATGGTCCCGATTTGAAGAACGTTAGTGTATATGCATAATACGTCTATTCCTTTCGCCACCTGCCCGCCCGTTTGCATGTAACAACTCAACTCTCAGGGTGGATTTTCACGAAATTTATATTTGGACCTTTTGGACCAAATATCATTAAATCAGACTAATAGAAATCCTACAATTATTATTTCTTTGTCCGTCCGTCTGCATCTAATAACGCCTCCCAGTGGATGGATTTTAAGGAAATTTTATATATTTTAAGGAAATAAAGATTTGTCGACCCTCCCCGTGTTTCATTAAAATCACACCAATAGAATTCCAGTACAGGAACTCCCCGACTTATGTAAGAGTTGCGTTCCGCGAAACGCAACCCCTATGCTTGTTCAGCACTCGCAACTGTGCGCACTGAATTGATTGAATAAAAAAAGAAATCTTCGACGAACATGTGAAAATTATTTATTGTGCAATGTATTTATTCAATATTTTATCTCATACGGAAGAAAAATTACAAAAGCGTGCATTTTTAAAAATATTTCAAAGTTATAAAATTACAAAAAAAAAAAAAAAGAGAGGAGATAGGCATAACGTCAGTAAGTTTTACCTCTCGAACACCGTTGCCAGAATCGACATCATCAGCTGATAAGTACGCCGCTGCGGAGGTTGAGGGCTGTGGAGATTTAGAAGGGGTCTGCCGCTCAACCTTACGAAAGAACATATTAATGGATGACTGTTTTTTTTTCTTTTCATCGTAGATTTCTTTCTAGCAAGCATATCATTCACCCCTCTGTTAACTTTTAAGAATCGGTCGCTGTCAGGATCCATCGCCGATGCAATTTCACGAAATGTCATTGCCATCTCTCTGGCGATGAAGCGTCTCGGCTCCTCATTTGGTTCATCTTGAGCTTCGTCAGTATTTTCTTTTTTCACTATCGCTGCCTGCAAGTCAGTAAGTTCTTCGTTAGATAATTCCTTCTTCTTCCTCTATTAACTCCTCCACGTCTTTGGAGGAGTTAATAGAGGAAGAAGAACTTACTTCAACCTTAAGTAGCTCTGGAACCTTTACAATCTTATCCGTAACCTCTTCATATGATTCGTCTTTTTCGAATTCTTCGAAGCCTTTTACGCGGTGGGCATATTTTCTTCCATGCGCCATTTAAACAACTTTTAGTAATTTCAGCCCAGGTCTTATTAATGTTTAAGATGGCATGATAAATATTGTAAGATTTCCAAGACTCTTAATCTAAAATTTATTTTTCTTATCGTCTACTGCAAGCAATGCCTGAGCAAATGTTATGCGTAAATAGTGTGCTTTTAAATTCGAAATAACACCCTGATCAGTGAAGTCGTGTTTGGCGGTAGAAATATGACGCTGACTTTCGAATTGAAATCATCTAGATGTGTAGGATGTCCAGAAACATTATCTAATAGAAGCAAAATCTTGAAAGGAACGTCGTTGTCTTTACAATATTTTACAACCTCGGGAATGAAGCAGCATTTAAACAATCCTCAAAGAGAGATATTGTTATCCACGCTCTCTGGTTCGATTGGAAATGCACGGATAGGGTGACTTTATTGATGCCCTTAAATGCACGAGGATTTCCAGAATGGTACACAAGCAGTGGTTTTAATCTGTTACCTCTCGCCTCATTAACCCCAAGCAAGGCGTGGCCCTATCTTTTGACGCTTTGAAACCTGGCATTGTATTTTCCTCTTTGGAAATGTATGTTCGATCCGGCATTTCTTTCCAATAAGTCTCGTCAACGGTAAAATTTTGCTGTATTGCCTTCATCAATAATTTTTTCAACGCATCACAAAATTTCTCTGCAGATGCAGAATCGGCACTGGCGACTTCACCGCATGCTTTAACGTTGTGGAAACCAGCGCGATGGTTGAACCTATTAAACCACCCGTTGCTTTCCACAAACTTGGGTTGGGGTTCGCCATACTTATTCTTAATATCTTTATCAATACTTGTTGCTTTTGCTTGAATGATCATTAGACTCAGGGGCACTCTTCTGAATCTGATTTTCCATCCATATTATTAACAGCTGTTCCATCTTCGATATAGCACCTGAACGCTTTTTTGTGATCACTGTTGATCCTTTAACATGTTCTTTTATACTGTCCCTAAAATAGTATTCACTGTTGAAACAGCGAGACCTGATTCCGTGCAATAAATGACAAACTTTGCCCTTCTTCGTACTTCTTAATTAATCATCTTCATTTCTAAATCAATTTTGTTTCGTTTCCTAGCACTGCCATCACTTGCACTTTTTGTTGGTCGCTTTCCCTTCACCATTGTAATAAGTAAATAGGAATGAAGAGAATATTCTGAAAATGTATTTATTTCTTTTATATGATTGAAGATTTCAGTGAAGGGGAACACATTTCACCATAATAGCGTAAAATTCCACACAATGGCAGTTATCGGTATTATTGCAAAGCAATTAAGATCGAGTTTACTACCCATTTATAATTGATTGCACTAAAAGAAAAGCCCAATAAATTGGAAAGTGCAAATTGATTTTATTGTTTTTTGGTCGTGACCTCCAGAAAGCTTTAGAAAAATATCACAAAGGCATTCAAAATTGATTCTTATAACGGGAACATATGATAACGATGAAAGGATATAAGGTATCTTCGTGTCAGACGGCACCTGGGATTTCTCCCATCTCCGCATGTGTTCGCTGTATCGAGGACAGTACACTGTCAAGCCAGAGACTTGGAAGTGTATGGGCCATGTTTGTGCAGTGTGATGTGTTGTGCCCATTGTTTGTCCGGCTTATTGGCCGCCAGCCACCTAGTGGGGCCCGACGTTGTCCATACCTCGCCACGTGGAGACAAGCCGGGTATGTCCAGTATCACAAGTTGCTCTGGCAGGTCCTGCCAGAAAGGGTAGTGCCATTTCCATTATAAATATTACCTTTTAGAGAGATAAATAGCTTAGTAACGAATAGGCCTGGTGTACTGGGGTCCATAGTTTAATAAATAGCTTAGTAATATAGCGAAATTTTTAACTTCCAAGGACTTGGAACGAATTACAAAAAAAAAAAAAAAAGTGTTATTGGGATCACATTACGATATTTTCACAATACGTCCATTTATTCCTACGGAATGCAGAATACGCTTCCACGATTTTTTTAAGTTTGCACCAGCCGGCAAAAACGTATGTAAAGTCGAATTTCCGTAAGTCGGGGAGATCCTGTACTTGTTGCTTTAGCTTGAATGGTCATTAGACTCAGCGACACTCGCTTCTGAATTTGATTTTCCATCTATATTATTAATAGCTGTTCCATCTTCCCTATAGCACCTGAACAATGTTTTGTGATCACTGTTGATCTTAAGTGCGTTGATCCTTTGACATTTTTCTTGCATCAAATGCCTCTACTAATGTTAATGCTAATGTTCTTTTATATGCGCACGGTCCCTTAAAATAGTATTCACTGTCGAAGCAGCAAAACCTATTTCCTGTGTAACAGATGACAAACTTTGTCCTGCTTCGTACTTAATCATTTTCATCTTCATTTCTAAACCAATTTGTTTCGTTTCCTGGCACTACCACCACTTGCACTTTCCGTTGTCCCTTTCCCTTCATCATTATAATACGTAAATAGGAATGAAGAGAAGTTTCTGAAAAATTTGTTTTTTATATGATTGAAGATTTCAGGAAGGGGAACACATTTCACCATAAATACCGTAACGTAAAAACCCCACAAAATTCCAGTTATTGGTATTATCGCAAATGCAATAAAATCGAGTGTACTACCCGTTTATAATGAGTTGCACTGACAGAAAAGCCCAATAAACCGGAAAGTGACACTTGTTTTTATTGTTTTCTGGTCATGACCTCCAGAAACATGTTTTAGAATAATATCACAAAGGCGTTCAAAATTGATCTTATAACGGAACATACGATGAAAGTGTAGTGAAATTTTCATTATAAAAATGACCTTTTAGAGAGATAAATAGCTTAGTAATATAGTGACATTTTCAAATTCCAAGGACTTGGAATTTGAATTCCTTGGACCTCCATTTATTCCTACGGGATGCAAAATACGTTTCCCCATTTTTTTTTAAGTTTGCACCAGCCGACAAAAACTTACTTAAAGTCGAATTTACGTAAGTCGGGGAGTTCCTTTAATTGTTACGACACATGGGCTATCCAAAGCTGAAGCACTGGATATTATGCTTGCTGACAAAATAGTGCTTTTTTCTTTTTCTTTTTTTTTTTTTTTTTTGCTGTAAATGATGAATTATTAACGTTTGCTAACGCGGCTGAATGAAATGTTCTGCTCACATTAACTAACTACCTATTTTTTTTTTTTTTTATGTAGTGAACTTATATTTCTCAGCAGGTTGCAAAAAATTGCAAACCCCAGCAATTGATTTTTGCTGAACAGCATAATTCGCATTTTAATCGATGGCTTTTCGCTGCAGCTGAAATCCGCTGCCTTACTGCATGTAATGCATTCTTGAATCGGGTTAAGGAGCAGAACATGTCTTCCCCCTAACCCGCAAGCCGCCTAATGATGGGGGCGCGGTGCCCTACTAGCCCTCATTCCTCAAGATTAAAGTTCGCAGCGAAAACGCTGCTGCGTTTAGTCTAGACGCGTTTATAGACCTATCAAATTTTTGTGTACCCTCGTCGCGAAAGACGGTTTGGCTGTTATTTGGGGAAAATTGGTGTCAATCCCAGTTAGTTGAGTTTGAGACCACCAAATTCAATGCTGAATGGAAAATCCCTATAGCGGTATCAGCTGGAATCAAACCTTGAAAAGCTATTACAAGCTGCTACCGTGATCCCGTATGCTATCCCCATAATTTTGATATTTCATATCACATTTCTCCCTAGTCACATGTTGCATTCCATTGTTAGGTGCCGCTATAGATGTTTTCATATCAAAAAACAAATACTGTACAGTATAGCCTATATTTTTTTTTTTTTTTCACATATATTTGTTTTATTTCACAGAAATTCGTATATAATATACGTATTTCTGTGAAATAATAATAAAAATACATACTTCTTTTAACAATACAAGCAATAGAAATTAAATATATTTTTCCGGGGAGTGAATTTTTCTTAATAATTCTTCATTATTTGCTATTTCTTCGTACAATTCTTCACAAGAATGAGCAAAATTGCACTTACCGTGCACCATCGATGGAGACAAAAGATGTCGCAAGGATGCAGAACAAAATAAAAAAAAAAAAAAAAAAAAAAAAAAATGCAAAATCGTGATTCATGATATAAGTATGGAGGCTAGATGTCCAATCCGGGACAGTTTGTAATGCGGGGCAAATGACTGTTGTTATTTGGTTTTTAGGAGCATTAGCAACTAAGGCCATATTGCTCCGGGGATATGCGGTGGTCATTCCCTGACCTTTCCATATCCTCCGTATTTGGTGTTCACGGGCTCGAACCCCAGTCTAATCAAGAAGCGTGTGCTACGCACTGCTGCTCCTGACCACCCATCTACGCGCCGCAAACGACTGAAATCCGGTACGTACTATCCCGTCTGGTCACTTTATATCAGATACAATCTGGACTTCTTTTTTTAAATATAAACTTCTAGAACGCCGAGTAAGTTCCCCCTAGGAAAGGAGGGGGGTTCGGGGTTCTTTACCCAGAATTTTTTTTAGAAAAACCATGGCGGTAACGGCATTAGTAATAACAAATATTTTTTTATTTTAAAATAAATAAATAAAAGAAACCAGAGGTTTTTTTTTTTTTTTTTTTGTAAATAATTAAAAGTTTTTTGCAAATATTATTTTACAGTCTTTTCTATCATTTTATTTTATTTTATTTTATTTCATTATTCAATCAGTCATAAACGGTTGGTGTGTGTGTTTAAAATTGGTGGTATGAATAATCCCAACCTCAGAGGCCTTATTGCAGACACATCATGGTATCCAATCAAATTGGTCAGACAAGACTTCCCTTTAACAAAACCATGCTGTATCCGAGCAGTAACTGAAGTCTTGTCGAAATGATACTGCACTGTTTCTTTAACCAGTGCCTCCATTCATTTCCATGGAACAGAATTTAAACTAACAGGTCTGTAATTACTTGTGTCTCCCTATGTGAATTGGGGTCATATTTGCACATCTCCAGTCCATGGGTACCTCCGCTGAGTCCAAGGAAACTATCATAATTATGGCTAAGGATTTGCTTACTTCCTTTGCTGTCTCCTTTAATATAATAGATCCAATAATAACTAAATAGATCCAATCCACCCCAAGTGGCTGTCTTATGTTTATCTTCAACAATTTCTCTTTCAATTTTTCTCTTAGTTATT
Organism: Mastigoproctus giganteus; assembly: GCF_048544385.1. Lineage (NCBI taxonomy): Eukaryota > Metazoa > Arthropoda > Arachnida > Uropygi > Thelyphonidae > Mastigoproctus > Mastigoproctus giganteus. The sequence continues at coordinate 79,988,066 of NC_143577.1, read as the reverse complement.
ACAAAATCATCTAGCTTACGGCCAGAGATTAATACACCTCTGGCATTCCCCTCCCCGAATAACTCCTGATTTGTGAATGTAGATGCAAAATATTCATTTAGTTTGTTAGCTACCTGAAGAGGATCATCAACAGTTGAACTACCGATATCCAATGGACCAATCTGATTCATTCCCCTTCCTTCTAGAGTTTACATAAGTAAAGAACTCTTTGCTGTTTTTCTTTGCATCCTTTACGAAAGATTTCTCGTAATGTGCCTTTGCCTGCCTAACCTCCTTTGTGACTTGGTTACAAACCAGCTGTCATAGGCTTCTGTGTTACCTCTTAATTTATATGTATCCCTCGCATTTTTCTTCTCTGCCACATGTTTCATTAGTTCATCTGACATCCATTTAGGCGTAAAACCTGAAAAATATATCTTAGTTGGTATGAAAACCCTAGTAGCATCTAAGATTAATTATTTGAATGTTTCCCTTTTGAACTTGCTGTTGGTAACATCATCAGTTGGTCCCATCGTATAGAATTTGAATACTGTCTCAGCCCTCCGTAGTCGCCTTTACGAAAGGAAAACCCTTCCCTTTACCCCTGATGTTTACCCCTGTAGTTATCTCTTTGAGTAAATCCCAATTCAGCACACTGTGATCACTGCCACCCAGTGGTTCCTTTATCTGCAGATCCTTAATGCATGAAGGATCACTACTGATAATCAGATAAAGAGTATTACTTCCTCTCGTTGCCTCACGACATGCTGATGTAGTAAACAATCATCCAGTAAATCCACAAAAGCCTTCCTAGTGTGTGAGTGACCAACCCACAAATTCCAGTCAATATCTGGGAAATTAAAATCCTCCATTATAAGACTCTCTGATTTACTGGCCCGCTCTATTTCCCTGTACAGTTTAATCTACTCATCAGAGTCATTAGGCCTATAACACACACTGCTACTCTCAATTTTGATTTCTTAATGCTTATGTCACACCAAACTGACTCAACACTGCACTGTCCTGCCATGTTGACTGCCTGTACTTCCTTGGATTTTATGTGTTTCTTAACTAATAGCGTAACCCCTCCTACCTTCCTATCTTTGCTGTACACATTTTACTCCCCAAAATCCATTTCTGCATTCCTTCAGTTCACAGAGATATTCCTTATATCTCTGTGACATCACGTCTCTGCTGTCCCAACAATATCTGCCTTTGATATTTTGACAAATACCTCACATTCATCAAATTTATTTGCCAAACTGCTAGCAATGGTGTACACGGAAGTATACATGCACCTGTTCCTATTCTTAGCTACCCTAACACAGCCCATGTGTTTACTTGTACCGCATGACTCCCAGAAATCACCTGCATCTTGTTTTCCTGGCCGCTGTTCATTCCAATAAAAGCAGTGCAGGAATCACTTTCGCTTAATTAACTGCGTTATGCAGCAATTAGCTGCTAGATGGCAAAGCTTGTGGTTGTAACGTATGGGAACGTTGTGAATGTCAGCGTTAGTCAGCGGTCAGGATGGTTTGCTTCAAATTAATTATGACGATACCACGGTGCTACACGCGCAGACTACTCGCGCTTCAGTGATAGGATGGACACAACATCCTCTTCTTCTGTTAAAGGAAGTATTAGAGCGCGAGACGTGCCGTGACTCCAACCAGGCACGGCGCCGGCAATGGTGTGACCGATCGATAACCATGATATCGCGGCGTGGGTTAGTTTCGTGCTGGGTCGACTAGAAGTACTCAGCAATGGCCGAATGTTCTACTTGCACTGAATGAATGGCTCTTTCGTGTTCAGATACACGTTTGTTGAGTCTTCTGCCAGTTTCCCCCGATGTAGCAACTAGTGCACTCATGGCAAGAAATGCGGTAGACTAGTCCATTCTTCATCAAAGTGCAACTGGTGTTTTTACTTTGGAGACAAGGGATCGCAACTTCCTGCCTGAGAGTTTTAAGCACTTTATCTAATGGGATTTTAAAGACCCTAGAAACCTGCTGTGATAGGTTCGGGTAGTATGAGATAAAGGTGATCTTGACTGAGTCATTACCGTTAACAGTTCTGTTGGGTTGCTACGTGGTCACAGGCCTGTAGCTCTCGCCTATCTAGGGTACTGGTGGCATAGCCACACGTCGCAAGATCTGTCTTGTAAAAACAGATCTTGCGAGGTGTGGTTGCAGCATCCAATAATATTCAATGGGATTTTAAAGACCCTAGAAACCTGCTGTGATAGGTTCGGGTAGTATGAGATAAAGGTGATCTTGACTGAGTCATTAACGTTAACAGTTCTGTTGGGTTGCTACGCCGTCCCAGGCCTGTGGTCACGGGCCTGTAACTCTCGCCTATTGGGTGGCTACGTGGTCACGGGCCTGTAGCTCTCGCCTATCTAGGGTACTGGTGGCATAGCCACACCCTCGCAAGATCTGTCTTGTAAAAACAGATCTTGCGAGGTGTGGTTGCAGCAGGTCTACAAATACTCACTGGTAATCTTCCGTTGGATTTTCGTACCATTTCCCTGGGTTTAATTTACTGTGTTCCGAATTAACTTTTGGTGTAAATCCTTGAAAGCACTTCTTATCTGTTCCAATGATAAGAAGTGTCTTTAATGGTTTACACCGAACCTACAGGCCTCGTATCTGTTAACTGGACATGGCTTTATCAAGAAGAAGCTGTATGATCTGGATCTTTCTCAAGACAGTTATGTTTCTTTGGAGAAACTGAAGACTGGCCCACGTAATCCCTTTGTGCACCATCTATCGTGACCCCTTGGAACGACTATTCACAGATCTTAACCTGACGGTTATGCAACCTGTTAGTGCACGATTCAGTTCCAAATATGCTTTTACAGCTTTTTCCACATTAGCTACTTCTCGCTTTTAGAAAAGCGCAACATCCTGGCATCAGCTCCTCCATAGACCATCCCACAACCAACTCCCAGTCACCCATAATATTTCAGCCTAATTATATCATTACCCTACGTGTACCCATTCTAGGGTTACCTTTCATTGCTTCACTCCCGTTTACGAGTCATATCAGCTGTCTGCTTCTTCTAACCCAGATGGCAACTTGACTTCTGAGTAGGATGTGCTGACGATGCTCCTTCCGTTTCTCCTCTCTTGTTGCGCTTCTTCACTGGTTCCTGCAACTTCCCTTCTTGGTTACCTGGATAGACTCTTCTCAACCAGGTTGACTGATTGATATTGTTATTTATGATGCAATAGTTACTTAGGTCAAATTGTGCCAATCAGTGAGAACGAGGTCACATGGGGTGACTAAAAATAGTCAGGAACCGGTCATATAGATGTATCCCTTTTAGGAAGCAGAAGAATTCCAGGAGATTTGCATCATTACCTATGATATGGCGAAGTGTGAAGGTTCTTCTTAATTTCGTTTAAAACTGAAGGAGAAGGAGAAGAATAATATGAAGGAGGTTCTTCGGGCATGAGTGTATAATGTACATTCAACAAGAATATGCTTCACTGTGAGCAGAGTATTGCATTGCTTATACCGCGAAGGATCATTTCCTGAAGATAAAGATGAGTGAGCTGACTGTGACCGATTAGTGCTCTGGCAAAAATGACTTCTTTTTTGTGTTTATTCGGATACTGGAATCCCCTAACTGTGGTTCAAACTTTATTTGAAGGAGCTTGTTATGCATTTGAGTTTGTCATAGAAGTGTCCATTGTTCCTTACGTATACTTCTGATATTGGATCTGTCGTCAATATATGGAACATAATATGTGGTGATACATTGTTGGAATAGATGAATGCTGCCTAATCAGCAATTTCATTCCCTAATGTCCCAATATAGTCTGGGATTTAGCAAAATTTAACTGCTTGCTGCTGATCCTGAATTTGCATCACCTGAGTTTATATGGTTTTCATGATAGGATGCGTCGGTGAGGAGGAATTTTCTAATGCTAAAAAAATACATTCTGCGAGTCTATATTACACGTTTGTACATTCAATTCAATATTCTCCATCCGTACATTGAGTGGACAGTTGGAGAATATTTTGTAGGGCAAGCTTGATGGCGTAATTCTGCTATATAGCTACTGCCTTCAGTGGGAAGTGGAACAGATGGTGTTACGGGGGAAGAATTGCAGCACTGACTCCACTCCCAGAATTTGATTCACTAGTGTATATTTTTGCAAAATGTTGGTAACTTGGGTGTGAACGGTATGGAGTTGTTAATATTTGCACGGGAATGTGTTCCCCAGTTTAGGAAAAACTGGCACAGAATGGTTTAATAGAAGACTATGGAGGATCTGAACTGTTTGGATCTTTTAGTATTAGTATTAGTATTAGTAATGGTTACATTGTGCAAGGAAGCCTTTGGCTTATGCTGCACCAGCCAACAAAAAATAAAAATAAATATAATGGGGGATTTTAATTTCCCAGATATTGACTGGAATTTGGGGGCTGGTCACTCACACACTAGCAAGGCTTTTGTGGATTTATTGGATGATTGTTTTCTACCTCAGCATGTTCGGGAGGCAACTAGAGGGAGTAATACTCTTGATTCGATTATCAGTAGTGATTCTTCATGCATTAAGAATCTGCAGATAAATTAACCACTAGGTGGCAGTGATCACAGTGTTCTGAAGTGGGATTTACTGAAAGAGGTAACTACCATTAGGGGTAAAGGGAAGGCTTATTGCTTTCGTAAAGGCGACTACGATTGACTGAGACACTATTTAAATTCTATACAGTGGGACCACCTGATGATGTTACCAATAGCAAATTCAAAATGGGAAGCATTCAAAGAACTTATCTTGGAAGCTACTAGGCTTTACATACCAACTAAGAAATATTGTTGAAGGTTTAGGCCTAAATGGGTATCAGATGAACTAATGAGACATGGCAGAGAAGTAAAATGCATGGGATACATAAAAATTAACACGTGACACAGAAGCCTATATTAGATACAAGTTGATCTGTAACCAAGTTACAGAGGAGGTTAGGCATGCGAAGGCAGATTACGGATATCTTTGGCAAGGGATGCAAAGAAAAACAGCAAAGAGTTCTTTACTTATGTAAACTCTAGAAGGAAGGGGATGAATCAGATTGGTCCACTTGATATCGATGGGTCAACTGTTGATGATCCTGCTCAGGTAGCTAACAAACTAAATGAATATTTTGCATCGACATTCACACATGAGGAGTTATTCAGCGAAGGGAATGCCAGAGGTGTATTCAACTCTGGCAGTAAGCTAGAGAATCTTGTAATAACTGAGAGTAAAGTGGAGGAGAAATTGTTGAAGATAAATACAAGAAAGGCACCTGGGGTGGATGGGATCTATCCAGTTATATTAAAGGAGGCAGCAAAGGAAGTAAGCAAACCCTTACCCATAATTATGAGAGCTTCCTTGAACTCAGAGGAGGTACCCATGTACTGGAGATGTGCAAATGTGACCCCAATTCACAAAGGAGGATCAAAGGCTGACACAAGTAATTATAGACCTGTTTGTTTAACTTCTGTTCCCGGAAAATTAATGGAGGCACTGGTTAAAGAAGCACTGCTGGATCATCTAGACAAGACTTCAGTTATAGCTCGGACACAGCATGGTTTTGTTAAGGGGAAGTCTTGCTTGACCAATTTGATTGGATACTATGATGCAGTCACAAAAGAACTGGATGCAGGGAATAACTTTGATATTATATACTTGGATCTTAGAAAGGCTTTTGATACTGTTGCACATGGAAGACTGCTGCACAAATTGGAGCAGTGTGGCATTGGAGGAAAATTGCTGCTATGGATAAAGGGGTGGTTGAGGGGGAGAAGACAGAGAGTGGTAATCAATGGACACCGCTCATCGTGGACTAATGTTATTAGTGGAGTCGCTCAGGGTTCAATATTGGGTCCATTATTGTTTTCTGTATTTATAAATGATATTGATGATGGTATATCAAGCTTAGTGTCCAAGTTTGCAGACGATACGAAGGTTGTCAGGATCTGGAAAGGTGGAGCAGATGGGCTGAGAGGTGGCAAATGAAGTTTAACATTGACAAATGTAAAGTACTACATATGGGAAACAGCAACTCCGGAGCAACGTATCAACTCTGTAGTACTACACTGACAGAAGTAGAGAATGAAAGGGACCTGGGGGTTGTTGTGCAGGCAGATATGAAGTTCTCTGAGCAGTGCAGACGGGCTGAAAGAGTAGCTCATGGTGTATTGTCAATGATATATAGGAATTTTTCTAGCAGGGATAAGGAAGTAATTATTCCCTTGTATAAGGCAATGGTCAGACCACACTTAGCGTACTGTATACAGGCCTGGAGGCCTCATTTCAAGAAGGATGTAATCACCGGAGTACAGAGAAGGGCAACAAGATTAGTGAATGGAACAAAGGGGTGTTCTTATGAAGAAAGGCTTAAGTTTTGCAAATTACAGTGTCTGGGGACTAGGCACCAGCGAGGTGATCTGATAGAGGTGTATAAAGTCTTGAATGGTTTGAGCATGCTCAGTGCTGATGGGATTCTTCCTCTTGCTCAGAATAATCACCTGAGAGGGCAAAAATTCAAATTGAGGAAAGATAGATGTAGGACAGCCGTGCGGAAATTTGCCTTTAGCCAGCGGGTGGTTGGTTGGTGGAACAGACTTCCATCCCTTGTCGTGGAAGTTGATAGCCTAAATAAGTTTAAGGCTTAGCTGGACAGGTATTTCGAACGAACAGAGGGGTGAAGTGGAAGTGGTTATTTTTTATTTATTTATTTATTTATTTTTTTTTTTGGCTGATGATGCATAAGCTTGCTTTCTTGCCTCAAATGCCTCTACTAATGCTAATAAGAAAATTAAAAAATAATAATTATTAATAAGAGAAAAGGAAACAGACAACCTATACGTTTGTCTCCTCCCATAGGTAACTATCCAGCTGACCTTTGAATTTCCCCAAACTGTCAGCCTCTACCACCTATGTAGGTAACTTATTCTAGTAATTTATAACACGCTCGCTAAAATAAAACTTTCTGCAATCCACTCTAAAAAACATCTCCCGTTCTGTAACTTGAAATTATGGCCCTAGTTCTAGAATCATTTCTAACCGTGAAAATTTCGTCCTCATTCATTTTACTTATGTTTCTCAGCCTTAAATATCTCAATCAAGTCTCCTCTAAGGTGCCAAGTTTCTAAGCTCTGCAACCCACATATTCGAAGTCTTTCTCATATGGACGCCCTTGTACCGATCTCACCAGGTGAGTTACCCGTCTTTGGACCCTTTCAAGAAGTACAATGTCTTTCTTTCTTTAGGTGTGGTCTAACAATAGCCTTATATAATGGGATTATGTCCTCCTTATATCTACTAGCAATTGTTTGATTAATCATCAATAGGGCACCATGGGCCTTTCTTGCAACCTGTCTACAATGCTCGGAGAACTTCATATCTGACCGGCTTTAATTCAACTCCACCAAGTGTATGTTATTTTGGGGTGACTTTCCCAGGTGCAATACCTTACACATTGCTGGATTAAAACATAGCTGCCATTTTTCTGACCATACCTGAAGTCGATCTTTTCGACTGAAGTCGGGCCTTTCTTGCAACCTGTCTACAATGCTCGGAGAACTTCATATCTGACCGGCTTTAATTCAACTCCACCAAGTGTATGTTATTTTGGGGTGACTTTCCCAGGTGCAATACCTTACACATTGCTGGATTAAAACATAGCTGCCATTTTTCTGACCATACCTGAAGTCGATCTAGGTCACTCTGAGGAAATTGTGCTTGGCGGTGACCATTAACTACTCTACCAATCTTTAGATCATCTAAAAATTTAGACATCACGCCCTCTATCTTGTCGTCGATGTCATTTATGAAAATCAAAAACAACAGTGGTCCTGATACTGAACCTTGGGGAAGCCAACTTCTTACATCAACCCAATCTGAGGAATAACCATTTATGACAACCCTCTTCCCCCTGACCTGAAGCTGTCCATCTGAGAATTTTCCCTGTGATTCCAACGTGCTTTAGTTTATAAAGTAACCGCTCACGTGGGACTGAGGCAAATGCTTTGCTGAAATCCAAATAATGTCGAAAATATTCCAGCTGTTGAGTGACGCTGTCAAAATAGCTAACCAGATTAGTTAAACATGATTTTCTCTTTCAAAAACCATGCTGAGTATCCTTCAGAATTCCATTCCTATCAAAATGATCCTGAATTCCACCCTTGATCATTGTCTCCATGATTTTCCCTACTACTGAAATTAGACTAACCGGCCGTTAATTTCCCACTTCACGCTTAGAACCGCCCATGTATTGGAGATACATTGGCACTTTTCCAATCCAACGGAATCACCGGAGTCCAGTGGTACTCTCATAATTAGCCTCGATGGTTCAATGCACTCTCTTGCCGACTGCCTTAAGGCTACAGGGTATATGCCATCAACCCCAGGAGCCTTACGGATGCATAGCCTCGAAAGTTTTTTCATTAAATGAACACGTGAAATTTCAATATCATTATTTAAATTTTGTTCAACTCCTCTCCCATAATATATGTCATTGACACCAAGGGTTTTTCTTCTGTAAATATCGATGCAAAGTAACTGTTGAGTTCATCTGCAACTTCACCATGGGTATCTAATACTATTACACGCCCATTACAAAGGGTCTAATGGGGTTTGTCCTTTCCTTCTTTGCATTAATATATATCCGAAGTATTCCTTATCCCCCCCCCCCTCTTTACTCTCTTTGCCATCGATTTCTCGTAATCTGCCTTTGCAAGGCTAACCTTATTAGCATTAGCATTAGTAGAGGCATATGATGCAAGAAAGCAAGCTTATTCAGCATCAGCCAAAAAAAAAAAAAAAAAAACCACTACTCCCATTTCACCCCTCCGTTCGTTCGTAATACCTGTCCAGCTGAGCCTTAAATTTGTTTAGGCTATCAACTTCAACAACAAGCGATAGGAGTCTATTCCACAAACCAACTGCCCGCTGGCTCAAGGCAAATTTCCGCACATCTATCCGACATCCGTCCTTCCTCAATTTGAATTTATGCCCTCTCAGGTGATTATTCTGAGCAAGAGGAAGAATCCCATCGGCATTGAGCATGCTCAAGCCATTCAAAGCCTTATACACCTCTATCAGATCACCTCGCCGATGCCTAGTCTCCAGGCTCTGTAATTTGCAAAACTTAAGCCTTTCTTCGTAAGAGCAACACTTTGTTCCATTCACTAATCTTGTTGCCCTTCTCTGTACTCGTTCCAGCAGCTCTACATCCTTCTTGAAATGAGGCCTCCAGACCTGTATACAGTACTCAAGGTGTGGCCTGACCAATGCCTTATACAAGGGAATAATCACATCCCTGTCCCTGCTAGAAATATTCCTATATATCATTGACAAGACACCATGAGCTACTCTTGCAGCTCGTCTGCACTGCTCAGAGAACTTCATATTTGCCTGCACAATTACCCCCAGGTCCTTTTCATTCTCTACCACTGTCAGCGTAGTACCACAGAGTTGATACGTTGATCTGGGGTTACTGCTTCCCATATGTAGTACTTTACATTTGTCAATGTTAAACTTCATTTGCCACCTCTCAGCCCATCTGCTCAACCTTTCCAGATCCTGTTGCAGCAGCATAGTATCAGTAGTGTCCTTAACAATCCTGCCAACCTTGGTATCGTCTGCAAACTTGGACATTAAGCCTGATACACCATCATCAATATCATTTATAAATACAGAAAACAACAATGGACCCAACACTGAACCCTGAGGAACTCCACTAATAACATTAGTCCATGTTGAGCAGTGTCCATTGATTACCACTCTCTGTCTTCTGCCACTCAACCAACCCTTTATCCATAGCAGCAATTTGCCTCCAATGCCACACTTCTCCAATTTGTGCAGCAGTCTTCCATGCGCAACAGTATCAAAAGCCTCTCTAAGATCCAAATATATAATATCAAAGTTATTCCCTGCATCCAGTTCTTTTGTGACTACATCATAGTATCCAATCAAATTGGTCAGACAAGACCTGCCCTTAACAAAACCATGCTGTATCTGAGCTATAACTGAATTCTTGTCCAGATGATCCTGCAGTTTTGTCTGACCTCCTCTGTGGTTAGACAAAACAAGTGCATAAAAGCTTTAAGTTGTTATGGTCGTCAGAGGCGGATTTAACGGCGGGCGCGCCCTGGGCCCCGACTTTTGAAGAGCCCACGCAAAACCCCAACAAATTAGTTGAAAATATTAGTTCAAAACTTTGTGATTATTATTATGCTATTATTAATTATATTATATTCATATTTTATTGGAAATAAAACATTAATAGTAGATAATATTTTTTATTTATTTTAAAAAATGGTTAACATGTATTTTTATTTTCCCTGTCTCTCTCTCTTTTTTTAAGGGGCCCAATATTTTCTTCTGCGCCCGGGGCCTCAACCGACCTTAATCCGCTCCTGATGGTCGTGATCAGTTCTGAATTACTGTACTTAGTGGATTGTTGCTCTGTCTTATTGTAATTGTGATCTTTTAAAGTTTGTTGAAGCTCCAAAGAGCTCATTCTTCCAATTTGGTAATGAACACAATGTTAAGTAAATAGAAATCCTCAGTTCAAAAATGTTTCCCATAGGTAGAATAAAATATTTATAAATTCTGAAATATTACTTAAAAATGAGCTTTAAATTTAGGTATACGTATTTTTTCATCTTTATTTGTGCAGTTAATATTTCATACCTTTAGATCATTTTCCCTTCTAAGAAGTTTTCCCCTCTTAAGAAGTTCTAAACCTCTACTCCCTTGTAAAAATTCTTTATCCGGGCTCTACTGTAGTTATGCCATGAAATTGAAAACATAGTATTAAATAAAATATACAGTAGAAAAATTTTTTTTCTTTCTCTTGTCCACAGAATGAGTAAAAGCTAACTGAACCTTCTCTTGGCACAGTTGGTTGTTCTAGTAAACGAATTGAACTGGTCAGTGCCTTTGCACCATGTTTTCTTCATAGTGAACTGCCCAAGTCGATAATTGGCATCGTTTTAATTTTACCTCATATTGTGAATCCCTTCACGAGTGACCGAGGCACAAAGAGTTACTTTGAATAAGAAACGCTTCGCCAGTGGAGAAGAAGATGTTACTTATTCTCGGCGGATACCACCACCCAGACGGCACCTTTTCGAAGCTGAATGGCTTCTCATCCGTGAGTGGGCAGGTACCCCCATGTTGCAATAGTGACAACCCATTTATAAAGTATAAGTCTATAATATGAGCGATGCCTGATGTTGTGTAATTGTATAAACTAAATTGTTTTGCATGAAGCATGGGACTACGCTTAAGTTTCACTATTGAACGGGTCAGTGCCTTTGCACCATTTTTGTTTGTAGTGAACTGTCCAAGTCGATAACTGGTATCGTTTTAATTGTGTCTCATTTTGTAAATACCTTCACAACGGGTGGCCGAGGTATTGCACTACTTTGAATACGTATCGCTTCACTAGTGGAGAAGACTAATGTTATTTATTCTCGGCGGATATCACCACTCAGATGGCTCCGTTTCGAAGCAGCTATTATGGACTTATACTTCATAACTGGGTTGTCACTATTGCAACAACAGGGTACCTGCCCATCCACCGATGAGAAGCTTCGAAACGGTGCCGTCAGGGTTGTGGTATCAGCCGAGAATAATATAATTAACATTAGTCTTCTTCACTGGTGAAGCGTTACTTATTCAAAGCAATGCAGTACTTCAGCCACTCGTGAAGGTATTCGCAATATGAGATACAATTAAAACTATGCCAATTATCGATTTGGACACTTCACTACGAATAAAACATGGTGCAAAGGCATTGACCCGTTTAATAGTGAATCTTAAGTGTAGTTCCTATGCTTCATGCAAAATAATCGTCAGAGTAAAGGAATATACTCTTGTTATATTAACATCTATAACATATGAGAAGGGCCAGATTAGTGAATGAAACAAAGGGTTGCTCTTACGAAGAAAGGCTTAAGTTTTGCAAATTACAGTGTCTGGAGACTAGGTACCTGCGAGGTGATCTGATTGAGGTGTATAAAGGCTTGAATGGTTTGAGCTTGCTCAATGCTAATGGAATTCTTCCTCTTGCTCAGAATAATCGCCTGAGAGGGCATAAATTCAAATTGAGGAAAGACAGTTGTAGGATAGATGTGTGTAAGTTTGCCTTTAGCCAGCGTGTGGTTGTTTGCTGGAACAAACTTCCATCTGTTGTCATTGTAGAAGTTGATAGCTTAAATAGATTCAAGGCAGAACAAGACAAATATTTGGAGCGAGTGGGTGGGTGAAATGAGAAGGTTTTTTTTTTTTTTTTTTGGCTGATGAGCTTGCTTTCTTGCATCATGTAACTTTACTAATGTTAATCTCCTGTCGGCAATATTTGTAAACACGTCTGTTTTTTAATTGGTATTTGAAGGGAACCATGTGAGTGTATGAAAGTGTAGCAAAGGCACTGTGGAGAGATTTTGCTGTAATTGAGCTTACTACAGAAGAACCTTTCGGGTTTTTAAATTTAATATAGAGCTATGAGTTTCGGAAATAATTATGGTGCGGGAGGAGATTCGAAAGTTCAAATCGATTCAGAATTGAAGAATTTTATCGAAGGAGAAACCCAGAAACAAAGATTTCAGTATTTGGTAAACGAATTGACAGAAAAATGTTGGGATATATGTGTTGATAAACCTGGTCAGCGTTTAGATTCAAAGGTAGAAAATTGTTTGTCAAATTGTGTTAATCGATTCATAGATACTACGAACTTTGTTGTGCAACGATTGGAAAAGATGGGTAGTCAGTATGCAGGAAGTGAGCTTGAATTAGAATGATTTGCAGTAAAGGTAATAATAGTATTAGTACTGGCAGAATTATGTAAATGAAATTAAAATGATGTGAAAAAAATGGGCTATATATATGACTTTCCCATTCCGTCTTATAATTGATTTATTTCGGGATTTATCAGCGTAAGCCCGTTCAACCTTTTACTAATATATTTACCCCCTGTAACTTCAATATTACGTAGTACATCATGTGTTTTTCATTATATACCTCAAACTCTAAAATCCTGTAGCCTGGTGCAATTGAAGGTGCTGGATTTTAAAATTTCACAAATTTTAGATAGGTTCTATATGGTTGAGTTGCGTTAGAGGAGCACCTTTCAATAAATATTCAGTACAAACAACAACTTATTTACATCTGTGAATATTTATAATAACTATCTTTTCTATCCATCTGTTTTTTTAGTCAGCAGGATTTAAACTATGTGGATAATGCAGTGGTCTCGATTCTCACAGCGAAACAAACTTGCATTTCCAATGAAATGCTTGGTATTACACTACAACAGATAGCTTTAATTATGTTATGACTCTGAATACATATTTTGTGTACTGCATGGCAGCCAGTGTTGATTCCAGAATAAAACCATATAGCCTACTTAGTCGCAAGTAAACTGTTTGTCTGAAATACTATCAAGAGATGGTTCTTGTGAAAATAAAGGAAACCTGGAAACAAAAATTCCGACACTTGAAACAGTGGTTTTTAGTCAATTTGTGCAGCCGGAAATATTGCCCACTTAATTATTTTGAAAATTTCATGTCTTCTGAATTTTAGTGATTTTTTTTTGCCGCACACCAATGGTGGTATGAGTACCACACGGGCGTTCCTAGGGTATGTGGCGCCTGGGTGCCAATCACAATTTGGTGCCTCCTTTAAAATTACTTCATATGTGTATGTAAGTTTCAGGTTTTCAGGCACCTTCTTGAATGTTGGTGCCAGAGTGCATAGCACCCCTTGCACCCCAGGATGGGCCACCCCTGGTACCACACTTTGGGAAACACTGCTTTAGTTGATGTGACTTTTTTGTGTTGTGTTTATTTTACATAAATTTATTGAATTCGTGTTTTATAATTGAAAAATTGTGTAAACTGATAATATAGACCCTAAAGATTGCAGTAAGAAGAAAATTTCAATTAAAATTAAACAAAAAGCTGAATACGGTGCTGTTTCTTGTATTTTCTCTACCTTGTGAACTCCTGACCGTGTGGTCGTCCCTGAGTATAAACAGAAAATTTATTTTATTTAAAAAATGTGGTGAAAATTTCAATGTCCGAAATCTTGGAACAAATATTAAAATAAAAATGACTATTTTTCACTGCGAGGGAAGTTTATTCTACCGGGTGTGAGTTTTAACCCTGTTCACTCTCCCCCCCTGGATTCAACACTGATGACAACTTATGTTGAACAACTTTTTTGTCTGCATTTGATCAGTAGAGACTACCAACTATCTGATGAGAGATCAGTTAGGCCTGAAACAGGCAATCATAACAGTCTCATTTTTTAATATCTCACCTTTTGGATAGGCTCTCTATTTAACCTTATGTCACTCACTCCCTCAATTTAAAATAGATATCCATATGTTGTCTGTTAGCTATTTTTTTTAAATTTTAATTCGATAAAAGCTTTCTAAGTGATTGAAAATGGTGATCTGTTAATTATGATTTGCAAAACCCAATTAAAAAATATCGAACAAAAATAAATTAGAGAAATCAATAATAAAGATTAATTTTTTATTGTATTTTTGTAGAATTTTTAAGGTTACTGATCCTCAGATTGAAATCCAGATGCATTATGAATGTTTGTATTCTTGTCAACTGTTCATTTAGCTGGTGAAATCAGAGCTCCAGCAGAATTATAATGATTTGTCACTGGCATCCCACAGGCTTCACAAGGGAATGGGAATTATCCAGATGAAAAGGTAGACACTTTTGTTTTCCTGATGTCTGTTAAACACAACCCAAAAAAATTATCTCATAATTTATAGTATATTGAAATGAAAACAGAAAATACTATATAACCAGTTAGAGAATATTGGCAAATTTGATTTTGTTTTCAAATTTAAAAAAGAAAACAGAAAAATTTTAAAATAGTTATGTCTGTCAGACACCATACAAAAAGTTTTGCAATACCAGGACAACTAATTGTAAAAGCAGGTTTTTTCTGCTGTGAGAATTAAGACCATTGCATTATCTTTGCAGGTTGCAAAAACAGGTTAAAAGACAAGATGTTCTACTGGCATCTTATAAAGAGAGAAGTGTTGTTCCTTTTTCTTTTTTGCATGGTTTCATAAAGACAAATGCTGCCATTGATATGAGCACGAGACTGCTTTATTATTTCCAAATTTTAAAATGTTGAATTTTTTTTCCTTTTTTTTTTTTTTTTTTTTTGTGAAATGTTTCAAATTTTATAGAATTTACTGTAGATTTATCTGAAAAATGATTTTTTTTTTAAATAAAGGAAAAACAAAATGAAATAGAATCTTCAAGTATCATGAGTAATTTTTCTAAGACCATACACTACAGAATCTACATGTATATAGATTCTGCAGTGTACGGTCTTAGAACAATTTAGAACTGCAGAATCTACATGTATGGTCTTAGAACAATTAGAACTGCAAAATCTACATATATGTAGATTCTGCACTTATACAAATCAATCAGATCATCTCGAAGGGTGTAGCCCCCAGATGCTGCAATTTGCAGAACATAAGCTTTTCTTGGTAATAGCAACCAAACAAGACTCGAAAGACAAATTATGAAAACATCATCGAGGCTGCTTTTATTCTGGTTCCATATGTGCTGTACTTTCTCTTTGTTTTTATTTATGTAAGAAAATGACAGGAGAAAATAATAACAGAATTTGAACATGATTGTTTGGGAATGTGGATAGCAAAAACGTTGTGATCTTTATTTTTTATTTATTTATTTTTTTTTACTACATCTTTCAAAAGTTACTTTTTTTTTGTTTAATATTATTTGCATTTCTTTGTTCCTTCCCTATTAGTTAACAAAGACAGTTAAGTTTGTTTACCACAGCATTATTTGGCTATTTTATGATAAAGGGTTATCTATGATTTATTCTGTGGCATTTCTTCAAATTCCACAGCAGCCACTTATTTTTCAGTTAACTAAAAAGATCTCTTTCCCTCTGTATTACTAGAAGTATGCTAAGTCACATGCTTCCAGCCAAAATGACACCTGTTGCCAACTAGATAAAAATACATGATTTCTCAAGAAATACATCATAATATTGCTGATAACAAAAAATAAATTTAACTTATTATAGCACACTAACTATCATAACCTAAAAAAACACACTAGAATCTTATTAATACAAATTTCAAGGGACTTAAATTTTTATGTTTTGTAATAAAGAGGTTTGTAGTACTGAGGCCTGGCAAAAAGTGTAATTTTTTTTTTTTTTAATGCATATTCAACAAGAATAAGAAATAACAAAAATAAATGAAATAAAGTAAAAAATAAAGTGGTAAATGCCTTGTTAATAATAATAAGAATAATACATTTTAAGTTTACATTTTTTTAAGCATTGTCGAAGCCATGTTATGTCAAGGATCTGGGTACTGTATATTCTTACCCTATGTATGCCATATCCAAAAATTTCATTACTTCATACAGCATGTCCCACCCACTTTTTCTTACTATTGAATACACCATGAATTGTCAAACTAATAGAGCAAGCTTATCTGCGAAAAGATCTAAACCTCCCAACACTTCCTAATTCATTTCACAAATATACGTGGTCTCAATTCTAATCTCAACGATGTCCATTTCCACTTGCAGTCTGCCAAACCCCATGTACTTTTTCTGACAGAATCACAGTTATCAGTCGATTCAACTATTGCTCATCTCAGATGCACAAATTATTCGCTGTATGATTCCTTTCGTGCCAAAGGTGGTACTTGTGCATATGTCCATTCTGATATTCCCTGTCAGAGACTTGGAAATTTGGAATCTCCTCTCTTTGATCTTCTCTAGCTTAAAATCTCTCTACCTCATTGTGTCAAATTCATCTGTTGTCTCTACCGTTCGACCAACTCCACTAATCACTTGGAACTCTGGCTTCCTCTCTTTGCAGCTTGACTTTCTCCAGTCCAGCTTTCCTAAAAGTGAGGTAATTTTCCTTGGTGATTTTAATGTTCACAACTCCGGCCAGCTGGCTTCCGTTTTCTAGTCACACCGACCTAGTTGGCTGAGATGCTGAGGCTTTTGCGATTACTAATGACCTTACACAGATTGTTCATTTACCTACAAGAATACTGGACAATCCTAATCATACAGCCACTACGCTTGATCTTTTTCTCACAAACAACCCTTCTAAGTACACGGTCGAAGTGAGAGGTCCTTTAGGCACTTCAGATCACCACTTGGTGATTGTCTCTTCTCCAATGGAACCTTTATCTCATGGCTATTCCCAAACTCATGTTGTTTGGCATTACAAGAATGCAAAATGGGATGACCTGTGAGACTTCTTTTCTTCTTTTCCTTGGTCGGATTACTGTTTCAAGACTTCTGATGTCAACGTTTGTTCAGATCGTGTCAGTGAAATTATTCTTGCAGGAATGGAATCCTTTATCCCACAATCCACTTTAAAATCTCGTCCTTTATCTAAACCTTGGTTTTCCAATAAATGTGCTAAGGCTGTTCAAGAGAAGAATGTTGCATATCGTAATTGGCTTGTTTCTAATTCTTCAGTTTCATTTTCTGCCTACACCAAAACTCACAACAATTGTAAAGCAGTTATTAATCAGTCCAAACTAGAGTTTGAACAGGCTAAGAGTAGAAAACTTGCTTCTTGCCCAAATGGTAGCCAAGCATTCTGGTCCCTTGCCAAAGCTATTGGCCGCAACTTTTGCCCATCTCTGCTCCCACTTCTGTCCAAACCAGATGGTTCTGTTGTCACTTCAGCAAAGGATAAAGCTGACCTGCTAGCATCCCATTTTTCTTCCAACTCATGTATTAACGATCTTGGTAAAACACCTCCCACCATTCCCAACACGCTCCATCCAATACCTTCTGACATCCCTTCCATCAAAAGGATGTCAGAAGGATTTTGACGAATCTTGATGCTAAGAAAGCTCCAGGTCCTGATGGTATTTCTCCACTTGTTCTCAAAACCTGTGCTCCTGAACTTACTCCTATTCTTTGCCCGCTTTTTTCACTTTCTTATTTCAAAGGTGTTTTTCCTTCTGCTTGGAAACTTGCTCATATCCAGCCCATTCCTAAAAAGGGTGACAAATCCCTCCCATCCAATTATCGTCCCATTGCAATTACTTCAATTACTTCTACTCTTTCTAAAATAATGGAGAAATCAATTAACCACCAACTCTTAAACTACCTAGAAACCTTCTGTCTGATCAACGATCGCCAGTATGGATTCCGTCAGTGTTGATCCACTGGTGATATTCTTGCTTATGTTACCCATTTATACTAATCCAATGGAAAGGTTCGGGGAAACACAAGTTGCTGCTCTTGACATCTCAAAAGCTTTCAATCATGTTTGGCATAAAGGTCTTCTAAACAAGCTTCCATCTTATGGTTTGCCAACTGTTTTTAGTAATTGGTTATCCAGTTTTCTCTGTGATCGCTCACTGAGGGTGATGGTAGATGGCTCTCTGTCTTCTAACTTCTCCACTAATGCCGGTGTCCCCAAAGGTTCAGTTCTTTCCCCCACTCTTTTTCTCTTGTATATTAATGAGCTTCTTCCATTGACTGGAAATCCTAACCATAGTTTTGCCGATGATAACACATTGCATTGCACTTTCCATTTTGAGAAACCTTGTCCTGCTCAATCAGCTTCAATTTCTCGAAAATCTGCTACCAATTCCTTAAATGCCGATCTTCAGGTAATTCTCCAGTGGGGCAAAGACAACTTAGTTGATTTCAACCCTTCTAAAACTCAGTCTTGTCTTATATCTCGCAAAAAAGGATCCTTCTGCTCCTATACTTATCTTTAGTGACATTCTGATTTCTAGGAAAAATGATATATCTCTTATGGGGATTACCCTGACTTCTGATCTCTCTTGGCATAAGCACATTACAAATATTGCTTCCTCCGCATCTGAAAAACTTGGTTTTCTCTTTCGCTCTCGGCGTTACTTTTCTTCCAAACAGCTGCTCATTCTGTATAAATCGCAAATCCGTCCTGCCATGGAATATTGTTCCCACATCTGTTGTGGTGTCCCCAAAACCTCTCTCAGGCTTCTTGATTCCATTCAGAAGAGGGCAGTTAGGTTAATTAATGATTCATCTCTAACAGAATCTCTCCACTTACTCTCTCATAGATGTATTGTTTCTGCTACATGCCTCTTCTACAGATACTTCCACGGGCACTGTTCTCCTGAATTGGCTTCTATAATTCTCGCTCTCTCTTTGAAAACGGTCTAAACACATGCCGCCACCAACATCCATTTACTGTCCAACTTCAAACTCACAGAACCAACTTTTCATCTTCCTCGCTTATTCATTCAGCTTCCGTTTTCTGGAACAACCTTCCTTCATACGTATTTCCTGAAAATTACAGTCTACAGAAGTTCAAGTCCAATGTCAACAAATATCTTCTTTCGTCTTCTCAACCTCCAACCCAAGCATGGTATTAAGTACTATAGGTTCTAATACCTCTCGTGTTTGTGGTTAAAAAAATAAAAAAAAAAAATTATTTATTTATGAGATAAACTAAGGAAAAGAAAAATTGAAATAAAAAGATAGTATTAATTTAATTTAATTTAATCCTTTTGTACATAGAGTATATACAGAAGAATTAAATTAATCTAATTGTAAAAAAAAAAATCTTGGTTTTTTTTTTTTTTGCACAGTTTTTGTCTGGTATGCATTCTTAATTACAGCACAGACATTATCAGTGTTACTGCAGACTAATACATCCTCTATACCAGGGGTCCCCAACCTGCGGGCCGGATCCGGCCCGAAAGACTATTTCATCTGCCTCGTGAAATTTATTCTATAGAAATCTTTTTTGGTTGCTACATTCGTATATAAGGATATTTTTAATCGAAATATAATGTAAATGCATCCAAATATAATTTTGTAACATTGTTGCAACTCCGTGTGCTTCCACTTGGCAGCAGTGTTTCTTGCAATGTCGGAAATCCCAAAAGTGCGAGTGCCCAAGGTTATAAGTTTATAGCCGCGAGTATTTCGGGCGAACATGAGTTGTCAAAAAATGAAATAGTAAAGTTAAAATAAGCGACTGTTAAAACAATTGGTAAACACTAATCTAAATATTAATCAAGTATTAGTGAAAGAACTGTATGCAATGCGTTCTTTGCAGTTTGCAATGTAAAGACAAGTACGCATGTTAACCTTTCTCCTGGTCAGCTATTCTCATTCAGACCGTAGTCATCGGGCCGCTGCACCGATTATCATGCGCAACAATTTATTAGTGCTATTTGTATAAATGCATATTATTTTTGATTTTATTTAACTTTGAATTTTTAATTTTAATTTTAGCAAATCAAGATGTCAAGGAAAAGAAAAATTGATTCCGAATGTCGTGTGTTCAATGAACTTTGGTCGATTAATTATTTTTTTATAAGGGACAGTAACTGATGTACCTGCCTTACATGTAAGGAAACAGTTTCTGTGTTGAAAGAATATAATTTGAAACAGCATTATACGACAAAACATGCCTCAACTTATGATAAACTTCAAGAAGAGTTGCGAAACAAGAACTTACAAGAGCTGAGCTTTGATTTCAAGAGGCAACAACAGATGACGTGTTTCACTAATCAGAATTTAAATTTAATTTAATTAGAGCTCGTTTGCGAGCATCTCAAATCATTGCTGAAGAAGGGGAGGGCTTTTACTGATGGCGAGTATGTGAAAAGAGTGTGCCTATCAATTGCAGAAGAAATATGCCCTGATCAAGTTAAGCACTTTGCTGCTATAAGTTTATCAGCATCAACTTTAGCAAGAAGAATCAAAAACTTGTCTGCTAATGTTAAAGATCAGCTGAAACAAAAAGTTACAGATTTTATAAATTTTTCGATTGCAGTTGATGAAAGTGAAGATATTACCAACACAGTACAGTTAATCATTTACATACGTGGTTGTTGTTTGTTATTTGGTTTTTAGGAGCATTAGCAACTAAGGCCATATTGCTCCGGGATATGCGGTGGTCATTCCTTGACCTTTCCGCATACTCCGTATTTGGTGGTGACGGGCTCGAACCCCGGTCTAATCAAGAAGCATGTGCTACGCACTGCTGCTCCTTCCCACCTGGCTACGGAGGCGCCCACATACGTGGTATGTAAATGATTAAGATTTAGATTCTGAGTTGAAAAAAAAAAAAAAAGATTTTTTCAACTCAGAACTGAAATAGACATATTCATGAATGAAAAATTAAAACCAGTCCCAGAATTAACAGACTCTAAATGGTTATGGGAACTTGCATTTTTAACAGATATTTGTGAATATTTGAATACATTGAATAAAAAACTTCAAAGTTGCGATCTACTTGCCAAATGACTTGTTCTACAATATTAAAGCATTTCAGACAAAATTAGAATTATTTAAAAATCAAATTGAACAAAATAATTTTTCCCATTTTTTTGTGTTGTGAAAGTTTATATAATAATATGCCCAGTTGTGATTTTTCTACCAACAATTTTGTCCGAAATCTTGAATTATTGATGGAAGCATTTGTTGATTTCGAAAACAATAAAAATTATTTACATTATTTCAGAATCCATTTGATGTAAATGTTTCACAAATAGATAAAGATCTACAATTAGAAATCATAGATCTTCAAAGTAACGATAACCTGAAAACATTATTGAAAAATGAAACATTAATTAACTTTTATAAAACTTTGACAGAAAATGAATTTCCAGAATTAAAAAAATTAGCAAGAAGAATAATTTCTATTTTTGGTAGCACTTACCTATGTGAACAAACATATTCAAAAATGAAATATATAAAATCCAAACATTGATCAAGAATGACAGATGAACATTTCCAAGACTTTTTAAGATTGGG
Organism: Mastigoproctus giganteus; assembly: GCF_048544385.1. NCBI lineage: Eukaryota > Metazoa > Arthropoda > Arachnida > Uropygi > Thelyphonidae > Mastigoproctus > Mastigoproctus giganteus. Next base: position 79,966,264 of record NC_143577.1, on the reverse strand, counting down.
AACTTCTGCTATTAAACCTAACATTTCAATTATTGCTAAATCAAAACAACTACAAACATCTCATTGATTTGCTATTTCTGTAATATCAAATGTGATTATAATAATAAAAATTGTGATTTTTAATATGACTGTCTTTATTTACAATAAATAAGCCTTGTTTATAATTTATAGTTTTTATATCTTGTACACCCCCGTTTGACCTGGTGAAGTTGCTAAAATTGCGTTTTTTGGTTTACAGTGTTTTTAGTCATCAGAATTGCACTGACTCTGGCCGGCCACTTGTTATGAATTTTCTATGTGGCCCTCCAATGAAAAAGGTTGGAGACCCCTGCTCTATACGTTCAATCCATTCTGGGTATTATAAGGCCTCTTTTTATAAGGCAGAGCAAGTGCTTTTTCACTTTCATATTGGTGACAAAAACTTCATTTTGCTTGGTATCCAGTTCTTCCGTTGGTGGTATTGCTGTGGTAGCAATTTCATCATTCACCTTAAACTCCTCAAATTCTCTCTCTCTCTCTCTCACTCACTCACACACTCACTCACTCACGCTCATCACTCACTCACTCACTCACTCACACACACACACACACAAAATAAACATTCAAGACATTCCACTTTAGATGCAATTTGTTCCCTTCTGTGTTGTGGATCAGTTACTTTATCAGGCAGGCTCTATATCCTCTTGTTATTGAGAGATAAAACAACAGCCATAAGTTCATCAACTTCTGTCTCTGCAGAATGTGCTGTGCAGTGATCTAGAATCATAAAAATGTTTCTTTTTTTCTGAAGCCATCCTTCTGTCGATTCTAAATAACCAAGACTGAAAATTTTGACCAAAAGCCAAGTCATTAATTGCATGGAAGTTGATTAATTTCTAAAATACCTCGGTTTGGAAGAATTCCTAATGAATTTGATATTTCAAAGGCTTTTGATCATGTTTGTCATAAAGGTCCTCTAAATAAGCTTCCATTTTATGATCTGCCAACTGTTTTTTGTAATTGGGTATGCAGTACTCTGATCACTCACTGTGGGTGATGGTAGATGGCTCTGTCCTCCACTAATGCTAGTGTTCCCCAAGGTTCACTCCTTTCTTCCACTCTTTTCCTCTTGTATGTTAATGACCTTCTTCCATTGACTGGAAATTCTATCTATAGTTTTGCTGATGATAGCGCATTGCATGCCACCTTCCAGTTTGAGAAACCTTGCCCTGCACAAGCAACTTAAACTTCTTGAATATTAGCATTAGTAGAGGCATTTGATGCAAGAAAGCAAGCTTATGCAGCATCAGCCAAAAAAAAAAATAAAATAAAATAAAAAAATAAAAAATAGCCACTTCCACTTCACCCCTCTGTTCGTTCGAAATACCTGTCCAGCTGAGCCTTAAACTTATTTAGGCTATCAACTTCCACGACAAGGGATGGAAGTCTGTTCCACCTACCAACCACCCACTGGCTAAAGGCAAATTTCCGCACATCTATCCTACATCTGTCTTTCCTCAATTTGAATTTATGCCCTCTCAGGTGATTATTCTGAGCAAGAGGAAGAATCCCATCAGCATTGAGCATGCTCAAACCATTCAAGGCTTTGTACACCTCTATCAGATCTCCTCGCTGGTGCCTAGTCTCCAGACACTGTAATTTGCAAAACTTAAGCCTTTCTTCGTAAGAGCACCCCTTTGTTCCATTCACTAATCTTGTGGCTCTTCTCTGTACTCGTTCCAGCAGCTCTACATCCTTCTTGAAATGAGGCCTCCAGGCCTGTATATAGTACTCTAGGTGTGGCCTGACCATTGCCTTATACAAGGGAATAATCACCTCCTTATCCCTGCTAGAAAAATTCCTATATATCATTAACAATAAACCATGAGCTACTCTTTCAGCCCGTCTGCACTGCTCAGAGAACTTCATATCTGCCTGCACAACCACCCCCAGGTCCCTTTCATTCTCTACCACTGTCAGTGTAGTACCACAGAGTTGATACGTTGCTCTGGGGTTGCTGTTTCCCATATGTAGTACTTTACATTTGTCAATGTTAAACTTCATTTGCCACCTCTCAGCCCATCTACTCAACCTTTCCAGATCCTGTTGCAGCAGCATAGTGTCAGTAGTGTCCTTGACAACCCTGCCAACCTTCGTATCGTCTGCAAACTTGGACACTAAGCTTGATATACCATCATCAATATCATTTATAAATACAGAAAACAATAAAGGACCCAATATTGAACCCTGAGCGACTCCACTAATAACATTAGTCCACGATGAGCGGTGTCCATTGATTACCACTCTCTGTCTTCTTCCCCTCAACCACCCCTTTATCCATAGCAGCAATTTGCCTCCAATGCCACACTGCTCCAATTTGTGCAGCAGTCTTCCATGTGCAACAGTATCAAAAGCCTTTCTAAGATCCAAGTATATAATATCAAAGTTATTCCCTGCATCCAGTTCTTTTGTGACTGCATCATAGTATCCAATCAAATTGGTCAGGCAAGACTTCCCCTTAACAAAACCATGCTGTGTCCGAGCTATAACTGAATTATTGTCTAGATGATCTTGCAGTGCTTCTTTAACCAGTGCCTCCATTAATTTTCCGGGAACAGAAGTTAAACTCACAGGTCTATAATTACTTGTCAGCCTTTGATCCTCCTTTGTGAATTGGGGTCACATTTGCACATCTCCAGTCCGTGGGTGCCTCCCCTGAGTCCAAGGAAGCTCTCATAATTATGGCTAAGGGTTTGCTTACTTCCTTTGCTGCCTCCTTTAATATAACTGGATAGATCCCATCCACCCCAGGTGCCTTTCTTGTGTTTATCTTCAACAATTTCTCCCCCACTTTACTCTCAGTTATTACAAGATTCTCTAGCTTACTGCCAGAGTTGAATACACCTCTGGCATTCCCCTCGCTGAATAACTCCTCATGTGTGAATGTCGATGCAAAATATTCATTTAGTTTGTTAGCTACCTGAGCAGGATCATCAACAGTTGACCCATCGATATCAAGTGGACCAATCTGATTCATCCCCTTCCTTCTAGAGTTTACATAAGTAAAGAACTCTTTGCTGTTTTTCTTCGCATCCCTTGCCAAGGATTTCTCGTAATCTGCCTTCGCCTGCATAACCTCCTTTGTAATTTGGTTACAGATCAACATGTATCTATCATAGGCTTCTGTGTCACGTGTTAATTTGTATGTATCCCATGCATTTTTCTTCTCTGCCATATGCCTCATTAGTTCATCTGACAATCATTTAGGCCTAAACTTTGAACAATATTTCTTAGTTGGTATGTAAAGCCTAGTAGCTTCCAAGATAAGTTCTTTGAATGCTTCCCATTTTGAATTTGCTGTTGGTAACATCATCAATTGATCCCACTGTATAGAATTTAAATACTGTCTCAGTCCATCGTAGTCGCCTTTACAAAAGCAATACCCCTTCCCTTTACCCCTAATGGTAGTTACCTCTTTCAGTAAATCCCACTTCACAACACTGTGATCACTGCCACCTAGTGGTTCATTTATCTGCAGATTCTTAATGCATGAAGAATCACTACTGATAATCAAATCAAGAGTATTACTCCCTCTAGTTGCCTCCCGAACATGCTGATGTAGAAAACAATCATCCAATAAATCCACAAAAGCCTTGCTATCCATTACCCAATATCCACAATATCCATTACCCAATTCCTTAAATGCTGATCTCCAGGTAAATCTCCAGTGGGGCAAAGATAACTTAGTTGATTTCAATTGTTCTAAAACTCAGTTCTGTCTTATATTTTGCAAAAAGGATTCTTCTGCTCCTATGCTTATCTTTGATGATGCTCAGATTTCTAGACAAGGTCACATATTTCTGTTAAGGATTACCCTGACTTCTAATCCCTCTTGGCATAAGCACATCATGAATATTGCTTCCTCTGCATCTAAAAAACTAGGTTTTCTCCTTCACTCTCGAGGTTACTTTTTCTTTCAAACAGCTGTTCACTTGTACAAATGGCCCCGAGTGCCAAGCGAGTGACTATAGCGATTTCTAAGTGATATTAAAGCGATTTTCTCAAAGAGCGGCTGATAATTATAGTAGTATCCTTCGTTTCTCACAGTTATTTAATTCTGCTGTTCTAAAGTAAAGAATTTAGCGTACCTAACAGAAAGGAAAGACACCTTTCTTCTTGTACATAGGATTACTTATTAACGCACTAACTACTAACCTTCCTTTATCGCTTGGTCACTGGTGGCACCGCTCCTGCCTCCACGTGGCGGGGCTGGAAATCTGGGAGAAGAAAGTCACCCTCCCAGGGCAAAAAGGAGCAAACATGGACAAAATTAAACAGTCCACTTATGGATCTTTTGATCCAGACCTAGATAGACATGATCGAGATCATGATGACACAACATCTTATGCTAAACGGCAAAAAAAAGAAGGAACGGATAATACCGTACCTCTCTTTTTAATTCTACACTCCTTCACAGACCAACCATTGAGTAAGCTTTCCCCATTTTTGATACAAAAATGTCTTGAAAATGTGGCTGGCCCTCCAAAAATGGTTAGGCGACTGAGATCCGGAGATTTATTAATTGAAATGACCGAACGTAGACACGCTGAGAGACTGTTAAAAGTATCTACCTTTGGTGGAATTCCCACGAAGGTTACCCCACATGCCACCTTAAACTCCTCTAAAGGGGTAATATCAGAGTGGGATCTTTTACACGTATCAGAGGATGAGCTTGTCCAGGAACTACAAGATCAAAATGTGACACACGCAAAAAGAATCGTCATCAAAAAAGATGGAGAGTCTGTCCCTACTCGGACAGTGATATTCACATTTAAAACACCGAACCTGCCTACCACTATAAAAGCTGGCTACCTTAGGTGTCAGGTAAGACCTTACATCCCGAACCCAGTCCGGTGCTTTAAGTGCCAAAAATTTGGCCATTCACAAACTGTATGCAGGGGAGTTTCTGTCTGCCCAAATTGCGGGTCCTCAGATCACAATCAGAGTGAGTGTTCTGCTGCAAAAATGACGTGCGCGAACTGCGAAGGTGACCACCCGGCATATTCCAAAATTTGTGAAAAATGGAAAACTGAAAAAAATATAGTACGATACAAGATCGAAAACAAAGTCAGCTACCAAGAAGCAAGAAAACTGGTTTCACCTATTATAAACAAAAATAGTACCTATGCTAATGTAGTAAAAAAATTCCAAACAGTCTCCACTCAAACAGATGTCACAGTTCCCATTACAAAGTCAATTTCTGATTGGGCTAGAACTGTCCTCTCTGAGCAACAATCAAGTGTGCATAAACAACAACCCAAACTCTCAGACCAGGCAAATAACACTCCACTGACAATACCAGCTGCATCTCCTCCTCAGATATGTGTTAATACATCCGATATTACAAACCCAAAATCAAAGAAAAATACCCAGGACATAATCATGGATACAGATGGGACAACTATACACGAAGAACCAATTTTAGAAATCTACGCTGAAGAAGAAATGGATACTGGTCGACCAGTTTTCAAAAAAGACAAATCAAAATTGGAACGAAATAAGCCAGTCACCTTCAAAAAGCAGTCAGATACAGCTCCATCAACTAAACATAAATAATGGCCTGTGTATTACAATGGAACTGCAGAGGTTTTCGTTGCAACACAGATGACATCAATGCTTTAATTAACCGGTATTCTCCAATTGCTCTTTGTCTTCAGGAAACTTACCTAACCTTACAAATTTCTCCTTCGATAAAGAATTATTGCCTTTATCGAAGAGATCATAATAGAACAAATGCTGCCCATGGTGGTGTAGCAATCCTAATAAATTCAAATATCCCAACTAAACATATTCCACTTCAAACTGAAATAGAAGCTGTCGCTGTTCATATAACTCACTGTATTTCAATGACAATTGTCTCAATTTACCTACCACCAAACCATACTTACTCCTTAAAAGACCTTGAAGATCTCTTCATACAGATACCTCCACCCCTCTGTGTATTAGGAGATTTTAACGGGCACCACCCCTTATGGGGCGATCCTAAACTAGATAGACGGGGTCGACTAATTGAAAGCTTTCTAGAGTCACAAAATCTTACCATACTCAATACTGGTGCACACACTCACATACAACTCCCAACTGGACACACCTCAGCAATAGATCTCTCAATTTGTTCTCCAGTCCTGGTCCCAAGCATAGAGTGGCATGTTTCAAATGATCCTATGGGCAGTGATCACTTTCCAATCATATGCAATTTTTTAATATCAAAGACTCCTTCAAACAAACCCCGCAGGAAATGGAAATTTGTTCGGGCAGACTGGGCAAAATTTCGTATATCAATCTCTCTTGATGAGGAAAAAATCCAGCTCCAGAATATTGATAATGTGACAGACTACATCACGTCACATATTCTAAAAGTGGCCAAGGAGACAATACCATTATCAAATCCCCCTGGTCGCAAGCATTACAATTACTGGTGGAATGAGGAATGTACAAAAGCAAAGAAAGCAAAAATTAAAGCCTGGAATTTATTTCGGCGATGTCCAACCACAACCAATCTCATTAACTATAAGAAACTAAGAGCAAAAGCATGATTTGTACAAAGGCAAGCCAAGAAAGAATCCTGGACCCGTTTTGCATCGACCTTTAACAGAAACACTGATCAGAAAACTATATGGAAAAAAATTAGACAGTTATCTGGTAAGTTTCCTACTATACCTTCTCCAATTCTCTCCTGGAAAGGACAAGATCTATCCAGTCCCTTAGATATTGCCAATGCTGTGGGCAGTACGTTTGCTGAAATCTCAGCAGCATCAGCCTTTTCTACATCATTCAAACGAATTAAAAACACCAAAGAAAAGCATTCTATAAACTTTCACACTGCCCGCCTTCTTTCATATAACAAACCTCTGCAATACTCTGAACTTTTGCATGCTATTAGAACAGCCCACAATGGTGCTGCAGGGCCAGACGGGATTTATTATGTGATGCTACAACATCTTGATGACAAAGCTTTGCGCTTGCTGCTGGTTTTTTACAATCGTATATTTTCAGAAAATGTTTTTCCAGCTTCCTGGCATCACTCTACTGTTTTGACACTTCTAAAGCCTGGGAAAGATCCAACCAACCCCCATAGCTATAGACTGATATCTCTCTCAAGCTGCCTCAGCAAAATCCTAGAAAAGATTGTCCACAGAAGACTCGTCTGGATCATTGAGTCAGAACATCTAATGAGCCATAGTCAATATGGCTTTCGTAAAAATAGGTTGTGCTTAGATCTTATGGTCAAGGCTGAATTCGCCATTCGAAATGCCTTCGTTAAACGTGAACATCTTGTAATGGTTTCAGTAGACATAGAGAAGGCTTTTGACACCACCTGGCGGCATGGCATACTTGGTGATCTATACGCCCTTGGTCTGAGGGGCAACCTTCCTATATTTATTCAAAACTTCCTATGTACTAGATCGTTTCAAGTTCAGTACCAACATGCTCTATCTACAACGTTCATGCAGGAAGAAGGTGTTCCACAAGGATCAGTACTGAGTGCCACTCTGTTTGCTCTTAGAATAGATTCTATTACAAGACAGCTTCCAAATGCAATCGAGACTTACCTTTATGCAGATGACCTCTCCATCTCCTGCCATTTCCAAAATATGAGATCTATTGAACGGCAGCTTCAGATATCACTAAATAAAATACAACAGTGGGCTAGCATCAATGGCTATCGGCTCTCGCAGCAGAAAACAGTTGCAATTCATTTTTGTAGGCAGCGCAAACTTCATCCAGATCCTGAACTTCAAATTTCTAATGTCTCCATCCCGGTCACTAATAATATCAGATTTCTAGGATTAATCCTTGACAACAAGTTAAATTTTATAGACCATATTAAAAATGTACGTACTTCCTGTCTAAAAAAGTTAAACATTCTCAAAGCTTTATCCGCCCAAACATGGGGTGCAGATCGTACTTCTCTGCTTCGGCTATACAGGTCATTAATCAGATCCCGCCTTGATTATGGAGCTCCCATCTATGATTCTGCCAGAATGAGCGCATTACGCTGGCTTGATCCCATTCAACACAGTGCTTTGAGGATTGCACTTGGTGCTTTTAGAACGTCGCCCAAACATAGTCTCTGTATTGATGCTCATGAGCCCCCATTATCGTTACATAGAAAAACACTGTTACTAAAGTATGCCGTTAAGATACAAAGCTGTGCCTCGCACCCGATTCAGTCATACTTGTTCAATCCACCACTAGAAAACCTCTTCAGAAATAAACCTAGCATAGTAAAACCAGCTGGTCTTCGTCTCCTTGAACTGATGGAAGTTTGGAATCTTTCCGTTCATTCCGTACAACAGGTAGCAACCTGCTGCCAACCACCATGGGCTTCTCTTCCTCTGGTGACTTGTGACACTTATCTCTGCCAATGGGGAAAAGACATTTTACAAGCATCTAATATCATACAACTTCATGCAGTTCACACTCAAAGATATAGTGATTTTTCCCCAATTTATACAGATGGCTCTAAATCAAATTCAAACGTTGGAGCAGCTGCAGTGTTCCCGAATACCGTTATTTCAGTGTCCCTTCCATCTGAATTCAGTATCTTTTCAGCTGAAATATATGCAATTAAACTGGCCTTACAAAATCTCTGTGCTGATCGATCTTTAAAATCAGTTATTTACACCGATTCGCTTAGTTCAATCATGGCTTTATGTAATTTCTCGGATAAAGTTCACCCCGTTATAGAAGAAATACGAAACATATTACTAAAAATTGAAGAACGCCATCAACAGGTCATCTTCTGTTGGATTCCAGCACATTCTGGTATTTTGGGCAATGAACTGGCTGACAAAGCCGCAAAAAATCCAACTACCTTAGACTTAACTAATATCCCTGTTCCGCCATCAGACTTTGTAGTAGCTATTCAAGCTGCATGCTTGTCAGAATGGACAACAATCTGGCACTCTCAAACAAATAATAAATTCTTTCAATTTAAACACGATCCAAAAAATTGGTGCTCCAGTATCCGTACATCAAGACGAGAAGAAGTAGTCCTATCAAGGGCAAGAATAGGTCATACCCATCTAACCCATCTTTATTTACTTAGAGGAGACGATCCACCACAGTGTCCACATTGCTATATAAATCTGACTGTTAAACACATACTCATTGACTGCCCCTACTATAGACAAGACAGAGCATCAACCCTGCTATCACTGGTAAATCTTAATAAACCAATAACTTTAGAGAATCTCATTGGTGACAAGGCAAATATTTTCGAATTTTTCAACTTTCTGAAGCAGATTGGACTTTTTAATCTTTTCTGATTTTATAAAAATTTTTTGATTTCCCTATATAAAAATTGAATAGGCGCATTATAGCCATAGTAGCTTATGCGCCATTAAACGCCCATAACAACAACTTGTACAAATCGAAAATCTGCCCTACCTTGGAATATTTTTCCCACATCTGGGCAGTGTTCCCATAACCTCTCTCAGGCTTCTAGACTCCATTGAAAAGGGGGCAGTCAGGTTAGTTGACCCATCTCTTACAAAGTCTCTCCACTCACTGTTTCACAGACGTTCTGTTTCTGCTGCATGCCTTTTCTGTAGATACTTCTACAGAAAATATCTACGGTATGTTATAGAAGCCTGAATTGGCTCCTATAATTCTCTCTCTCTCTCTCTCTCTCTTTTACAAACCAGTCTGAACATGCACTGCAACCAGTCAGCATCCTTTTACACAGTCCAACTTCAAACTCACAGAATCAACTTTTTTTTCTTCCTCATTTATTCCTTTAACTTTCGTGTGCTGGAACAACCTTCCTTCGCATGTATTTCCTGAAAATTACAGTTTACAGAAGTTCAAGTCAACAAGTATCTTCCTTCATCTTCTCAACCCATGCATAGTACTCAGTACTATAGGTTCTAATACCTTTTGCGTTTGGAGTTTCATTAAAAAAAAAAAAACACCTTTCTACATTAACAACTGTAAGAAATGGCACACTATGACTACAGCTGTCAGGGTACCAGTAAACTCCTAACAATCAACCAACTCAGAATAGCTACCAATTGGTGACAAAAGATATCAGGAAAGATATATGCAGTCCCTCTTTGACTAAATGAAAGCTGTCACTCCTAAAAATATACTACTGGGATAACTGGTTATACTGTTGGGATTAGGTGAGAGCTTTGCTTTATGCTGAATTCAGTAAACTTACTGGTCTCTGTTAAACAGTTCAGTAAAATCTTTTATATGTTTGATATTAAAAAAAAATATGTTAAATTTTTATCCAGCTTTAAAATATCTGCCATTTTTAATCAGCTCCTTATGGCCCTTAGTTATCAAATAAAAGAACATTTTTTCATTATTTAACACCAGTGGTTCCATGGGAGTGATGTGTGACTCCCTTCCCTGGTGTGTGTGTGTGTGTGTGTGTGTGTGTGTGTGTGTGTGTGTGTGTGTGTGTGTGTGTGTGTGTGTGTGTGTGTGTGTGTGTGTGTGTTAAGCCATTTGCTTTATGAATCATTGTTCACCAGCAGATAATTCCCAATTTGTTTTAAAGTAATTTTTTTTTTGCAAAATTCTTTAATAATTATAGAAATTCCTATTGTATAAGGCCATAATGATCCTAAAATAATCTGTGTATGATTTTACACGAGTGCTGGTAGGTTAATTTTTATATGATAATGCAATTAGATTAAATGCAATTAAATTTCCATTCTGCATTAAAGAAAACAGACTGAATATAATTGCCTTATCATTAGCACACAAAAATACTGATGTAATTAAGATACATCTTATGGAAGTTCAACCAGTAATGTTATAATGTTGGCCATCCTCATTGTCCTGTATTTTCTTTAAACAGAGTGAATGTCAATCATTTCTGTGTCCAATATTACTAGTCTGTTTGGTGTTATATAGAACTTGCATTTTTATATAATGAGTTGATTTAGATAATACTCTTCTTCAAAATATTTAATTTGTAAGTAGCATTAACTATTTTTCCTTAAAATGCTTTTGCCACTTAAGCTTATAAAGCTGCAGTAAGTCAGATGTGGTATTATATTTAGGCACATTAGCATATATGTGTAATGCACCTATTTTCTTTACCATGTCCGTCCGCCTGCCTGCACGAATGCAAGGCCCAAATATAAAATATTATGGATTTTTATGTAATTTTTATATTTGGGCTATATAAAAATATTTGTTAAGCCATACCAAATTTCATTAATACTGACCAATAGAAATGTGACAGTTATTATTTATTTGCCCTTCTGCATGTAATAACTCTACTTCCAGTGGATGGATTTTCGTGAAATTTTATAATTATATATTTTTTTCTTTTAGAGCAGTTTGTCAAGCTTCCCCAAATTTCATTAAAATCAGACCAGTCTTGCAGTTGTTATTCTCTTTTCTCTCCTTCAGCATGTAATAACCCTACTCCCAGTTGATGTATTTTTATGCAATTGTGCATTTTGCTGTTTTAGAACAACTTGTTGGGTCTTCCAAATTTCGTTATAATTGAACCAATAGAAATCTGGCAATTACTATTTTTTTATTTTATTTTTTTATGTATAATTACATAGGCCAACTGTATACTGTATATTGCAACTGAAGCACTGGATATTGTTTTTTGCCATGTGCTGATTGGAGGAATGAATGCACAACCTAGCAGATGCATAGGAACAAAACTTTCTTGCTTTGCATGTAAAAGTCATTGCTTTTTAGTCTTTTTTTTTTGTTATAAATTATGAATTCTTACTATTTGCTAATGTTCCTGAAATGTAACAGACTGTGTACATTAACCAACTTGTTTTTCTTTAGCAGAAAAAAATAGCTGTTTCTGATTTTCTTTCAGGTCTGCTTATAGATGATATTGACAGAAAGGTGTCCTGTGCTTTTCACAAGAGACAGATGACATTTTTAAAAATTATACGCAAGTTTGTTTTTATAGATACATGTTACAAAATAAATAACATTATGCAGTATTGTTTGTCTTTCAATTTCTTTCTTAGTTATTCATTTTAAATCCTGATCTGAATATTTGGTGATATGGAGTAAATTGGCGACAACGCTTCAGATTACACACCTTAGTTGGAATGGAGGTGTGGAATCCAACTTAGCTGCTGAGGTCCTGGTGCTTAGCACCTAATGAATAGTACTCATTAAATTCTCTCAACTCTTATTAATTGAAAACCAAGTGAAAAGTAACTGGTTAAAACCTGAATTTTACTTATGAATTAAAATTGTACAATTCTAAGGTTTAGATCAAATATGAAGGAAAGACACAAGTTTGGAATATAAGTGTAGAATAATAATATATTTGTTTGGGCTTATACAGGGTAATTCACAAGTAGTTTCAAAATTTGTAATCTCTAATTTTGTGTATTTTCAACTTCATAATTCAAGCCAAACACAGGCTTGAAGTTTTGATTGGTGACTAGTACAAGTGAATTGTGTAAACATAATCGTAAACAAAAAGTGGCAACTTCTCTAGAGCAGAACAAATGCGTTACATTTTCTCTTTGAACAGGGTTTTAACTATATTGCATTTAATTCATTTATTTCAATTAATAATTTCAACAATGAATACAATGATTAACTACATTTAGCAGGTTATGTGTGATTGAGTTACAGTCCACTAAACACATGCTGCTGCTGCTCTCTCACTGCTTGACCACTCAGTTGCATTGGGCCTTCTTGTCAACACATTATGCACTGAACAAAATAAATACAAATGAATTCTGCTTATTTTGTTACTTTTATTTCTTAAACATACAGGTGATAAATGGTACTAAATTACAATTACAATATTTAACCATAAAAGTGAGCTGATAAAAATATGAATGAAAAGAAACAAGTAGTCCCAAGACAGCTTAACCATTAAGCCAAAAACTAGTGACGTATGATCAAGTGACCCTGTTGTTTATAAAAATTCTTACATACACTATCAGGAGTGAATTTATTTAGTATAGAAGTTGTAAATAACTTAGATCTATTCATAACATCAGAGTAGCAGAAACTATATTAAGACCATAAATCAAAAAAAAATTTTTTTTTTTTTTGGCCAGAAAATTCATATCAGTGGGAAAATAATAAACAGAAAAGGAAGAAATAGACAGGAAACAATAAACAATAATGCCAAATGCACTCAAAGATTAGAGCATATAAGGCTGCAGAATTACCATTCCAGCATACTGTTAATGTGTGAACCTTTACACGATGTATCCACATTGATTCAGTTTCTGCAGCTACTCATTCCAATCTTTGAATGCATTTTGAATTACCACTTATTTCTTCTTCTTTTCTTTTTGCTTATGTTCTTTTTCACTCACCTTTCTTCTTTTCTTTCTTTCTTCATTTACTTTGTACTCCCTGCCAATATTTTTCTTCCTTGAACCTACTTTTAGGCTTGCTTGCTAGTAATCATAAAACAAAAAATCCAGCATTCAGCATTGCCACTGCTTGTAGATTGCCTACAAATTGTTGGGTGCCAGGCCCAAGTTTTTATGTGCCATGGTGTTTGTATTATTATAAATTGTGCACACCATAGTACATGATGCTCTGCATTAGTCTTCAAATGAAAAGTGTAATCGTTAATAAATATGTAAACTTCGTTTTCCATCCATATCAAATTGTCAATGCAAAAATTGACATTTCCTCTTGCCATCATCCATATTGACTTTTAAGCAGTTGCAGTTTTTACAATTTTATACTCAACTGATTTCTAAAAATTCCCCATATGGTAGGCTAGTGCAGTGGTGCGCAAACTGTGGGGTGCGACCCCTAGAGGGGTCGCTGGATAAATGAAAGGGGTTGTGGAAATTTTTAAATAAATTTATTTTTTTTTTTTGTGCATTAGAAGCTATTGTGGTTACTAAACCTGTTAAAATTACTTTTTCAATATTGTATGTGTAGAAATCTTACTACTGGAACTAATTCTGAGATACGAATGAACCCTACTGCTTCTGCAATTCGCCTTAATTTGCTCACTGACCATGGACACAAAAAGTGGCTGACTGATGCAGCTTTTCAGTATATATTAATACTTCTTAGTACAACTCAGCAGGCCCCGAGTGCCAAGCGAGTGATCTAGCGATTTCCAAAGCGATTTTCAAAGCAAATTTTCTATAAAGAAGTAGTTAAAATTTCTAAAGTCTTTTACTTTCAAAGTTATTTATTTTCTGGCTCTTTATAAATAAAGAAGGAAGCCTCCTACAAGAAAGGAAAATCACCTTTCTTTTGTATATATATAACTAACTCTTGTAACACACTAACTACTAACTTTTTATCGCTTGGTCACTGGTGGCACCGCTCCTGCCTCCACGTGGCGGGGCCGGTAACCTGGGAGAAGGAAGCTCCTCTCCCGGGGCGAAAAGGAGCAACAATGGATTGCGACGAATTTCCACCAATAGAGCCAACAGGCTCTCAACAAATTGACACCCGTAGAAGGGAACATGATCCTAGTCTCTCGAAAAGAATGAGAACAGATTCTAGCAAACCAGAACCACCAGCTTTTTTGATAATGCATTCATTATCGAATCAACCAGTAAGCAATTTGTCTCCCTTTGTCATTCAAAGGTGTCTTGAAAATTCAGCAGGAACACCAAAAATGGTAAAACGACTTCAGTCAGGAGATCTATTAATTGAAACCACGCAGGCAAGACACTCTGAACTGTTATTGAAACTGTCAACTATAAGCGGAATCCCAATTAAAGTCACGCCGCATAATACACTGAACTCCTCTAAAGGAGTAATAAGTGAGTGGGATCTACTAAACGTCACTGAAGAGGAAATAGTTACGGAATTACAAGAACAAAAAGTAACACAAGCAAGGCGAATCATGATCCGGAAAGACGATAAACTAGTTCCAACACGAAATATCATATTGACCTTCAGTACACCAAATTTACCAAACTCAGTAAAAGCAGGCTACCTCCACTGCCGAGTCCGAGCATACATTCCAAATCCCTTAAGGTGTTTCAAATGCCAAAAATTCGGTCATTCTCAAACAACATGCAGAGGAGAAAATACATGTCCTAATTGTGGTTCGAAAAATCATTCTCAAACAGATTGTACTGCAAAATCTCCAGAGTGCCCAAATTGTAAGAATGATCACCCAGCTTATTCAAAATCATGTGATCTGTGGAAAATGGAAAAAAATATACAGAAGTTTAAGATTGAACACAAAGTATCATATCAAGAAGCAAGAAGACAAGTCAAGGTAACTATGCCAAAACGCAGCTATGCTACTGCTACCCAAAACTGTCAAGCTGTTGCTACCCAAACAGAAGTGTCAATCCCACCTAACACATCCATTGCAGAATGGGCACGATCTGTACTTTTGACAGATCAGCCCGCTAACAAACCTGTTTCAATAGACGAAGTAAACAATACCCCACTCTCAGTTCCATCTAAAATTACATCAATCGATAAATCACAAAGGAAACCACAAAGGCAACGTGCCTCTGAATTGAAACAACCAAATTCAAGCAGTATGGACAGCGAAGCTGTAAATGCACAAGAAGAAACAGTCCTTGATCTTCATGCAGAAGATGACATGGAGACTGGATGTTCATCTACTGGTACCGATGATGTAGAAGGGAGTACAGAATATGGACGCCCTTATTTTCCAAGAAAGGATAAGATAAAACATGATCGTCAAAAGCAAACTGCACCCTCTTACAAGAAACAGACAGAATCATCTTCCCTCTCTAAAACCAAATAATGATGCACATCATACAATGGAATTGCAGAGGTTTACGTAGTAATACCGATGATATATACGATTTGATCTCACAATATAATCCGGTAGCCATTTGCTTGCAAGAGACTTACTTAAATCCACAGGTAACCTATTCGATTAAACATTTTACAGCCCATAGAAAAGATAGATTTAGTTCAAGCCGTGCACATGGTGGAGTTGCAATTCTAGTGAATTGTAAATTTCCAGCAAGAAACATTCCTCTTCAGACCCACTTAGAAGCCGTTGCAGTTCGTGTAGCAATGGGAAAAACAATAACTCTCGTCTCATTGTATCTTCCACCTAACAATATCTACACGTTGAAAGAATTAGAAGATCTTATAAAACAGATACCATCTCCTTTTTGTCTTCTTGGTGACCTAAATGCACATCATCCGCTATGGGGATCTGCTTACATGGATAATAGAGGGCACTTGCTAGAAAAACTCATAGACCAACTGAACCTAACTTTGCTGAACACTGGTCATAACACCTACACTCATCTCTCCACGGGATGCATGTCGGCAATTGACTTATCTATATGCTCCCCTGAGTTACTTCCTACTATAGATTGGACGGTTTTAAATGATCTGCACAACAGTGATCATTTCCCAATAATATGCAGAATTCAAACAATGCAGACGCCTTGCCCCGATCATCGGGTATTATGGAAATTTTCTAAAGCAGATTGGGAAAAGTTTTCTGTCTCCATCTCCTTTGATAGCCAATTGATACAACTAGGGTCCATTGATGATGCCACCGAGCACATTACCAAACAAATACTAGCAGCAGCTTCCAAAGCAATACCAAAATTTTCTACTTTCACACACAGAAACCTTAAACACTGGTGGAATGACGCTTGTACCATAGCGAAAAAAGAAAAAAATAAAGCCTGGAATCAGTTCCGTAAGTTTCCGACCACCGACAACCTAATCCAGTTTAAAAGGCTTAAGGCAAAAGCACGACAAATTAGAAGACAAGCCAAAAAAGAATCATGGATACAGTTTGCCTCTTCTATCACAAAAGACACTAGCAGTAAAACTATTTGGAAAAAAATTCGACAACTAAATGGCAAATTTTTCCCGGTTTCTGCTCCAATATTAATCAAGAACGGACAAGAAATATCCTCACCACAAGAAATAGCTAATGCGCTTGCAGAGACTTTCTCCGAAACTTCTGCCACTACAGCTTATGATACTTCCTTTCTACAAACTAAAGCCATAGCTGAAAAATATAAGATAAATTTCCAAACTACTCAGTCTCTAGCCTACAATCAACCTTTTCGTCTTTTTGAACTCCAAACAGCAATAAACAGATCACCAAATAGCGCTGCTGGAGCTGATGGAATCTATTATGTAATGCTAAAACATCTAAACAATATAGATTTGAATTTGCTAATAACTTTCTTTAATCGAATCTTCCTTGAAGGTACATATCCCTCTACCTGGCATCACTCCGTTATTCTAGCCTTTCCCAAACCAGGAAAGGATCAATCACTCACACAAAATTATCGACCAATCTCCCTCACCAGTTGTCTTGGCAAAACTCTAGAAAAGATGGTACACAGGCGACTTACCTGGATTCTTGAAACTCAAAAGTTGCTAAACAACAATCAATTTGGATTCCGACAAAACAGATCCACTTTAGATCTCATGGTGAAAGCAGAAACTAACATCCGTAATGCTTATGTAAAAAACGAACACCTTGTAATGGTAAGTTTGGACATTGAAAAGGCTTTTGACACAACTTGGAGGTATGGCATATTGCGAGAACTTTATTCCCTAGGACTGCGGGGACATTTACCGAAATTTATTAAAAACTTCCTCCAAAACAGAACTTTTCAGGTTCGCTATCAATCAGTACTTTCTCGTATCTATACCCAAGAAGAAGGTGTCCCACAAGGGTCAATACTTAGCGCTACTCTTTTTTCACTTAGGCTAAACACTATAACTCACAATATTCCCAGTACTGTCGAATTATACATGTATGCTGATGATCTCACTCTATCTTGCAGTTCAAAAAATATTCCTACCATTGAAAGACAGCTGCAACTCTCCATAAATAAGCTGGAAATATGGACACAGCAGAATGGATATCGTATGTCAGAACAAAAAACAGTTGCAATCCACTTCTGCAAAAAACGCAAGCTGCATCCGGAACCGGAACTTCGGCTAAAGAACCACCTGATACCGCTCACCAGTAATTTTCGTTTCCTAGGTTTAATGTTGGACACCAAACTTAACTTTGTTTCTCACATAACATATCTCCGAACAGTATGCTTAAAGAAACTAAATATTCTTCGGTCCATTTCTGCCATGAAATGGGGTGCTGATAGATACTCTCTCCTACATCTGTATCGCGCTCTTATCAGTTCCCGATTAGATTATGGAGCTGTTGTCTATGACTCTGCTAGGAAAAGTGCACTAACCAGACTGAACACCATCCAACACAGTGCCCTTCGTACTTCGCTAGGAGCCTTTAGAACATCCCCTGTCCAGAGTCTGTATGTAGAGGCGTATGAACCTCCACTTCACCTTAGAAGGAAAATGCTGCTCCTTAATTATGCAGCCAAAATTCAAAGCCTTCCAGCCCATCCTCTTCGATCATTGATTCTCAACCCTGATTGGATCACGTTCTACAACAACAAAGTTAAAGAAAATAGACCCACTGGTATTCGATTAAAAGAATTGATACATGCCTGGGACATAAACTTTGACAATATGCTTCAAGAGAAAGATGTACCTGATCCACCCTGGTCTGTAACTCTCCCTCACTGTGATAACTATTTTCAGCAATGGGGAAAAAAATCCCTGCCATATGAAAGTATTAAACAGCTACATAAAGACCATGCCCTCAACAATGCTCAACGCTGTATAATATATACAGACGGTTCGAAAACAGACTCTTCTGTTGGTGCTGCAGCTGTCTTTTCCACTTTTACGCTTTCAATATCATTACCAGTTGAGTGTAGCAGTTACACTGCAGAATTATACGCAATAAAATTAGCCCTAGAAAATATAAACACTTCCCACAATACCAGCGGTATAATATACACAGATTCCATGAGTGCAGTATCCGCTTTGGACAATAAACTTTCAATATCGCATCCCGTCATAAAACAAATTTTTTCCTGCTTAAACCAGCTACGGAGTAAGAATCATGCAGTGCTATTTTGCTGGATCCCAGGGCACTCTGGTATCACAGGTAACGAGAGAGCAGATCAGGCAGCCAAACAACCAAACAGTGCAATACCATCACATTACCATGTACCATACGTAGATTATTTGAAGCACATTAAAAAAATCAATACAATCCAGTGGTCTGAAATCTGGAGGTCACAAACAAACAACAAATTGCTTGAAATCAAAGAGAAACCAGCACTATGGAAATCTAGCTTAAGAAAAAACAGACAAGAAGAGGTTGTGCTAGCAAGATTACGCATAGGGCATACACATCCAACCCATATATATCTACTCAAGCAGGAGGTCCCACCTCAATGCACTCATTGTGCTTTACCACTTACCGTCAAGCATATACTCTTAGATTGTAAGCAGTATTCCTATTTCCGAAAAAATAGTTTCCCTTCACTGTCACAACTGAAAGAGCCTCTATCACTTGCCCATATTATTGGAAACAATGCGAATTTAAAAGAACTATTTACCTTTCTTAAGCAGATACAAATATATGATTTTCTATGATTACAAACTGGAACCAAATTTTATATAAAAACAGGTCATAAGAACAGGCACATTTTGGCCCTAGTTGCCCTTGTGCCCAAAAATACCAATACCAATACAACTCAGCAACGAGTAGTACCGAGAAGTACTATTCAATTAATCCCTTTAGCTCTTAATTCGTGCTTGCTATGCTACAGCACAAATTCTCAAATTGGCTAAAGGCCAGAGGTGCAAATATGCAGTAGCAGTAAATATATACAGCAAGTGTGTTGTGTGAGCGCGCGCGCTTTATTCTACTTCGTAATTTGGTGCTTTCATACAACTTAGATGTGTTTTTCATTCTTCTCCTACTTTTTCTATTGCACGTTTCATTATTATTATCATCGTTGTTTTTAAAAAGAAAAAATATATATTTTACCATGGACAACTGGGTAATCAGAACAAAGGCCGAGGAGTGACGACAATAATATTGCTACAGGTACTTAAGAAGCTAATAAGGTAAGAAATATTATATCATGTGAAAATTTGGACACTGTTATTTCAAGTGAAATGTAACCACCAATTTCTGGTAGAGAGCCATCATATTCCAAATCAAAAGGAACGAAAAAGAATAGAAAATATCAAGAGGAATTTATGAAGTACAGCTTCACCTACAGTGTTGTTGATGATGAGCAATGTCTTTTGTGCGTAATATGCTACGAAAAACTGGCTAACGAAAGCATGAAACCTGTTAAATTAAAAATACACTTGCATACGAAACATCCAGAGCTAATAAAAAAAACCGAATCCTTTTTCAAAAGCCATGCCAACACCATACAAGGTCAGAAATCTTTCATGAAGAAACATATGGCAGTTCCTTGTAAAGCTTTAAGAGCATTGTTAGAAGTTTCGTATTTATTAGGAAAAAAATTGAAATCACATACTATTGCTGAATACCTTGTTCTCCCTGCTGCAATAAAAATGATTTCAATTATGTATGGGGAAAAGTACATCAACGATTTAAAAACCATTCCTCTGTCCAGAGACACAGTCTCGCGGCATATTGCAGTTATTGCGACAACATAAAATTCAATTTATTAAATCAATTGAGAGAAAGTCCAATTTTTGCAATGCAGTTAGATGAATCCACAGATATTTCAAACCTTGCTCAACTAATTGTATATGTCAGATACTGCTACAAGGGAGATATTTTGGAGGATTTTCTATTTTGCAAAACTTTGGAAGGAAGAACGACGAGCGAGAATATTTTTGAGGTTATAAATATTTTCTTTCAAACAAATATCTGATATGGAAGAACTGTGTTGCGATTTGTACTGATGGTGCAGCTGCATTAACGGGAGAAAATAAAGGTTTAAAGGGCAAAGTAAAGGAAGTTGCTCCAAATACAGTTTTTAATCATTGCATTATACATAAGGAAGCATTAGTAGTGAAGAAAATGCAAACTGATTTGTACGAAGTTTTAAGATGCAGTAAGTGTGATCAACTTTATTAAAAGTAGAAACTTAAATAGCAGATTCACTATACTTTGTAATGAAACGGGATCCACTTATGAAAAGCTTCTTTTATATACGAAAGTGAGGTGGTTGTTCAGTGGTAAACTATTGCGATGTCTTTTTGACCTCAAACATGAAGTTTTATTGATTTTTATCAGATACAAATCAGAACCTTGCCCAATTGTTTACAAATAAAAAATGACTTGGAAAACTTAAGTTACCTTGTTGATATATTTGAAAAACTTAATGATTTAAATTTAAGTCTTCAAGGACAGGGAACAAATATATTAATACTGAGTGATAAAATAGAAGCTTTCAAAAAAAAAGTTTAATCTTTGGAAAACTGAATTTGAGCGTAATAACATTGAAATGTTCCCATGTTTTTCTGATTTTGTTAATAGCAGTAATATTGACCTTTTACAATTTAGAGATATCATTGCCACCCACCCGACAATGCTAATTAAGAATTTTTCCAAACGATTCCATTTTTCTCCAGAAAAAAAGTTATATTGGATTCATGATCCCTTTGCTTTTGATATTTCTTCATGCCCCGAAATTACCATTGAGCAAAAGGAAGATCTTATTGACCTGTCGTGATCTTGTTTCAACATTACAACTTGTGAAAAATTTTGGCTTTCTCTTTGAGACGAGTATCCAGAATTATCAAAAATGACGATACAAACATTGCTACCTTTCGGGTCTACATATTTATGTGAGGTTGGTTTCTCAAAATTAACAGCTATAAAAACAAAACAGCATTCCAGACTTGATCCAGATGACATGAGATTAGCAATTTCAAATCTTGAGCCAAATATGGACCAAATATTATTGGTTATTCAGGCTCATCCTTCTCATTAATTGTTTTGTTTTGTTATTGTTAATTTTTTTTTGTTGTTTTGCTATTATTCATTTTTTTATTGTTTTTGTTTTGTAATTGTTCATTTTTTATTAGTTTGTAATTTTAATTGAAGAATAAGAATTTGATTTGTTGTTTTTACCGTATTCAATTAAACAATTATTTTAATGTGTAAATTAAAAAGAAAGAAATGTTTTATTCCTTTCTCGGTACTCAAATAAAATTGTCTACTCTATAATTTATAAAATGCTATTTTTTCTCTAAAAATCTGGTCATCTCACCTCTGTATTTACATGGGGGGGTTGCATCAATTTTATATTTAATAAAGGGGGTCGCGAGCGAAATAAGTTTGTGCGCCACTGGGCTAGTGTGCTGCAAGTTGATGATTAACTTGTTGATTTTCTACGGCTTTGAACAAAAGCTAGCCTCACATATTTCAGTTTTGCCATTTGCACTGTCTTCAGTTTTTTGATGTGTTCCAACAATTTGGTCCTTGAGGTTGTCACAGTCATTCTCTCAGATATGCCAAACAAGCTGTACTTGCTACCTGAGAATCTAAAACGCTGATGGAACTGATATTCAAGTGACATTCAAGTCAAGTAGACCCAATTTCGGCGAAGTGAAGATGGTCTGTGACGTCCAAATCCTCTGCTTGCACTTTCACGATGGTGGGACTGTTAGTAATCCTGGGTATAACCTCCAATGCACAAGCACACTGTGGGTGACCACCCAGGTGTGAACCAATGTAAGCAGGGGTTGAGGTGTGGTGCTCACACCCCATGAAAGAATGCTGCCCCTCTGTGTTCTTAGGCGGTAGATGACTCATCAACCAGTGCAATACCACCATTTCGCTTATTGGAGGCTTGAAGTGGTGGAACCCATGTTTAGTTTCCAGAGCTAAAGTTCGGTCAACCCTTCCCCATCTCTTCCATCATGCAGTATGACTGATGACTTTTCAGGTTATGATGAAGACCATTGTGAGATCCAATCTTCTTTACATTTCGAGGGTACAGCTCTAAAATGGTGTTCGCAGGCCGGCTGCTAGTTAGTACACCGGACCGGACCTATTCTATTGGTAACTCTTTAGGAGGCTTCCGGATCAGCTAGTGTATAATCTTGCTACCTCTACTAAGCCAGATAGTGACTGGAGGGAGTCCGAATAGTGTGTATGTGGGAGGGGGGGGCATTGTCAAGGCCACGTTATGTCAAGGATCTGGGTATATTCTTACCCTTTGTACTCAATATCCAAAAATTTCATTACTTCTTACAGCATGTCCCCCGAATTTTTCTTACTATTGAATACACCATGAATTTTCAAACTAATATAGCAAGCTTATCTGTGAAAAGATCTAAACCTCCCAAACACTTCCTAGTTCATTTCAGAAATATACGTAGTCTCAGTTCTAATCTCAACGATGTCCACTTGCAGTCTGCCAAACCCCATCAGAATCTCAGTTATCGGTTGATTCAACTACTGCTCATCTCAGTTGCCCAGATTATTCACTGTATGATTCCTTTCGCCTCAGAGGTGATAATTGTGCATATGTCTGTTCCGATATTCCCTGTCAGAAACTTGGTAATTTGGAATCTCCTCTTTTCGATCTTCTCTGGATTAAAATCTCTCTACTTCATTGTCTCAAATTCATTTGTTGTCTCTACCATTCTCCAAACTCCACTAATCACTTGGAGCTCTTTGACTTCCTCTCTTTGCAACTTAACTTTCTCCAGTCCAACTTTCCTAACAGTGAGGTAATTTTCCTTGGTGATTTTAATATTCACAACTCCAGCTGGCTTCCATTTTCTAGTCACACTGACCCAGTTGGCTTTTGAAATTACTATTGACTTTGCACAGATTGTTCATTTACCTACAAGAATACCAGACAATTCTAACCATGCAGCCAACACCCTTGATCTTTTTCTCACAGACAACCCTTCTAAGTACATGGTCGGTTAGTGGTCCTTTAGGCACCTCAGATCATAACTTGGTGATTGACTCTTTTCCAATGGAGCCTTTAGCTCATGGCTATTCCCAACCTCATATTGTTTGGCATTACAAGAATGCAAAATGGGATGACCTGCAAGATTTCTTTTCCTTGGTTGGATTACTGTTTCAAAACTTCTGATGTCAACGTTTGCTCAGATCGTGTCAGTGAAATTATTCTTGTAGAAATGGAATCCTTTATTCCACACTCCACTTTAAAATCTCATCCTTTCTCTAAACTTTGGTTTTCCAATATATGTGCTAAGGCTGTTCAAGAGAAGAATGTTGCATATCGTAATTGACTTGTTTCCAATTCTTCAGTTTCATTTACTGCCTACACCAAAGCTTGTAACCACCGTAAAGCAGTTATTAATCAGTCTAAACTAGATTTTGAACAGGCTAAGAGTAGAAAACTTGCTTCTTGCCCTAATGTTAGCCGAGCATTCTGTTCTCTTGCCAAAGCTATTGGCCGCAACTTTTGCCTGTCTCTGCTCCCACCTCTGTCAAAACCAGATGGTTCTGTTTTCACTTCAGACAAGGATAAAGCTGACATGCTAGCATCCCATTTTTCTTTCAACTCATGTATTAAACATCTTGGTAAAACACCCCATCATTCCCATCACGCTCCATTCAATGCCTCCTGTGGTCTTCCGTCAAAAGGATGTCAGAAGGATTTTGACAAATCTTGATGCTAAGAAAGCTCCAGGTCCTGATGGTATTTCTCCACTTGTTCTCAAAATCTGTGCTTCTGAACTTACTCCTGTTCTTTGCTGCTTTTTTCACTTTCTTATTCCAAAGGTGTTTTTCCTTCTGCTTGGAAATTTTCTCACATCCAGCTAGTTCCTAAAAAGGGTGACAAATGCCTCCCATCCAATTATCGTCCAATTGCAATTACTTCTACTCTTTCTAAATAATGGAAAAATCAACTGCCAACTCTTAAACTACCTAGAAACCAAGGATCGCCAGTATGGATTCCGTCAGTGTCAATCCACTGGTGATATTCTGGCTTATGTTACCCATTTATGGACAAATTCAATGGAAAAGTTTGGTGAAACACAAGCAGTTGCTCCTGACATCTCAAACACTTTCGATCATGTTTGGCATAAAGGTTTTCTAAACAAGCTTCCATCTTATGGTTTGCCAACTGTTTTTAGTAATTGGTTATCCAGTTTTCTCTCTGATCGCTCACCGAGGGTGATGGTAGATGGCTCTCTGTCTTCTAACTTCTCCACTAATGCTGGTATCCCCCAAGGCTGAGTTCTTTCCCCCACTCTTTTCCTCTTGTATATTAATGACCTTCTTCCATTGACTGGAAATCCTATCCATAGTTTTGCCGATGATATCACATTGCATTCCACTTTCCATTTTGAGAAACCTTGTCCTGTTCAATCAGCTTCAACTTCTCAAAAATCTGCTACCAATCCTTAAATGCCGATCTTCAGGTAATTCTCCAGTGGGGCAAAGACAACTTAGTTGATTTCAACCATCCTAAAACTCAGTCTTGTCTTATATCTCACAAAAAGGATTCTTCTGCTCCTATGCTTATCTTTAGTGACACTCCGATTTATAGGCAAAATGATATATCTCTTTTGGGGATTACCCTGACTTCTAATCTCTCTTGGCACAAGCACATTACAAATATTGCTTCCTCTGCATCTAAAAAACTTGGTTTTCTCTTTCGCTCTCGGCATTACTTTTCTTCCAAACAGCTGCTCACTCTGTATAAATCGCAAATCTGCCCTGCCATGGAATATTGTTCCCACATCTGGGGTAGGGCCCCCCAAAACCTCTCTCAGGCTTCTTGATTCCATTCAGAAGAGGGCAGTTAGGTTAATTGATGATTCATCTCTAACAGAGTCTCTCCACTCACTTTCTCATAGACGTACTGTTTCTGCTGCATACCTCTTCTACAGATACTTCCATGGGCACTGTTCTTCTGAATTGACTTCTATAATTCCCGCTCTCTCAAAACAGTCGGAACACATGCACCACCAGCCAACATC
Organism: Mastigoproctus giganteus; assembly: GCF_048544385.1. NCBI lineage: Eukaryota > Metazoa > Arthropoda > Arachnida > Uropygi > Thelyphonidae > Mastigoproctus > Mastigoproctus giganteus. The sequence goes on along the minus strand of NC_143577.1, from coordinate 79,940,524 downwards.
CATTTACTGTCCAACTTCAAACTCACAGAACCAACTTTTCATCTTCCTTGTATATTCATTCAACTGCCATTTTCTGGAACAACCTTCCGTCATATGTATTTCCTGAAAATTACAGTCTACAAAAGTTCAAGTCTAATGTCAACAAATAACTTCTTTCATCTTCTCAACCTCCAACCCAAGCATGGTACTAAGTACTATAGGTTATAATACCTCTTGTTTGGGGTTTTCATTAAAAAAAGAAAAAATCGATAATAGTACATCTTGAGGATGCATGGGACCTTCCAATGGCAAGGCTTGGGCTTATATTCATTTAATAAATGACAGTGCTCTCTGAGGGTTAGCCTAAAATTACTAATATTATTTTAAATTGAATATCATTACCAAAAAAGATGAATCCACTATTCCTTTAAAACTCAGAGACACAACCATCTCAACCTATTTCAAGACTTATCAGACAGTGGGTGACTTCATTTAGCAACCTTAACCCAAATAGTGAATAATGTATCGAATGTAAACAAGCAACCAAGGAAAAGCTTCTAAATGAACACACAATAAAAGTTGTACACATTTAAATCCCTAATACTGAGCTGCATTGGCCCTGCACTATTCAATTTAAAATGATTTAGTCATTTTAGGTTAACTTGTGAATAGCAATTCAATGTAATTTTTAAAGTGAAGGGCCTGCGAACAAAGTTTCAGTTTAATTTCAGGCAAACAATCATGAAAAAAATTATAATGACCATGCTGAAAGCTTTTATTGGTTGAAATGTGGGTTTTCTGGCTCATGGGTTATTTAGGCAAAGATACATATCCTAAAGCTGCCTGTAAAGCATGAGTTTACTTTCAATACTGTATTACTTTGAAGTCAGTTATGCAACCAAATTCATTTCAGATGTTTGAAAAAGTCATCTAGGGAATGCATCATTCCCTATTTTGTGCCTTAGTGTCAATGTCTCTTGTAAGTTAGATAGAAATTGTAAAGTAGCGTTTTGGATATTATATGTCCGAAAAAGAATTTACTAACTGTAATCTGTGGGCAGCAATAATATTATGGTAGAATATTGGTAATCTGAAATTCCAAACAACAAAATAATTGATGACCAATATCATTTGCTAAAAACCACCACTGCCTCATTTAGCTTGCTAACCACATGTGTGATTGTAGCTGTTGAAAGTTTCTGTAATGGCAAGAAAAGTGAGGTCATGCCTGGGAGATCATGAAGCTGATTTAAGTGATAGTAAAGCCAAAAGATAAATGTGCTCACAATCCAGTAAAAAGTGTAGGTTTTGAGGAATCTAGTTTGTAATGTCATCATGTCTTAACTTTACCAAGAGTGTGATTGTCAACAAACCATACATAAGATATAAAAGCCCAAAGGAAAAAATTCTTAATTATTATTAATTTTTTAAACTGAAAGTGATATGATATAATATTATACAGGTGACCCCCGCTTAACGCTGATAGTTCGTTCCGGGAAAACAGAGCGCTAAGTGAATCCGCGCTAAGCGAGCGCCATATTCCCATAAGGTAACATATGTATTTGTGAGTTGCGGTCTATTCCATAGGATATTTTCTAATCAATAATAAATGGTAGTGAAAATATGCACCACTGTCGATTAAAAATATTTAATATTCAAAATTTTGTACATATAAAATATTCTACATTATATACACATAATTATGAGATAATTAACTAACGAAAATCATGAATTTATTAATTCGATGGCCCTGTGCTCTCGAGTTTTCGTATCTTTGGACTGAAAAATGAGTCGATTTTGGGTTGTGCTTTGGCCCTCTTCCTCTCATTGTACAACAACATGTAGGGATTCATTTCTTTCTTCAAATTTCTTATTACCTTGGCACTTCGTTCCATGTCAGGGTCGTTCTCCCGGAAATAATCACACATTTTTTCGAAGTGTTCAAAAGCTTCACTAAGTCCTTTTGCAGTCAGCGACTTCATCGGTTCTTCATCTATAGTATCTTGATCATCATCTCCCTCAATAGAAAGCTCTTGTTCTTTTATAATTTCCATTAGTTCTTCATTAGAGAGGCCATCCCTATCGCTGTCGATCATCTCTTGTACAATGTCTTCGTTAATTTCGTGTAATCCTGCTTCTTTTCCGAGCTCAACAATTTGTGTTTTAACATTTTCAACGGAATCATCAAGTTCCTGGGAATGCTTTATGCAATTTTTCCAAACTTTCCTCCACACTCCATTCATGGTTTTCTGAGTCACTTCATCCCAGGCACTTGAAATGTTGTAGATGGCGGTTTTAATGTTATAGGATTTCCAAAACTCCTTTAAACTCGGTACATTTTCAGTGTTGTTGGCTTTAATAGCTTGGGAAAAGGTGTTCCTTATGTAGTACGCTTTAAATGTGGCAATTACTCCTTGGTCCATTGGTTGGATCAGAGACGTAGTGTTTGGAGGCATGTAAAAAACTTTTATGTGATTGTTCAAGTCTTCTAAGCTCTCTTTGCTTGGGTGTCCTGGCGCATTGTCCATGATTAGAATAGCTTTATAACCAATGTTATTTTTTGCACAAAATTTTTCCACTGCAGGACAGAAGAACTCAGCATACCAATCAATGAAAAGCGGTCTGGTTACCCAAGCTTTTTTATTAGCCTTCCAGATGACAGGTAGGTTTGATTTAGCTAAACCTTTAAGAGCCCTTGGATTTTCGGAATGATAAACTAAAAGGGGTTTTAATTTAAAATCCCCCGCAGCGTTACCACCCAACAACAAAGTTAACTGATCCTTCGCCGCTTTGAAGCCTGGCATGTTTTTTTCTTCTTTCGATATGAAACTTCTTTTAGGCATTCGTTTCCAAAAAAGACCTGTTTCATCTATGTTAAAAACTTGTTGAGCAGTATAACATCCCTCTTCAATAATTTTAACAAATTCTTTTTTGAAAGTTTCGGCTCCTTGTTGATCTGCACTTGCAGCTTCTCCCTGTATTGCTACGTTGTGCAGGTTATAGCGCTTTCTGAATCTATCAAACCAGCCCTTACTAGCGTTAAATGGTTCCACGTTTTTTTCGGGGTGAGCTTCCTTTAAATCTTCATATAGGCTCTTCGCTTTTTCTTTAATAATAATTGAACTTAACGGAATTCTACGTTGAATGTTGTCTTCAATAAAATTATGTAGAAGTTTCTCCATTTCAATCATAATAGCCGGCCTAGCCCTGGTCAATTTAGTTGCCTGCAGGGGAACAGCTGTTTTTCCAACTGCTAAAATTGATTGTTTATTTTTTATGATTGTTCTTACAGTTGAACCTGCCAGTCCTAAATTATTGCACACATCCACTTGTCTTTGACCGGAATCAATTCTCTTCAAAACGTCTAATTTAATTTTCAAACTCAATGTTTTTCTTACCTTTCCAATCTTTGCACCGCATCCAGACACAGGCTTTTTCATTCTTATCCGCCATAACTCTCTGCAAATGTAACTGTGTTGCACTGATTGTGATACGATGTTCGAGTACAGTAAACTGTCTGTATGTCTAACACTGTATGCACTGAATGATATCTAGAATTCCTCTGGCAAGTGAGCTGAAGACGGTGACAAATGTTTTATTTATCTGAAAAGTTCAATTTTACCGTGCAGTAAAATCAAATGGTTGTTTATTGCACGAAAATACTGTAATAAATTATGGTGTGAGTCATGGAGAATGTTTATGGAATTTCCAAAACAGTAAAACAAACAAATTTTATGTACTTCGGGTGACCACAAGGTCAGAGGAGTTCAGAAGACAAGAGAATACTGTACAAGAAACAGCACCGCATTTAGCACTCATGGGATTGATTGTGTGAAAAACATTTCGCAAGTTATAGTTCCCACAGTAAAACAAAAGAAGAGATAGGGAGTAAATCTATTTTTAGTATCTTTCTATTACAGGTCAGAACAGAAAATGCAGACTTCGTAACAACATATGACACTGGATGGTAAATTTTTTCAGCTTGTGTACTAAAAAAGAATTTCTCACTTGAAACTATCCACACCAAGAAAATAGAGCATATTGAAAGTTTCAGTTTTGTATATAAGAGTAGAAATTATAAAAATAATTACTGTAGTTAATTTCATGGTGGCTATTTTCTCCTTTTGCCAAAAAAAAAAAAAAAAGGCTCAAAACAGACTGGACTGAAGACGGATTTGCCAAAAATTCAATCTGTATGCTAGTAAAATAGCGTTATAGTGAGTTTTGACAGCGTTATAGTCAAATATGGGTTATAATATAAGAACAGCGTTATAGCGAATCAGTGTAAAGCGAACTGCGTTATAACGGGGGCCTGCTGTATAGACATAACTGAAAGTGACATTAAACACACATTTAAAGAAAAATACGTGTGGCTCACATGACAGCAATTTAGATGGTGTTGTACAAGTGGTTCAATCAGTGTAGAAATGAAGACATTCCTCTGTCTGATTGGAGAAAGATAAAGCTTACCATGATGAAATGAAAACCAAAGGTGAATGTGATTATTCTACTAGATGGTTGTAGAAATTCACGCAGCATTAATTTTCTCAAGGTTTCCAGAAAAAAGATATCTCCCAGTAATAAAGCTACCGATGAATGTCAATGATTTCTCAAAATTGGTGCTATATAATAATTTAATGTACATGTAGCTCCCGACTTTACAAGTTAATTCATTCCTAGCACGTGCTTGTAAAACGGGAATTTATTTCCCATAATGTTAAATGTTAAAAACAGGGATTACGATCTCAACAATGAAATTTGACCATAGTAGTGTTAAATAAATAAATGTCAACAAAACAATAGTTTATGCTTAAACAACAATTTATTTATCCAAAGAAATGAAAACAGCCTTTAAAATCAAGAAAATTATAATAATAAAGAAATTATGTCATAAAAATGTTAATGAATGTTTATTCTTCATCATCATTGACTAAATGCACACTCGTTGATGCACTCATTGTTGGCATCTTCATCTTCTTCAGAAATTCTTGGAGAGTCAATTTTTTTTCCCCAAAACACTTCTCTTTTCTTTATAAATTTCATGATTGGATCATGCGCATCACATCAGCACGATTACTGCTTTATTAGTATTAGTAATGGCTGCATGGTGCAAGAAAGCCTATAGCTTATGCTGCATCAGCCAAAAAAAAAAAAAAAAAAAAAAAAAGAATAAAACAATGATAAAAAAGCCGACCGGGCTAGCCAGGTGGATAAAGTGTCTGCCCTAGCAACCCAAAGGTCGTGGGTTCGAATCCCGCCTCGGGCTTGGATCAAAGTACTGCAAAAACCTTGGGAGGTGCATTATGGCCACAGAAGCCGATGCACCAAACAACTACCAAATTAAAAAATATATAATAAAAAAAATAAATAATAAATAAATAATAATTAATAAAAGAAAAGGAAATTAAATCTATCGTCCTATGCGCTTCCCTGACCCGAAGGTACTATCCAGGTGACCTTTGAATTTCCCCAAACTGTCAGCCTCTACCACCCATGTAGGCAACTTATTCCAGTAATTTATAACTCGTTGGCTAAAATAAAACTTCCTGCAGTCCAATCTAAACATTTCCCCCCGTAACTTGAATTTATGTCCCATAGTTCTAGCAATGTTTATAATCTTGAAAATTTCGCCCTCATTCATTTTACTGATGCCTCTCAGAGCCTTAAACACCTCAATCAAATCTCCTCTAAGGTGTCTAGTTTCCAAACTCTGCAACCCACATATTTGAAGTCTTTCTTCATAAGGATGCCCTTTTGTCGATCCCACCAGGCGAGTTACCCGTCTTTGCACCCTTTCAAGAAGCTCGATGTCTTTCTTTAGGTGTGGTCTCCATACTTGAACACAGTATTATGTAATGGGATTATCATGTCCCTATCTCTACTTGCAAAAGTTCGATAGATCATCAATAGGACACATGGGCCTTCCTTGCAACCTGTTTACAATGCAAAGAGAATTTCATGTCTGAGCGTATCGTAACACCCAAGTCCCTTTCCTCCAGTACTGGGTTTATTTTATCTGAGGGATTTTAACTTCCCAGATATTGACTGGAACTTTTGTGTTGGTCACTCGCACACTAGTAAGACTTTTGTGAATTTATTGGATGATTGTTTTCTGCAGCAGCATGTTCGAGAGGCAGCCAGAGAGGGTAATACTCTTGATCTGGTTATCAGCAGTGATCATTCGTGTATTAAGAATTTGCAGATAAAGGAACCACTAGGTGGCAGTGATCACAGCGCACTGATGTGGGATTTACTTAAAGATATAATTACTACCAGGGGTAAAGGAAAGGGTTTTTGCTTCCGTAAAGGTGAGTATAGTGGTCTCAGACAGTTTTTAAATTCTGTACAGTGGGATCAACTGATGGTGTTACCAACAGCAAATTCTAAGTGGGAAGCATTCAAGGAATTAATTGTGGCAGCTACTAAAAGTATCATACGTATTAAGAAATATTGTTCAAGGTTTAGGCTAAATGGTTATCAAATGAACTAATGAGACTCGTGACAGAAGAAAAATGCATTGGATGCATATAAATTATCAGGCAACACAGAAGCCTATGGCAGATATACACTAGTCTGTAATCAAGTCACAAAGGAGGTTAGGCAGGCGAAGGCAGATTACGAGAAATCTTTGGCAAAGGATGCTAAGAAAAACAGTGAGGATTTCTTTATTTATATAAACTGTAAAAGGAAGGGGATGAATCTGATTGGTCCACTTGATATCGATGGTTCGACTGTTGATGATCCTGCTCAGATAGCAAACAAACTGAATGAGTATTTTGCATCTACATTCACACATGAGGAGTTATTAAAGTTTGAAAATGCCACAAGATTATCAAATTGTAGCAGGGTGCTTAATGATTTTGTAATAACTAAGAGAAAAATTGGAAGGGAAATTGTTGAAGATAAACATAAGACAACCACCTGGGTGGTTGTCTTATGTTTATCCTGGGTGGATGGGATCTAGTCAGTTATATTAAAGGAGGCGGCAAAGGAAGTAAGCAAACCCTTAGCCATAATTATGAGAGCATCCTTTGACTCGGGAGGTCCCATGGACTGGAGATGTGCAAATGTATCCCAAATTCACAAAGGGGGATCGAAGGGTGACACGAGTAATTACAGACCAGTTAGTTTAACTTCTGTTCCAGGTAAAATAATGGAGTCACCGGTTAAAGAGGCATTACAGGATCACCTAGACAAGACTGCAGCAATAATTCAGACACAGCATGGGTTTGTTAAGGGAAAGTCTTATCTGACAAGTTTGATTGGTTATTATGATGTGGTTAAAAAAGGAACTGGATGCAAAAAATAATTTTGATATCATATACTTTGATTTCAGGAAAGCTTTTGACACTGTTGCGCATTTGTACAGTAGTACACATTTGTACTACTATACAAATTGGAGAAGAATGGTATTAAAGGTAAATTGCTACAATGGATAAAAGGATGGTTGAGTGGGAGAAGACAGAGGATGGTAATCAATGGGCGCTGTTCTTCGTGGACTAATGTTATTAGTGGAGTCCCACAGGGTTCGGTGTTGGGTCCACTGTTCTTTTGTATATTTATCAATGATATTGATGGAGGTATATCAGGCTTAGTGTCGAAGTTTGCAGATGATACAAAGGTTGGCAGGGTTGTTAATGACAGTAATGGCAGTGTGCTACTGCAACAGAATCTAGAAAATTTGGGCAGATGAGCTGAGAAGTGGCAACTGAAGTTTAACCTTGACAAATGCAAAGTACTGCATATGAGTAGATGTAACCCCAGAGAAACGTACCAACAAAGTGGTAGAAAATGAAAAAGACCTGGGAGTAATTGTGCAGTCAGATATTAAGTTTTCTGAGCAATGCAGACAGGCTGCCAGGGAAGGTCATGGGATTTTGTCAATGATATATAGGAATTTTGCCAGCAGGGAAAAGGAGGTGATTGTCCCTCTGTATAAGGCAATGGTCAGGCTACGCCTTGAGTACTGCGTACAGGTCTGGAGGCCTCATTTTAGGAAGGATGTAGATTTGCTTGAGCGTGTACAGAGAGGAGCAACAAGATTGGTGAGGGGAATGAATTGATCCTCTTACCAGGAGAGGCTTAAGTTTTGCATATTGCAATGGCTAGAGACCAGGCACCTGCGCAGTGATCTGATTGAGGTGCATAAGGCCTTGAATGGGTTGAGCACGCTGAATTCTGATGGGATTCTTTCACTTGTTCAGATTACGAACCTAAGGGGGCATAAATTCAAATTAAGGAAAGACAGATGTAGAATAGATGGGCAGAAATTTGCCTTTAGCCAGTGGGTGGTTAATTGCTGGAACAAACTTCCATCTGTTGTTGTGGAAGTTGATAGGTTAAATAAATTTAAGGAGGAACTGGACAAATATTTAGAGGGAATGGTTGTGTGAATTTTTTTTTTTTTTTTTTCTTTTTTCTTTTTGGCTTATGCTGCATAAGCTCATACACTGTTTTCTTGGATCACTTGCCACTACTACTACTGAGTTCAAGCAGACAAGATGCTTTTGTCTGCCTGAACAAACAAAACGTATGAACAGTAGTACTGTATTGTTTAGTTATGTGCGTGGTTTGAAATGCCGTATTTATAAATGTTTTAGCATTTATTTATTGCAATGTTCATATTTTTGATTTTGTTGATACTTGAAACTCGTAAACTTTGGAACTTGTAAAATGAGAACCGCCTGCAATTATTATAATTTACTCTAAAGTAATACCCTTGATTTAGGGCAACTGTATAATGATGTTTCATTTGGTATTGTTTGCCACAACCTACCTAGTTTCTAATGAAGAAAAATCAACATAAAGTGTGAAGGAATCCAAAGAGAATTACAGGGTGTCTATAAATATTAACCTGATTATGAAGCTTGATTAAAATTTTATTGTAAGTATCTTAAAATGGTTTTCTGCAGTTATAAAAGACCCAATGAGTTTTTTGTCAAGCAGTTGGCAGCCTTCACCCCAGCAATCATTGTGACAGTACCACATTAAAATAGCAACAGTGCAGGAGAAAGCAGAGTACTTGTTGTGGCTGTGAGATACAAACTACAGTGACTCTAAAGAGATGTTTTCAATGGCAATTCCAGAAAGATTCACCCACAGAACAATCAATGAGGTGACTGCTGAAACAGTTTCAAGAAACTGGCAATGTGCTGCACCAGAAAGGAGCAGGTAGGCCAAGTATATCTGCAGATAAAGTTTTGGGAATGCAGGAAGAGGCTATCTGAAATTCGACAAAATCTATCCCCTGAGCAGGCTTGCAGCTGCAAATACCATGACTAACAGTACAAAGGATGATTTGCAAGAGACTGAAACTTGATGCTTACAAAGTACAACTTATCCAGGAAATTAAGCCTCACAACAAACACAAATGAGAGGAATTCGCTGTTCACTATAGGCAAAGACGAGCACTTTCTGGAAAATGTCATTTTCAGTGATGAAGCAACATTCCACCTGTCTGCTAAAGTTAGCATTAGAAGAGGCATATGATGCAAGAAAGCAAGCTTATACAGCATCAGCCTAACAAACACAGTTGTCTTATATGGGAATCTAAACATCCTGACTCGGTTTGTGACATGAGTGTAATAGTCCCAAGGTAAACATGTAGTGTGCACTGAACTTCATCCAGGTGATTTTTCTGGATCCTCCCCTAGATAGCACATGATGCATTTGCAACATATGTGGCATGCTGCAGGAAAAGGTTGTTCTTTTGAATTAAATAAATGGTTTGTCGTTTAACATGATACAGGAGTCGGAAGGGCACACACACAGATTATATAATATAGGAAGAGTGAAAAAAAGAAAGAACACTACTCTGAATTTGAAGTAAATTTATTGGATTTAGTTTCTTCTCAGAATTGAAACAAGCTGAATGATACAATTATTTTCAAATAAAAACTGAAATCAAGTAAAATAAAGTAAACAAAGTAAGAAAATAAGGAGAAGGATTACCGTATTTCCCCATGTATAAGACGCACCTTAATTTTGAGGCCTGAAATTTGAAAAAAACATGTATTACATAAAGTTATTGAACTCAAGTTTTATTCATCATAAAATTCATAATAGAACTCATCACTGTCAAAACTCCCATCCATTAGCTTGTCCTCATCTGTGTCTGATGACGAATCATATGTTGCCTCGTCCTCAGTTCCATCTATGGCATTTGAAATGTCACACTTCTTAAATGACTTGACAACGATCTCAATCTTGATATTATCCCAGGCTGTCCAAACCAGAAAGCAAACCAGATGGTTCTGTTGTCACTTCAGCCAAGGATAAAGCTGACCTGCTAGCATCCCATTTTTCTTCCAACTCATGTATTAATGATCTTGGTAAAACACCTCCCACCATTCCCAACACGCTCCATTCAATGCCTCCTGTGGTCTTCCGTCAAAAGGATATCAGAAGGATTCTGATGAATCTTGATGCTAAGAAAGCTCCAGGTCCTGATGGTATTTCTCCACTTGTTCTCAAAACCTGTGCTCCTGAACTTACTCCTATTCTTTGTCGCCTTTTTTCACTTTCTTATTCCAAAGGTGTTTTTCCTTCTGCTTGGAAATTTGCTCATATCCAGCCAGTTCCTAAAAAGGGTGACAAATCCCTCCCATCCAATTATCGTCCCATTGCAATTACTTCTACTCTTTCTAAAATAATGGAGAAATCAATTAACCGCCAACTCTTAAACTACCTAGAAACCTTCCGTCTGATCAACGATCGCCAGTATGGATTCCGTCAGTGTCGATCCACTGGTGATATTCTGGCTTATGTTACCCATTTATGGACTAATTCAATGGAAAGGTTCGGTGAAACACAAGTAGTTGCTCTTGACATCTCAAAGGCTTTTGATCGTGTTTGGCATAAAGGTCTTCTAAACAAGCTTCCATCTTATGGTTTGCCAACTGTTTTTAGTAATTGGTTATCCAGTTTTCTCTCTGATCGCTCACTGAGGGTGATGGTAGATGGCTCTCTGTCTTCTAACTTCTCCACTAATGCCGGTGTCCCCCAAGGTTCAGTTCTTTCCCCCACTCTTTTCCTTTTGTATATCAATGATCTTCTTCCATTGACTGGAAATCCTATCCATAGTTTTGCCGATGATAGCACATTGCATTCAACTTTCCATTTTGAGAAACCTTGTCCTGCTCAGTCAGCTTCAACTTCTCGAAAATCTGCTACCAATTCCTTAAATGCCGATCTTCAGGTAATTCTCCAGTGGGGCAAAGACAACTTAGTTGATTTCAACCCTTCTAAAACTCAGTCTTGTCTTATATCTCACAAAAAGGATTCTTCTGCTCCTATGCTTATCTTTAGTGACACTCCAATTTCTAGGCAAAATGATATATCTCTTTTGGGGATTACCCTGACTTCTAATCTCTCTCTCTCTTGGCACAAGCACATTACAAATATTGCTTCCTCTGCATCTAAAAAACTTGGTTTTCTCTTTCGCTCTCGGCGTTACTTTTCTCCCAAACAGCTGTTCACTCTGTATAAATCGCAAATCCGCCCTACCATGGAATATTGTTCCCACATCTGGGGTGGTGCCCCCAAAACCTCTCTCAGGCTTCTTGATTCCATTCAGAAGAGGGCAGTTAGGTTAATTAATGATTCATCTCTAACAGAGTCTCTCCACTTGCTTTCTCATAGACGTACTGTTTCTGCTGCATGCCTCTTCTACAGATACTTCCATGGGCACTGTTCTTCTGAACTGGCTTCTATAATTCCCGCTCTCTCTTTCAAAACAGTCCAAACACGTGCCGCCACCAGCCAACATCCATTTACTGTCCAACTTCAAACCCACAGAACCAACTTTTCATCTTCCTCATTTATTCATTCAACTGCCATTTTCTGGAACAACCTTCCTTCATATGTATTTCCTGAAAATTACAATCTACAGAAGTTCAAGTCCAGTGTCAACAAATATCTTCTTTCGTCTTCTTAGCCTCCAACCCAAGCACGGTACTAAGTACTATAGGTTCTAATACCTCTCGTGTTTGGAGTTCACATAAAAAAAAAAAAAAAAAAAAAGGAGGATCTTTTCATCCAGGTACAAACTTCTCCTATAGTTGGTTTCTTCACTCTTTCTGCTGGTGAAAAATTGTCCCCAGAAAACTTCATCCATTGGTTCCATTCGTCTCTCGTGGCAGCTTTTAAGGGTTTGTTAATGCTGACATCAAGTGGTTGGAGCTGGGATGTCAAGGTATGACGGCAAGTTTTGTTTTTTGCTTTGCAGCAATCTTCTTTGTATTTTTTGTTATGTGTGCCCTGAACTGATCAAGCACCAATAGGGCAGGTTTGCGTAAGAGCCCACCTGGTCTCCTGCTCCAAACTTTCTCAAACCAGATCTTCATCCCATCCTGATCCATCCAACCCTTGTCATGAAAGTGGACAATCACTCCTCGAGGAATGTCTTCTTTTGGCATTGTTTTGCTTTTGAAAATCAGCATAGGAGGCAGCTTGGTTCCGTCGGCACAACAAGCTAGAACAACTGTATAATGGCTCTTTTCGTGTCCACTTGTCTTCACAATTACAGTTTTCACCCCTTCTTATCAACAGTTCTGTTACTTGGGACATCAAATTGAAGGGGGACTTCGTCCATATTTGCAATCTGTCCCAACTCAAACTGATGTGTCTTCCGACATTGAATGACAAAACGATGAAATTCAAGGACCTTCTGCTTATAGCTTTCAAGCATCTTTTGGGCAAGTCTGGTGCGTGTATGCATGCTTAGTCCACTCTGTTTCATGAACCTGAAGCACCAATTGTGGCCTCCTTTGAAATCAGTAACTTCTTTTTCATCAGCAATTCTTCTTGCCTCATGCTGAACCATCTTTGTGGACACAGGAATTCCAACTGCCCTTTGCTCTTCAATCCATATCTTCAATTTCCTCTCTAAATCAGGCCATTTTGCTGACTTGCCTCTAATGGCCTTCTTCTGCCGTGGTGTTTTCAGTAGGGTTTCTTCTTCCCGTAGCCAGTCTCGGATTGTTTTCTCAGTTGGAGGAGGACCAAACTTACATTCTGCAGCACGATTTCCATTCCCTTTTGTAAACTGGATCACTTTTAAATTGAATTAAGCACTGTACGAAAATCTTTTCTGAGCCATTTCTGGGCAGAACATGGCAAAACGTAACCTAATTTACCAGTGACAAGTTGCGAAACAATGAGCGCGAAAAATTGGGAAATGCAAGTAAAAAAAATCTACAACCACTGTATAAGATGCACCCAGTTTTTAGACCCCAAATTTTTTGAAAAAAGGTGCGTCTTATACATGGGAAAATATGGTACTTTTTGTTTAGGCCTTTAACAGCAAATTTTGGGTTTTTAAAATTGAGAAGTAATGCAAAGGATTGCATCTGATTGGTCCATAATTTTGTTATGTCTGTGGGTGTTGTAGACTCTCACTGATTTCATTTCATTAGTTAAATACCTTTAATGTAGCTTGTGAGCTACATATTAGCCCACAGAGGAAGCTGTTATTTGCTGATTTGCCTCTGGCCTGACTTTATAATATGTTATGATTTTTACAGGAGTAACCGCCACATGGGGGATGGAATAGAAGGGTGCTGGGCGTAGAGTCTGAGGTATCTTCTGGGATGGCATCTGAGACCAGAGAAGAGGGCAGCTCAGGAATGGGAGATAGTGAGTCTGCTGGTATTAGCACCAGCAGACTCACTATC